>NC_138184.1:202861506-203377815 GCF_964194105.1 Spermophilus citellus
TTGGGGATCTGTTGAGGTTTGGGACCCCCAGCTGCCCTCTGGACCAGCTGAGGAATTAGTCTTAAAAGAACTAGTAGTAACTGGCCATTTCCCTGGGAAACCTGAAGAGCTTCCCTGGATCTACTCTTTCCTGAGCCTCCCCACTCTGCATATGATAATCCACATCTACTCAAGTCTTCACCACAGACTTGGGGTCATCCTGGGTTCCTCTCTGTCCTTCATACCCCTTCTCCAATTCCCCAGCAAGATCCATCAGCCCGATCTTTAAAATGTATTTGTGTCCAAATCCTTGTAATCATTTCAGTCACTACCACCCTACTCTGAGCTACCATCATCCCTTGCCTGGACTAGTGCAGAAACCTCCTGTCTTATTTCCCTACTGATGCTCTAGCTCCTCACTAAAATTCATTCTCCATGCTTAGCTCTTATGATCATTTTTTTAAATGATCATAAGGAAGACTCTGTATCTGCTTAAAACCTTCCAAAATAATTGCGTAATAGGTAACTGAAGCACTCTCTCTACTCCCGGGTCTCTGCCATTAGCCCCACAGCACCCTCCCCACTTCCATCACCCAGTCCAGTGCCAGATACACATAGACAGTCAACATACTGAATAAATGAACTCAAAGTGGCAGAATTCTAAAGTGTATCTTTGCTTACATAGTTTGAATTTCTTTGGGGAAGTTCTTTCCCGAGTTTGTGAGGTCTGGCGCTGGGCTGCCATTCAAACATTTGCCAATAAGCTTATGATTTTGGCAGTTCTACTTTGCCTGACATTTCTGTAGACTCATTTATATTTAAACTACTTCAATATGGAAATAGTAGTTGTGGTCTAAAACACAATGTCATTTAAAATTAATATGTTTTGATTGCTATGAATTCCTTGTCTGACACTGAGGTAATTCATAAATGACATGATGAGACTGTTCTTCCAGAGTTTCAGACTGTTCTGAAAGTGTGTTTTTCCTAACAATGTGTTGCAGGCTTTTAAGAGGAATAGCCTACAATGCATGCCGGGGGGGGGGGGGGGGAAATGCCAGTGTGAAGGATTGAAAGAAAAGTATAACAAACTGCCAAATTGGTTAGCATTTTGAGGGACCAGAATATTCGTGAAATTTTGAGTGCCATTTATTTCCTCAGGCCAGTACATACCAATGTGGTAACATTATGAACCAGAATTCACAGCTCATGCCTGCAAAAATACTTTCAAGAAACTTCTAGTGAGTCCGTTGTGAGGTTCTCATCCACTGTAGCCAGGGTCTGTTCTCTGCCATTTGCCCGTAGGCATCTGATGGAGGCCATGACCTTGCAGAACAGCTGTTCACCAGAATCCTGACGTGCCAAACTGTTCAGCCTTCCGTTTTGTTTCACACTCTGTTTGGAAGGCACAGAGTGTTTCTTTGGTACAAGGTTCTGCAAAGTTTTCCTAAAACAAAATTACTTTCAAACTTACTTATTGCCCACTTACCCCAGGACTGACACAAACTCCTTCTGCACAAAGACTCATTTTCTTGGACACTGAATGACAGATACCATTCTGTTTCTGAGAAACACTTATCAAGCTTCCTCTTCCTTTCAGAAAAGACTGTTCCTTTTCTAATAGAAAAGGATTCCAGAGATATCCACCTATAAGCAGGTGTGGTTTCCTTCTCTGCATGTTGAGAACACACCTGTCTTGGAAAGGGATGTAGACTTGGATGAAGCCATACCAACTCCCCTCTCACCGAGCCACCACATGGCATGATGATGATGCAGGGAGAACAGGATAGCGATGGCCTTGGAAGATGGGCATGGAAAGGGCAATGCGACAAAATACAGGTCTGGGGTAGAGAAAATTGGCTCCTTATTGTAAAGGTGCAAGAAAAAATATGACAAAAAGACATTCCATGGAAACACATCAAAAGGAACTTTTCCTAAACTTCCTGGTGGGATAAAACAAGAATTCTCTTAGCATTAAGATGGCAAGAACTGAAGGTATCTTCAAGACCAAGAGCAGCCCAGTTTGTCTTCCTAAGACAAGAAAGGCTCTATTTGAAAATGGCAGCTAATATATTGAGCATTTGTTACATGTCTGACCCTGAGCTAAGCATTTTACATATATCAATACATGTGATCGTGTATTAACTCTATGATGTAAAGTTGCTATTATCACTTTTATTTTATTTTATTTTAATATTTATTTTTTCTAGTTTTAGGTGGACACAATATCTTTATTTTATTTTTATGTGTTGCTGAGGATCGAACCCAGTGCCTCACACATGCCAGGTGAGCACACTACCACTTGAGCCACAATCCCAGCCTCACATCATTTTTATTTTAAAGATGAGAAAGCTGATGAGAAAAGCCTATGCCACCACAGCCATAATCCCAGAAGCTCAGAAGGTGGAGACAGGAGGAGTTGTGAGTTCAAAGCCAGCCTAAATAGCAATGGTGAGACACCAGGCAACTCAGTGAGACCCTGTCTCTAAATAAAATACAAAAAAGGGCTGGGGATGTGGCTCAGTGGTCGAGTGCCCCTGAGTTCAATCCCCAGTAACACTCCCTCCTCCACAAAAAGGATGAGAAAGCTGAGGCATAAAGAGGTAAAGTAACTTGCTCAAGAGCCACAACACGTAAATGGCTAAAGCAGGATTTGTAGTTAGGCAATCCAGGCAAGAGCACTTAAATCACATTGTGCCAGGGTTTCTCAACTGCTGCATTATTGACATTTTAGGCTGGATACAGATGATGCGGGGGAGCTGGCCTGTGCATTTTAGGATGTTGAGCAGCATCCTTTGCATCTAGTTATCTCGCAGTTGAGAAAACCAAAAATATCTTCAGACATTTGTCACCATGTCCCTGTTGAGAACCATTGTTTGGCACCAAATGTCCCTATATTTTGACAATGGCCCATCCCAGCTCTGACCAACAGTTCTTGTCCCCAGCTTCTTTGGGATTATAAATGAGTTTACAATGTAAACATTCAATGAATTAACGTTGGTATTATGATATGAAAGCTCTGGGCTTGTAGCGAGCTTTGCTGTAAGTTTCCATCTTACCATTTCTGCTTGTGTGGCTGTCATCTGCCAAGAAAGGCAGCAAAGCAGGGCAGAAGAGAGGCTCCTTGGTGGACAACAAGAGGCTTGAGGAGTGATTCTACTACTCTTGTCAAATTAAAAGAAGTTCAGCTATTAGTGACCAACTCCTGCAGCCACGGCCAGTGGTTTGAGCTTTATAAACACAACCAAAACATTTGTTTTGTTCAGGCAGAAAATAAAATCATCAGAAAAAAATTTGATTGATTTCAGTTTGTAATAAAAAGGCATTCTGAAAATACAATACCTATTCCGTTTTTGTAATTAATAATTTTTATTGGAGTCTTGGATATTTCCCACCCTGATGCCATTAGCCACTGGACTTAATGAAGAATATGTCTGATACCAAAGCATCAATGGCTTGAGGATGAGAAAGTGTTGAGCAAGAAAAGAAGCCCAGGATGATGTGTGAAAGGACAGAACAAAAAAGAATTTTTATATTTTTATTGCCCAGTGGCTCATAGAGGATGCATCACCAAGTAGGAAGCCATCTTTGACTGGTGTCTGAGCCAAAGAGAAGTGATAAGTCAGGGAGGCTCAACTGCTAACACTTAGGTCAGGTAGACACTGAGATTCATACCAGAAACAACCACAGAGGGCTTTTTAAAGATGCTGAAACACTAAGGCACCCTCAAGACAATTTGTGAACTGCTAGACAAAATCTATACCAAGCTTTACCACTAAGACCGACAGATAGTCAGGGTTCGAAGATATCAGCTACTTTAAAGCAAGAAATACTAAAAATTCAATGGGATGTGAGAACACAGAGCATGCAGAAAGATTTTGCCATTTTCACAAAAAGCATCACACCAGCATGGTGATGCTTACAGATTTGGAAAAGCCATGTTAGAGTTTCACAGATCAAGTTTGTGAAGAAATCTATTCACTCAGTTCTGTGGCCACCTTCCCATATGTTCATGTAACTTCCTTCTGTTTCAGTTTCTTTATCTGAAAGCACAACAATGCTGCACATGGTCTTATCTTTTTCCTATTTTATATTTAAATGCTTGAGAGGTAGTACCATTAATTAACAGGTGAAGTTGAGGCTCAAAGAAGTTAAGTCACTAGCCTAAAGTCACATAATCAGTCCTAGGGATACTATTTCAAGTCCTATCCTGTTTCCAATTTTCTCCTTCTGAAAAGTGTAGACTGCCTCTATAAGACCTCTTTCAGCTCCAAAATTTCATAACTTTTATGGGTTCTGTAATTGTAAAAGCATATCTGGTCCTTAAATGTTTTTTACCTTTCTTCCTATGAAAAAAAATTTGTCTTAATCCATGTTGTGTTGCTATAACAGAATACATGAGACTGTATTTCTTTATAAATAAAGAAAATGAATTTATTTAACACAGTTTTGGAGGCCAGGAAGTCCAATATAAAGATACTGGCATCTGGTATGGGTCTTATTACTGCATCTTCCCATGGAAGAAGGCATGAAAGTGACAGAGACTGAGAGAGAAAGAAAGGGGCCATACTCATTCTTTTACCAGGAATCCACTCCTGTGATAATGTATTAATCCATTCCTGAAGGCAGAGCCCTCACGACCTAATCACTTCTTAGATGCCTCACCGCTTAATACCTTTGTGTTGGGGATTCAGTTTCTAACTCATGAATCCAGGGGATATACTCAAACTATAGCAGGGTTTAAATCATCAAAGGCAAAGAAGTTGCCCAGAGAGCCTGTTTTTGTTTTGTTCCATCAACTCTTGTCCCTTTCAGCCTTCACCAGTTTAGATCATCTAGAGATGGGTTCCAAATACCTGTTTCAGATAAATATTCAGATCCAGAGATTCACCTCAGAAAAGAACCACGGAGGACAATCCAAACTAATGCTAAAAGGACCACAGCTGAGTAGGACAATTTAGACCTTATTTTCTGCTATGGAGAACAGATAGTCAAGCTCTGTGGGTTTGTAAGTTAAACAAGATGATACCGTAGAATTGAGAAGAAGCCATATTCCACAATTAGCTAGTCCGTCATACTACAGGTAGATGAGCTCTGGGGAAGAAAAGAAAAGAAAAAAAAAAACACCTATGTCATTCCTTGGCTAAAAGACCTCCATGGGGTTTCAGCATCTTTAAGGAAAATTCAAATCCTAAGCACAGACAGGTGTCAGGCTTTTCCATAACATTTCCTCTTTTTCCTTTCCCAATTCTAATATAAGATACCCCATATCTTATATCCACATCATACTGGAATTCCTGCTCTCCAAAAAGTTGTTAGGTGCTTGCTATTAGTCCCCTCCCCATCACATGAAATGCCCCCACCCAGCAAGATCCAGAACAGAGTTACCTCTTCTACAAGCACCTGAAATCCTTTGATCTTATCTTTACTACAATTAACTACTTGGGGGGTATTATTCCATTTCTTTGGCTCTACCATGAGTGCATATCTTATTTGTTTCTTATCATGGTGCCAAGTTTAAAACACGTGTTCAACATAATAAGTGTTTGCATGAACTAAAGTGTTCAAAAAAGTTAGTTGAAGTGAATAGGAAGAAATCAGAGCATGCCCCTGATTGCACTTTATCTTCTTTGCCTTCATGCCCTCCAAACCCTTTGTTCTATTTTTGTATTGGTTGATTTGCATTAGAATGAATTAATATTGGTTGATATATAGAATGCATTAGTTTCATTTGGTTTCCCAAGAGTCAGAGACTGCCATTCCTTTAGAGACCCTACAAAGTACCCTGCACATAGCAAGTGCTTAAGAAATGAATTAACCCCCTGACTTTTATTTTTGGTGCTTGCTCCCAATATAGGATTTAGGATTAGGCTATGTACATTCAAAGCCAGACCAACTGGAGAAGAACACAAATGATGGACTTACCGGTTAAATAAGAAGCAGATCAGTGGAGAGAGTAGAGGGGGGCCCTGTATGCATAGACGCAACTCCGAGGAGACCTTCATATTACATGCAACCCCTGCATGCATAGCTGAGTCCATCACTAGGCAGATGTGAAGATCAATGTTATTTGTATAAAGAAAAATTTGCTGCTTCTATTTAAAGAAGAGCACATGTGGAATAATCAGACAGGCCTGTCTAGGCTCCCCAACTTTCTCACTTTGAAAACTTCAGTGAATCATTTACTCTGCCAGGTCTTAGTTTCCTATTGGTAAGAAGTGAACATTCATTGTAGGATTTCTGTCAAGACTAACTGAGATAATGCAAGAAAAGGTCTTAGCACAAGATTAAACAAGGACTGAGTGCTCAAGAAATGTAAGCTTTCATCATCATCATCAACATTATGACTGACTTAAGACTCAAAGTAGGGCAAGTAACTTGCAAATAGAATTTTTAAACTAGGAAAATGTGCCTTGATCTATTTTTTAAGTTACTGAGAATAATAGAATTTCTCTTGAAATATATTAAGAATTAATTAAACATATATTCAGAGTATCCCACATTTCAGGGATACTATTTATAAAAATACTATTTATAAAACTGAGGAAGAGCAAGTTTTCCAGATCTGCTTGTCATTGTTGGCTGGGAAAGCAGAGGATATTTACAGGCCTCCCCCACTTTCGAGTTATTTCAGCTGATCTGGTTTTGATTGGTATTGTCTAATGTTGCATTTGGGGATAGCCAATTGATGCAGTGGATTAGGAGCTCTACAAAGTGTCTTCAGGCAGAGACCAAGACCTCTTAATTTTTTTGCACCCCCTGTGATGCAGAACACAGCACAGGCCACATGTAGGTGCATAGAAAATACATTTTACGACAATGCATGAATTACATGTATATTACAAAGACTCTCTGGGCTATATTCTCTCTCTTATAGCGACTTCTATGATTCCTGATAAGAATAAAGAATCCTGAGTATTCTACTGCTTTTGTATACAGCTCAGGGGAAACGTTCATAGCTTTAGCATCATGCTAACCTGAGTTTGAGTCTTTCTCCACCAAGTATTAATGAGGTGCAACCTCAGACAACTTAGCTTCTCTGGAGCTGGATGATACAACCTACAATTATGGTATTGAATGATCTGATATATGAAATTAGCACATATATAAGGTGCTCAGCAAATTGCAAGATTTTTTTAAACCCTTTCTCCCTTCTGCAAGAAATCAGAATATAGGATAAAGAAAATTATCCCCCTGAGACACATTTCACAAAAGGACCAGTTAGATAGGGACAAGAGCCAAAACTATCTGCAGGATTATTTTAGACCAGGACATGGGTTTTTCATTCAGGAAAAAAAAAAGTTCTAAATCCCTGTAGACTGTCTTGAAGTACATTTTTTTGAGAAAATATTTCTTGGCAAATATTTTTTAAATTTTGCTTTTACATTAAAAGTCGATATTGGACTATTTTGATTGTATAGTGTTGGTTCTCTGAGTGATGGAGGGGTCTATGCTTAGTCCAGGGGCTCTGTAAATTAATGAGAGCTCAGATAACAAATGGCAACAGTGGTGATGCTGGACTAGTTCTCATGCCTTATGTTGGCACCCAGAGGGGTTGGCTATCATTTCATGTTTAAAGAACTGTGCGTCATAATAGAAGACGTCAGTGTGTGATGTATGTCTTCCTGCTACTGAACTAAGACATCTATGCAAACTCACAGTCATACACATGCTCATGCATTGACATCAGTAAAATTGAACTGGTTGAATTTATACAACTGTTTATTTTGTGTCTGAGATTCCATTTTGCCACAGGGACATTTTTTGCCTTAATTTGATTATTTTGTGGATGTCTTAAAAGCTTAGTGTGGCGATTCCTGGGAAAAGCAGATACTGTCCCTAATATCCCCCAATCTACCCCAAGGTTACCCATACTTTTTAAGTGGCACTAATTCCTTCCACACACAAACTCACACATGACACTTGTAGCATCCTGTCCTGTTTATTCACGAAACTGGATATATTCTTTAGCAATGGGCTAAGAACTTTAATCTACATTTGCATATGTCTTCATAGCATTTTTATGTACATAGGCCTGAATGTGTACACTGTCTACTTCTGGTCAGGGTAGGCAGAAATACTGTTTTCAGGTTAAATGGAAATGAGCTACCCATGATTCTGACTTGCATTCACATTATGCCATCCATAGGAATCATCTAATTGTTTTGTAACACAAACTCCAAAGCAAATTCTACAGGTAAATGTAGCTACAAACTACACAAACATTACTATGTCTGCAAAAAGGCAGTTAGAGATTATAAAATTATTACTGAAAATCACAAAGAAACTTAGACATGATCATAAAAAATATACTTTTTATCAGCAAATAATATTTAAACAAGAACTGTTAAAGGACAATTAATTTGATAAAATAATCGTTTGCATATAGCATGACTTTTCCTTCTAGAAAATACTTAATAATTAGATATTTGTTCTACATCATGGAAAGACAGGAAATAAATATGTGAACATTTCCTTCAAAGATCAAAAACATAAACTCTACCATAGATATATTCATAATACTCATTTATATTTTTGTCTTTCTAAGACAACATGAGAAAATACAAAATTTAATCTGAATTTCCAATGTGTATCATCTTCAACTCAACAAGTCTACTTCTAGAAATTCATCCTGAAGACATCATAAAAGTGTGCAAAGATATATATGAAAACTGCAAAGTACTTTATAATAATGATAAAAAGACCATGTTTTGCAAGAATGATTTAACCACTTGAGAAGAAGATGTAATAAACCATTTGAGAGAATGATACAGAACATAGTTATGGGCATGGAAACTTGGAACTGATAAGTTTCAATATGATAAATTTCAAAAGCAGAAGGTTTTTGAAAGAACATCTGTATGTTTATTTATACTTATGCATACTAGGGTTCATACATGCATAGAAAAATATCCAGAAGAATATTTAACAAAATGTTAAATGGATTATTACTGAGTAGTAGGTTAGAAGTTATTTTCACTTGCTTCTTTCTACCTTTTTGCATTGTATAAACTGCTTTGCAAGAGAATAAAAAAAAGCTATTTAAATTTTGAGAAAAACACACAAAAACAGGAAGCACACGCATATTAATGTCAAATTGAAATATATAGTCAGTTCTCCATGTCTGTGGGTTCTTTTTGTTTGTTTCTTTATTATGGTACCAGAGATTGAACCCAGGGACACTTAACTACTGAGCAACATCCCTAGCCCTTTTTGTATTTTACTTAGAGACTGAGTCTCACTGAGTTGCTCAGGACCTCGCTAAATTGCTGAGGCTGGCTTTGAACTCAGGATCCTCCTGCCTCAGTTCCTTCTGAGCCACTGGGATTACAGGCATGTGCCACCGTGCACAGCCTGTGGGTTCTTCATCTTCAGATTCAACCAACTGTGGTTTGAAAATATTCAGTAAAATGCATCTGTGCTGAACATGCACAGACTTTTTATCTTCCTAAACAATATAGTATAGCAATTATTTATATGGCATTTACATGGTATTGAGCATTATAAGAAATCTAGCATACGGGAGGATATTATAGATTATATGCAAATACTATACCATTATACATAAGGGTCTCGGGCATTCTCAGATTTTGGTATCCTTGGAGGACCCTAGAATCAATTAATTCCCTGTGGATATTAATGATGACTGAATTAAAGTCAACAACAACAACAAAAAACTATACCAGAAAACTTTGGAGACCCAGTGTAATTATTGTAAAGGCTCCCCTGTGTTCACCCAAATCCCTGACATTGTGAAGATTAGAAAAAACTATGGCCGTAGAAAGGGACTGCAGTTTTTCCCATGGTGTCACTGCACACATGGCCTTGTCTCATTTGCTGGTCCCCTCCCTCACCTTCCCTGATGCATGCATGAAGGTTGCTGGGCATTTAGAGCCTCTACAATGCCAGCAAGAGGAGTGGAGCTGTCAGAGGAGTGGAAATGAAAGTGATGAGGGGCATGTCCCACAAAGCAGGTGAAATCCAGGAAAGTATATGCCTCTATACCCAGAAATGCATTCACTGACTGGGAGATAACCAAGTGAAACAGCCAATACAGGTCATTTAGCATTCCATTACAAAAAATGAAACAAGTACAGAAACAAAATCCAACATTTTACTTTTTCTCTCCCTTCCTTGGGTCCTTTCCCTTCCGTTCTTTTACGCTTTTTCCTCTCTCTTTTCCCTCCCTCCCTCCCTCCCTCCCTTCCTTCCTTCCTTCCTTCCTTCCTTCCTTCCTTCCTTCCTTCCTTCCTTCCTTACTTCCATTGTCTTTATGCAAATTTTAAGTCCCTTACAACCTGCCATAAGGACCAAGCCATTCCTGGAGGGAGACATGAAACCTTTCTAAGTGACAGGCTGGTATATTTAAATTTAAAAGTTCTATTCACTCCGCTTTACGGGAAGCCATCTATGAGCGGTCGGTGAAGTGAGTGATGTTCCAGACATTAGGCAGGGAAGTCCAGTCTTAGGAACTCCCAGGCAGAATCCACTGGTTCAAGAATGCCTAATTTCTGTTGGTGCCCTGTTCATGCACATTGCTCAAGTTCAAGCATAGCCTCCTGGAGATGGGTGCAACTTGCCAAATGCCAATCAACCTGTTTACAGCAAGACCCCTGTCACACTGAGAAGCAAGCACTGAAACAACATTGAAACTTTATCCCTGTCTTTGATGTACTCCCCCTTAAGAAAAGAACTGGGATCTTTTTCAGTTGTTCAGGTCCTGTTGCTATCAGGATTGGAAGACCCATCAAGTGCTCTGCTTTTTAAATCTAACCTTTTGCTTTGTCTTATTTCTTACTGATTATTTTAGACTTTTTATTTTTCCAGGTGGCTCACATCTCGTGGACAGAAACTTGCTCTATTGGGGTGCTGGCGGTATACCCCGATATTCCCTCCCACATTCTGCTTCTCTCAATAATTCCACAAGCATCTCTTATCTGATGCACTGCCTCATTTCCAAAGTGCCTTGGACTCAGACGCTCCACCAGGCATACAACAGACCAGTTAAAGGTGCATGACATGCAGAGACAGAACATGTAGATTTTATTTAAAGGGACACATGGCTACCCATTCAAGAGGAAATGTTGTCATCCTGGTCAGGCCTGGATCCAATCTGTGTTAAAGAACATGAAAGGAATCTTGGCTACAACAGAAAATCATCATATGCTAATATAACCAAGTCAGGTACACTGCTATTTCGTGCCATCTTCTTCTTTCTCATGTGAAGGTTGTCATCATTTCACACACATTTTGCAAGGATAAAGGTAGAACAATTACTGCCTTCTTGTAGGAATGGAGAAGCAAACGTGTTTTATAACAGAGTTGCAACATTTTTGAATTTTCTTCTTCAAACTTCTCTCTGTCTTCTACATACCTTTTATTTATTCATATATAGATAGAATGTCTTTCTCTGTGACACACAAACACATAAAGTCTGGTCAAATAGCTAAGGGTTGAGGTCCCTATTCCATTTGAAATCTGAAGTTGGAATTAGCAAAGTATGACCTTTTTCAAAGCAACTTAGAAGCTAGGCATCATTAGCCTAGTAGGACGTAACACAAACCAACAACTAAATCAAAATGTCACACAACAGACATTGGATAAATCACCTGCAGCCCTAAGTCTCTGGAATTGCCACCCTTTGTGGATCTTGAAAAGACCAATCAATACATCTTCAACCAAGGGTCAAGGTCACCAGGCCTAGGAGAGACCACAGCTCCTGGTGCCCTTGGTTTTTTGTGGCTGTTGTTTATGTGTTTTAAGCAACATAACTAGTAATAAGGTTATTTTAAGAAATATTCATTTCTCTCTGTTATGGCCATGATACTCAGTAGTGAAGGGGAAACAATTGGACACACAGAAACTAAATATGCTCTTGGGTTTTACAAGACTTTCTTCTTTCCTCTTAGAAGGGAATTTCTGTAACTTTCACCTCTCAGGTATGTCACAATGTACCTGAGGAATAAAAAGGAGGCAATGCCTCTCAAAGGAATAAACAGCTTTTACCATGGGCTAACAGAGCTGTAGTATTGGCAACAGCATCTACAGAATTAACCTGCAGTGCTGAGCCACACAGAAACAAGTGAGATTAGTTCCATTTCAGTTACAGTAACAACAGGAACCAGGACCACATGTTTGTATCTTAGTGGAAGCAGAGGACAGATTGCAAAGCAAGTCTAGATTCAATAATCAGGCAGGAATGAAGCCCTCCTCTGGAAAATCAAAATAAAATAATTGCTAGTGGCAGCTTGCACTGGGTTCTAAGAATTAGGAGCCAAATGTTTTTCTGCAAAAAGAACTGTGGGGAAGCAAAAGGAAAATAAATTGCTCCAGGTTCTAGACATTCTTTATTCCTGGGCACTGACCGTCTTATATACAATCTTCAGAAAAATGGATGGTTCAAAAGCAAAGCAAAACAAAATAGAACACGTCATGGGGAAATCTTTGCCTGGCCCTGAATGAGACAATTCAGGTCTCCCAAGCCAGCGTCTCCGGTTTAATAAAGGTTTCAGAATCTGCCTTACAGTATTTCTTTTTTCTCTCTACAATTGAGTCAAGACACAAAGAACCCAAGTTATACTAGAATTTTCTAAATTAGCACTGGATTTGAAAATAGAAATCAATACTGGAGACTTTCAAAAATGAATGTTTATTTAGCTTTTATACCATTCCCCCCAACGAGCAACACTTTAGAGGTCTATTCCTTTGGATTTGATCTGAGAATGTGGGATCTGTCTTTTCTTACTCCTGCCAAGTTAATCCCACTCCTCCCTGCCTCTACCTCTCATGGGCCCATTATGATTTCCTCACTCCTTTCCCCCCAAATGCAAAAGCAAAGTGTGAAAAGCTGTTTAAGTCCCCTTAATGTACTGAGAAAGGAAACTATCTGGCCATTTTTTATATTCCATGATATTAAAGTAATTCATCTGAGTTTGTGTTAATGACAGTAAATCTCTCCTGCTGACAAGCTGTGGTCAATTATCCTTTCTACAGCCTTTTAAATCTGAAGCAGTAGGAAGTGCGTCAGTGTTGGATCAGTGTTGGAAACTTGTGGCTTGCTTATTCAAAAGAAACAGCCAAAGGGCTTCAACAGGTCTCTCAAGGCCACATCACGATGCTCCTTACCCCAAGACTGCCCTCCCAGGGCCAGCAAATGCCAGGACACTTCCACTGAGATTTACACATAGGAGGAAAGGGTTTAAATAAAGTAGTGTGCTATTTATCCCTATAATGAGTAGTTTAACGGCGACAATTAGGAAGGAAATCCCACAAGACTGAACTCCAGTTACTTATTACTGCCACTGAAAGTCAATTAAAGTTCTAACTAATTATAGGGATTCGGATCATCTGTCATCTGGCAAATCATATTAGGGGAAAAGGGGACTTGGTGTGTTTTTCAAGGTGTCTGATGTGGACTCCATTAAGTTGGTTAGTTTTCAGACTAGGAAGTGTGTGAGGGGATTTGCCCCACACATCTGCAGATCCGTTCACCTGGGAGAGCAGCAGATACCTTGGATGGATTTTCATCTAATCTTGGCAGCTGAACAAAAAGCAAGAGTTGGCTAAGAGATGGGTGGAGAGATGTTCACTCTGCCAGACCAATCACCCAGAACATTGCTCTCAACTCAAGAGCCCATCTTGGTTCTTTGTTGCCTACCACACCACGTTCTTATTCCTTGCCTACTTCAAAGCCAACCTGCTTCCTGCCCCTAGGGCTCCCCAGTAGCTTTGTGTGTGGGTCATGTGACTTTCACAAACATTATCATAGCCATTCAAACCATGTCTCTGCTTTTTCTCAACCTCTTAATAAAGATGCAGGCTTCCCTTTCTCGTCTGCCTACACAAATTCTCTTCCTCTTCACATCTTAGCTCTGGTTTTAACTCCTCCATGCAGAATCCAACACCAAACCTCTCCTTCAATGAGTTGTGGAGATAGTTCAGAGTTTATCGCTTGTTGGTTCTCAGATTGTGAACATCTAACATCTGAAGTGTCTGCTTCTTGCTCAGCATCTGGGATACATTCACATCCCAAAGTAGATTGTGTGTGTGTGTGTGTGTGTGTGTGTGTGTGTGTGTGTGTTGGGAATTGAACCCAGGGCCTTACGCATGTGAGGCAAGCGCTCTACCAACAGAACTATATCCCCAGCCCAAAGTAGTAATTCTTGCTTTCTGTTATTGCTTTGATGTATAGTCTCATGTTTGGTGAAATGTCTTAAACAGACCTATCTGACTCTTCCATTTGTTCACTCTTTCTTCATTCATCAGTATGTGTTAGAATGGCTACTTAGAGCAGGACACCTGAAGCAGGACTTCCACATCTGAATCCCATGCTTCTTGTCCTTCCACGACGTCTCAATGGGTGGCTCCATTTGCTCCCACCAACACATTAAGGAGTCAGTCGTCATTTCTTCCTTGGTCAACCCTTGCAGAGAAATTGTCATCAAAGGATACATTAATAGAAAAAAACTGATCCCTCTATCCTGCCTCTTCATACAACTCTCCTCAGAGCATACCAGGAGACAAAGGGAAGAAAACATTTTCATATGATCTTCCAAATGACTTCAGAGCTTACATAAGGTTCAAGTTTGGTTCAAGGGCTGGGCAGAACTTGGGTCAGCCAGGCATGTTCAGGTCAGCCAGACATCGGGGTCAGCCAGCCATGTTTGGGTTGAATCAAGAACATTGCTGTATTTCACTTCCCAAGACAGATGTTAGAATTTTAACTTTCCTTCTTTCAGTGCCTTCACGGTTTCAAAACACATTTCATCTTGCAGTGAGACTTCCCTGAGGATCTATTTTCTCATGCTCCCCTTTCATGGCATGGTCTTTGGCATCTTACCTTCTGCACCTGGGGTGTTTTGACTTCATGTCCTCACTAGCATTTGCTGTTTATGTAAAATGAATATTTTGCATGTTTTCAAGGACTCTGACCAGGAAGAAACAAGAAGTCTGACTGATGAGAAAATCCACCAAATGTTTTCATTAAAACTTCATGCTATTTTTTTGCAAGATATATTGCCCATAACAAAGCATTGAAAATAGAATATTCTCAGGCTTCAAACACAAAGGGAAGACTGATGACATAGGATCATATCGAGGGATTGCTCAAAACCTGACGATGGCTCAGCATCTCTAACAGCACTTAGCACATTGTGTTGATACTATTGTACCTTCATTGCAACACCCACACCACCAGCAACCAGAGTATGGTGCTGTGTGTTTTTCTGGTAGCTAGCACAATGCCTGGCATACAGTAGACCCTTATTTGTAGAATAAATACTATATGGCTATATAATTACCATGTGTTAGGTGAGAGGTTTTAGAACACCAAGATATACAGTACCTGTCTTTGATTCCCAAGCCTTGTGATCATCAGAGTTCTCAGAAAGCTCTAAAATTGCGGGTATGCAGGGTTCACTTCCAGGAATGCAAAATCAATAGATCTGTATAGGTGCTCGGGATTCTGTTTATATGTTATTTAGAGACAGGGTCTTGCTGAATTGCTTAGGGCGTCACTAAGTTGCTGAGGTTGGCTTTTAACTCACGATCCTCCTGCCTCAGCCTCCTGAGCTGCTGGGATTACAGGCATGCACCACCACACCAGCTTGGATTCTATATTTCTAATAAGCTTCCCAGACACTTCTAATGATCAGCCAAATTGGGAACCATTGGTCTAGTGAGTGATAATAAAGCCCTATGCTTTTATATCTCTTTTCCTACATATAAATTCTCACTTAATAATTACTTTCTGAGAAAGGCAACATACCCAGCAGGTTACAAATAGGAATACAAAGCCTAGCAAGTTCACAAAGTTGGTGAAGTCAGACAGAGACTAGATTTGAGCCCAGGATTTACATCCAAAAGCTCAGCAATATTTGCATATCACCAATCCCCTCTTGAGACTGATGACAAAGGTTAGCTCAGTTAGGTAAAGAGCAACCAACCAAAGGTCACCATTAATTGAATAGCCTTTTTCACCCACATACCCATGAAAATGACACTGGGGATATTTACAAACAATTTTAAAATAATTATGGTTCTATAACTATATGATACACACAATTATGTTTTTCATAGAAAATAAATAAATTCAATGACAAAATCAACCCTCATGGTTGGAATATGCTTGGTTATTCCATACTCCACATGGTCCCTTGGAAGGGACTACATGGCGAACTAGAATGCAAATGCAATCCTTTAACATGGTTCATGAATTCAGTCCTCTTCCTTCTCTCTGAGTTGTTACCTAGCCACTTTGCTTCACTCTACTATCTGCAGTGTGATAATACCGGGATAAATCCTTACTAAAGGATTTATCCCGGTATTATCATATAATCCAATATGACATTAACTGGGCATTTGACAGCAGACAGATGAAAATTCCAGCTCCCTCTCTGGATTAGTAACACAGCAAGTTTCATTTTGCAATTACAGGCTACAAGAGAACAGCATCAGCAAAAGGCACCTCTATTTTCTACTCAGGTACACGACCTGAAGTTTTTCCTTCTCACAGCTTTGAAAAGAAAAGGCCAAGGGTTCATAGTGTGTACACAGAGCTATCCTGTCATTTAGGAATGTGGTCCCTTCAGTCTGGGAGAGACAGAAGAGAGATTCCATGAAACATGGAGAGTGCTTATGCTGAAAACACACACACACACACACACACACACACACACACAAAACACAGAGACCAGTCACTAGAAAAATAAACAGAATTAAATAAAAGTTTTATTGTCTTTTATAGCCTTTAAACGATACTTTGAAGTGTTTCTTGGTGGAACAGCATCTCACCAATATTTTTTGTTTTGTTTTGTTTTTCTCCTCTATGTGGTAGTACTACATATGACCAGAAGAAGTTTGGAAGGGAAAAGGGAACGAATGGCGAATGTGCCTAGCCATCCATCAGAGAGGAACTTTCAAGAAAAGTGACTGATTGCTCTTGTTTCCTTGCATTCACAATAGGAAAGATCACTGCCCTGACAAAGGTGACATTTTATGACGTCTGTCTCTTTACTCTTTTGTGGATAGGGATTTCATGGCCTGATAAAGAAAAAAATGAGACTCGCTGAGTCCACTGAATTAGACACATGTTTAAATTCATACTACACATTTTAAGTAATCACTTTGGGAAACTATTTTCTTGATGGGAACCCATCCCCTCCCTCCTTTTAAAATAAGTCTCACAGCCAAAGGCATAGTCATTCAACCATGAAATATATATTTACTAACATCTATTATTAATGAAGTGTCATTGCTAGGATGAGCAGTGGCAGTAAAGGTGGCCAGGATTCATACCAGGAGGCACAGTTTGGAGAAGAGCCCAGCTGCAGCCCTGGCTATGCTCGCTGCCCACTGGACATAGATGAAAGTGGAAGTGGGAGGTGCTTTAGGAACTCCTGAAGCCCGGATGGGGAAGATCTGAGATTGGAAGACCAAATCTCAGTATCTCCAATACCGGCACTTTCTCTTTTTCTGTGATCACAGTGATTATGGAAGCTTTGTTAGTAGAAAATGGAAATATCCAAGGCATGGGACATTTGACTTTTGCATTGTTTGGGGTTGTCTGTGAGACCTAGCATTTTTGTTGGGGAGAACTGCATTTTGAAATAAAACAAACAAAAACAAGTTCTCCTGTAAGTTAGTTAGCTGAATAGGATCCATGAAAAGATCAAAGTGCCCATGTACATCTTAAGGAATGGTGATGGAAGGCTGGATTGCTCTTAAGGGGAGCCAATAAGTTTTCAAATTTACAGCTTATTCATCTGCATTTCTGTAAGGAGCTCTCCTTGTCCTTGTAGAGATCTACAGTTCCAATCATGCATCCTCAAAAGAAAATAGACATTAAATAAAATGCCTTGCAAGTGAGATGATCCACCTTGTGTGGTTTTTGCAAAATTTGTCATTATGTTCTGGATATTAACTTTTTGTGTTAGGGCCTCACTATGAAAAAACATTCTTGTTACATAACCATCTGCTCTGTAAAAAGAGCATTTTCAGTTTGCTCTGTTAAAGGACTGAGCATTGCTTTAAAGAACTTTTTGCAAGGAAGTCTTAGCTAAGACTTGTGAGTCTCGATTGTGCTGTTAAGCCTCATTGTCTATATAAGCTCACAGGTTAGTTACCTAAACAGGCCCTGGACATATTGAACCCTTCTATATAGTAATCCCAATATATTATATATTCTTTAAAGCATCAGTTTTTAGCTTGCTCAATTCTTCTTTAAAAGTAGGAGTAAGATATACCTGGTGATGATATTATTGGTACTTTAAATGGCTTCTTAAAATTATTGTGGAGATGCCCTTATTATGTGTCTTTAAAGATGTCTACTTAATCTAGTGAACCCGACTGCCCATTTCCTTTTGAGAAGATAAAAAAACAATGAATAAAATATCTCTAATATTCTTAATATCTCTGATATTTTTAAATACTGAATAAAATTTAACTCATAAAAATGAATAGCAAACTGGTTAAAAGTATCCCCCAAAGAAATGGAAATCTCTTTTTGACAGTTTTTTGAGAAACAAATTTAATTGAAACATTATTCTGTAATTCTCCTCCAAAATGAATTTGAATTTCAGAAAATGTCTGAAAATGACATTGTCCTCTTAAAAATGTTCTCTAAGGACAACCTTTTTTAGGATTTCACTCCTTTGGATCAATAAAAAAATAATTTTTTTTCATATTTAGACTATGGTAGTTAATTAAAATAACCTTAGTATGTGTCTGGATTCTATTTCTATCAATGTTGCACTATAATGCTGTATACGTATGATTTATCCACAAAGAATTAATATATTAAGGACAAATTTCAGTGTAAAAATGTTTTATTTCTTTATTGGTAAAAATAAAAAGACATGTCTCCGTATCAGGGTACTGGTCAAACAACCTAATAGTAAAATAAAGGCAGAATTTTTTTCAAAGCATTGTGGCAATATTTGTTTGCTTTGGAAAATTAATTTGGGTAGATTTTTAGATAATAATCTGAAATGATATGGAACCAGGTCTGGCACATAAAGTGGGTTATCAAACTTGGCAATATCATTTTGGGGGATTTGTGATTATAATGATGAGATGAGATTTTCTTTGGCCCTCAAATTACTCTACTGAAGAGAGAGTTTGAAAATGTTTGGAGTACCAGCAGAGGACACAACACCCATGTCCTCATTTATAACTGCCTTGGGGCTGGCTCTCATTTGAACTGCAAGATTGAGATGTTCACTTACAAATTCTCAGTACAAGAACAGAATGGGAAAGGTCATGTTCAAATATCTGATTATCAAAGGTGAACAGCTTTATTTTCTAAGAAAATAACTCCCCATTTTTGGGAAAACAATGTCAGAGTGAATTTATTCCAAGGTCACATATTGAGCAAAGGATCTTAAGTGATTTTTATTTTCCAGACTAAAAAAAAAATCCACCCACCCAACATTCCTTTCTATGCCTAAGAGATTAATTTCTCACCATTTTAACTGATATCAACAAAGCAATTCTGGTGCTAATCAAAAATTTAATATAAGAAATATATGATATGGAAAAATTGGTTTATACATGCCACAATTAAATAAGTTGTCCATTAAAAAGTTTTTTTTAAAGGGTTGGGGATATACCTCAGTGGTAAAAGCACCACTGGGTTTAATCACTAGTACCAGGGCTGGGGATGTGGCTCAAGCGGTAGCGGGCTCGACTGGCATGCGTGCGGCCCGGGTTCAATCCTCAGCACCACATACCAACAAAGATGTTGTGTCCGCCGAGAACTGAAAAATAAATATTAAAAATTCTCTCTCTCTCTCTCTCTCTCTCTCTCTCTCTCTCTCTCTCCCCCCCCTCACTCTCTCTTTAAAAAAAAAAACTAGTACCACAAAATAAATAAAAATAAAAAGAAAGAAAGAAATTCTGTTTGGATATATCCATTTTTAATTTTTATAGCTTTACTCTGAGTATAGTGGACCTCAAATAAGCTGTGCATATATAAGTGTGTAATTTAATGTTTCTTCATATGTAACTACCCATGAAGCCATCCCACAACCAATATAAACACCCCAAAATTTCCTCATGCCCCTTTATAAGAACAATTTTAATTTTCTTCCCATGAACCTCTGCTTTTTCAGACATCCAGTAATTTGCTTTGTTGCTATAGACTCTGTTGATATTTTAGTTTTATGTAAATGAAATCATACAATGTCTACAATCTTTTGTATTCCTTCTTTCACTCCACATAATTATTTTTCGATTCATCCATGTTGTGTGTATCAGTCCTTGGTGATTGGGTGAGTTTTCTATCAATTCCACTCCTATTCACCTCAAAATGTCACTTTTCCTCTATATTGTTTTCTACTTGCCTTTCTGAACAAAAAGTCCTCCCCTTCTGTTTTAAGTTAACTTTTTTGCTGCTGTGATCAAAAGACCTGAAAAGAACAATTAGAGGAGGAAAACTATATTTGGAGGCTCACAGGTTCAGAGGTCTCTATCCATAGATGGCTGACTTCATTACTTGGGGCCTGAAGTGAGGCAGAACATCACGGTGAAAGAGTGTGGCATAGGAAAGTGGATCAGGACATTACCAGGAAGGGGATGGGAGGAGAAAGAGAGAACGCTTCCTTCATAGTCAAAATATAAATCCCAAGGTCATGCCCCCATGGACCCACCTCCTCTAGCCATAGCCTACTTGCCTAAAGTTACCACTAAGAGCAACATAGGAAGAATCCCCTAATAATCTAACTAGGAGATTAGCACGCTGATTCAGATATGTCTCATAACCCAAACATTTCACCTATAAACTTTCTTGCACTGTCTCATGCATGAGCTTTTGGAAGACACCTTATATCTAAACCATAACATTCCACCTTAGATCCCCCATTATGCTCATCTCACAATGCAAAATACATTTAATCTATTTCCAAGAGTTCCAAAAGGACTCTGACCCTGCTGCATTTGGCCTGGTCTCCCATGCCTTCCTTTGAAATCTCAATGGAAGCTTCCATAACCCCCTAACTCCAGCATCATGCATTCCTTCAAAACCAGCACCATGTGGTTGACACTTAGGTCAGCCACCATCTCCAGTAGTAGCCAAGCCTCCTGGGACCTGGCTGTAGCAGCTAAGGTGCCAGGATAGCTGGGCATGGTTAAAACAAACAAACAACAACAAAAAAAAAAAACTTCCCAGGCCCCTCTGTTCAGGCAGAGTTCCCCACTTGTCTCTTCTCAAAGGAGTATTTTACCTTTATATACCCTTGCATCTTAGATGCTTGTGGTCTTGCCAATTCCTGAGATACCCTTGAGCCATTTTTCCTAATGTCTCTGGGCAAAGTCTTTAGCATTTATTCAATGGTTATAATGTCTTTAATAACCACAACTTCCTTAACCCCAGTTTTACTCATAGTCTTCTGGCCAAACTGCAATTTTCCAAATCTTTCCTCTCTGTTTTGTGCTCCTGATTATCACAATAGGTTTGGCTAAAAGCCTCCAGCAATATCCATGCCACCCCCTGAAGATTGTGCTTTCTTGAAATTTCCTCTGCCAGATTAAGAAGTCCATTACCTTATATTCAACCCACAGAAAGTCTCAGGACATGGGCAGAATGCAAATAATTTCTTATCCAGAATGTAACAGAAATGGCCTCTATTCCAATTTCCAAAAAAAGTCCTCTTTCTCTTTTGAATCTTCATGATCCCAATCTCTGCTGTCCACAGTCTTAAAGGCGTTCTGGTCTTCTAAACTTATACAAGAATCACCCATTAAAGGTCTCTTAAAACATTCTAAACCTTTTCCATCTTGTATCACTACACTTTCCAAAATTTCTCTCACAAATTCCAAAAAGTTCTAAAAGCTTCTGAATCTCATGGTCAGGTAAGTCTCAGCAATGGCCCCATTCCTGGTACCAATTTATGCTTTAGTCAGCTTTTTTACTACTGTCACCAAAAGATCTAAAATGAACAGTTAGAGGAGGAAGAGTTTATTTGGGGATTCACAGTTTCAGATGTCTCAGTCCAGAGATGGCTGAATCCATTTTGGGGGGGCCTTGGATGAGGCAGAACATCATGGTGGGAGAGTGTGGTGGAGGAAAGTGCCTGAGGATATCACCAGGAAGGGGAAAGAGAGAGAGGAAGGGAAGGAGGGACGGAGGGAGGGAGGGAGAGGGAGAGAGAGAAGGGGAGAGAGAGAGAAGGGGAGAGAGAGAGAAGGGAAGAGAGAGATGCTCTCATAGACAAAATATAAACCCCAAGGGCACTCCCCACTGACCCACTTCTTCCAGCCACACACTACCTGCCTACAGTCACCACTCAGTTAATCTCTACTAGGCAACTAACACATTGGTTATATTAAGGCTCATAACCTAATCATTTCACCTCAACTTTTTGCATTGTCTCACAGGAGCTTTGGGGGGACACCTCATATCTAAACCATAATATCCTCTTAGCAAACTTTTCCTGGTCAACCTTATTATACCCTTCCTACAAACACAAAGCTACATGAACACTCAACTGTCCACCAAATACCAATGTTTTCCCTGTTCCTCAGAATAAGAGACACTGATTTTCTGCTGAGTTCATCCATGTCCTGCTAAAAGTCTACATTCCCTAGCTTTCTCCAGAAGCTGGGTGGGGCATGTGATTGAACTCAGGCCAATAAAACAGATGCAGAAGTATAATCTGGCAACTTCTGGAGCGTCTCCTTTGAAAAGTGGGTATATACCCCTCATCTGCCAATCCTGCTGCCTGGAATACCTGTGTTAACACAGCTCTTAGACTGGATTTTGGCTATCTATTTCCACATAAGAAAAAGGCAAAGAACTTAATGGATCATAACAACAACATTGTATCATGGCTCATGATTTTGTGATCAGCTGAGCTCCACTGTGTGGTTCTTTTCCATGTGTTGTCAGTTGGGGCTATATTCTTCTAGGACCTTAACTGGACAAGAACATAAAAGTGGCTTTTAACTTGGAGCCACCATTGGAGCCACCAACCAGAGAGCCTTGGTTTTCTTCCACAAGGCCCCTCAAAGCAAGAGTGGGTTCCAAAGGGCCAGAGGCAGTGCTGTTAATCCTTTTAAGGCCAGAGCTTGGAAGATGTAGAACATCATTTCTACCACATTCTAATGACCAAAACAGTCACCCATAATTATGGGGTTGGAACAGCTTATGCATATAGTAAGGAAAGAAACTGTGGGGGCCAACTTCGGAGACAAGCTACCACAGATCATGAGGATGATCGTCACACCCAAGCGATGACAGGGCTGAGAACTCAAAAAGATTCTGTAGTTGCTATGTTGTGCCCTAACTTCTCTTATGTGAGAGAAAAATAAAATTCCATCTTAGTGACTTCTATTTTTTATTTTCTCTTACATCAATCTAAACCAAATCCTAACTAATACACCAAACAACAGCTTACCAACTACTCCCTCAACTTTGCAACCCCGTCCAGTCACCACTCACTCTCCTTATTAATGATGCTTCTCTTCTATCATTCTATCATTAATTGCTTGCCCTCTTTGGGGTGTTCATTCTTTTTAAACTTTTCCTTCATCTCTTCCATTACCGCCTTCTTCATTCATTTACCAAATAGTGGTGCTTGAAATTATGGCAATAAATGAGGCAGAGAAAAGTTCCTGACCTCATGGAACTTGTCTCCCAAAGCAAATGTATTGCTGTTGTGCTCTGAAAAGTCACCAATAACCTCTCTCTTGCTTTTTTCCCTCAACTCCCAGCCCCTTCACTAAAGTTTTGCAAACACTATTAATTGCTGCCCCCTTGCAAATGCTCTCTCTGGCTCTTTCCTGGATACTGCATTAGTGTGGAGGTTCCCTTTTCTATAGCCACCCACAGTTTCACCCCATCCCTTCCCTTTTTCTCTTTCTTTCTTTATCTTCTTATTTGGGGACTTTTTCCCATGAGAATTCCTCAAACAAAGGTAGTGACTGAAATCAGGGAGAAGAGGGAAGTTAGGCTGTTGAAAGAGAGCTCCGGGGCACAGGAAAAAATATAGTTCTGTGTGAGGGAGAGGTAATGGATTCAGTTTCAGTGCAATCAGGTCACTTCTCCAACAGCCAACAAGATAAAAATGTTTAATGCTTGTTTAATGAGTAGCTTTGTGCCATAGGTCAGTTGTAACCGTTACATAGATATGGCCTATATCACTTCCAGTGTGGATAACAAACACATTGAGAAAGTTGGATATCTTGATGTCTGTTGGAGAGAGCCTAGAGGTCAGAGCCACTACAGGAGTTGGTATTGTGTGTCCAAATAACCAAGGATTATGTGGGACATATCCTACGTATGAGAAGGAGAGCGCTCTCTGCTCTCTCAAGTAAATTGGGCTGTCCTCGGTGTTCTTGTGTAATCCAAATTCACTCAAGCTTGCTTAGCCTATGAAACAAAATAAACCAAACTATTATTCTCTCCTATAGATGCAAGCTCTCAAGCCCTCTTCAAATGCTTCTACACTCAGGACTCCAAATCATGAACTATTTCTAGGAGTCTACAGAGGGTATTATATTTGTACTCTCAGATGTCACATCCCACTAACTGCAGCAACTACTCTACCTGTCACATCCCCACTGGGCATCACCATCTCACTCTGGGTTCTTTTGGTGCTTCTATTGATCCATTGGAATCCTTAGTGTTTTGTTGTTGCTTTTTTTTAATGCTGAGGGTGGATCTCAGGGTCTCGCGCATACTGGTAAGTACCACTAGTTCTTGAAATGTCATAGTGGTTCAGTGTTCATAAGTAGATTATTAATGAGGAGGAGGCCAGTAGTTTTCCCAGCACTGCATCATTACAGTTTACTTCTGGTTTTCTCACAAACCCCTTATTTGAGTGATAATCACAATAAGCTTCTGTTTGCAGTATGAGTTATCTATTACTGTGTAATAAATTATTCCCAAATTTGGTGAGTGAAAGCAACAGCAATAATTTTTCATCTTTCACCATTTCTGTGGGTTAGAAATCCACACAGGGCCCATTGTGGATGGTTGATCTCTGTTTCATGTTATCTGTATTTTAAGCTGGATAACTCGAACATAGGGGCTGGATTCATTTGAGGACTCATTTACTTACACATGTGATGGCTGATATTGGGATTGTCACCTATAACACTCACACTTGGCCTCTCCATGTAACCTGGGATTCCTTGCAACATGGTAACGTGTTTCCAAGAGTTAGAATTCCAAGAGGAAAAATCAGGTGGAAGCCATAGCACATATTATGTCTTAGTCTTCAAAGTCACACAGTATCACTTCCACCATATTGCACTGACAAGGCATTAAAGAGATCTTCCCAGTACACAATTAATAAACATCCTCTGCCTCTCAACAGATGGATGTCAGTGCCAGTATTATAAAATGAACAGGTGAGATGGAACATATATTGATATACAGACATCTTTAAAAATACAATCTGCCCCATTATCTCTCTGTGGAGTTCAGATACTGTCCAATGGATTACAAAGCACTAATACATTCTTGCTTTGTGTTATGGTTTATTTTTATGAGGTGTTCCCCCAAAAGCTTATATGTGAGACCTTGCAGGAAGATTTAGAGGTAAAACGACTGGGTTATGAAAGCCTTAACCCAATCAGTGGATTAATCACCTGATGGGATTAATTAAATGGTGGCTGTAGGCAGGTAGTGTGTGGCTGAAGGAGGTAGGCATTGTGGATGTGCCTTATTTGTGGATGGGGTTTATATTTTGCGAGCTGAGCTTAGTTTCTCTCTGCTTCTTAATCTCCATGTCCTCAACCTCTTTCTCTCACCAAACTCTTTCACCATGATGTTCTGCCTGATCTCAGTCCCCGAGGAATAGAGTTGGCCATCTATGGACTGAGACTTTTGAAACCATGAACCCCCAAATAAACTTTTTCTCCTTAAAATTGTTCTTGTCAGGACTTTTTGTCACAGCAGAGAAAAAGCTGACTAAAGCAAGTTGATTCTGTTTTATTCATCTCTGTTACCCAACTGCCACTGCAAGACCTCTTCCTTAGAGATCTCCTTACCTGAAACAATTTAACTCATGAGAATAGTTGAATATGGATACCATTCCCAGGTACTTATTGCAATGTAAACAGGCTATGCTTTCCATTTGGGTATCATACTAGGATTTTGGCAGATAAGATTTTGATCAGTTATAGAACTAAATCCACTCTAATATAGACCAAATAGAATATGAATCTACTTCATCATAATTTTTATTATAAAAGCAATACAAACAAACAAAAATAGGAAAACCCACAGGAAAAGAAAGAATTATAGGTTAAAACAATTCTGGTGAATATAAACACATTATTAAACCCTAACAATTCAAGCCAGACTGAAAATAGTACATAGACAATTCAAAGGAATAAAAATTGAATTAGTTATCTACTGATTGGCATTCATAGTATTTCAGACACTTTCGTTGCAAACAATGCTGCTATGAAAAACTTTGTATATAATATAATTCCACAAAAACACCAAAGTGTGTCTGTAGCAGAATTTCTATTTGTAATTTTGATAGACATTGCCAAATTTCATCTCTAGGACTTGTTCCAATTTACAATTGTATCAGCAATGTGCAAAGGTGTCTGTTCCCTCTGGTCTTGCCAACTGAATTTGCTGTCAGAATTCTTAAGTTTTTCCAAACTGATATGTGAATAATGAACTCATCAGAGTGATTTTGTGTTTTTTTTTAATTGTGACTCTCAGAACTTTTTCTTTAAGTTCTATTTGTATTTAACTTTCTGAGACCTATTTGTTAATAACTTTGTCAATTTTTCTATGAATCTATTGAACTTTTTTTAGTGTTTCTTGGGGCTTAGTATACAATTTTAGAAAGTAAATATGTGAGCAGAGATATTGGTCTTTTGAATTCCAAGTATTTTCTGCTCATTTGTTACTTGTATTGTGACTTTGCTTGACATGGGTGGCTGAATACACAATAGGATACTATGGCCCTGTTTAAAGAAGAAAGACAATTTATTTACGGTAGTCTGAAAATTTCTCCAAGATATAATATCAAATTTAAAAAAAACCTAGTGTACCAATAATATATAAAACGTACTATCTTTAGAGGAAAGAGGGAAACAGTCATATTTGCATATACAAACATAGAGAAACTCTGGGAAGATGAATAAGAAACTAGTGGTAATAGTGCTATGGTTTAGTTAAGTGTCCCCCAGAGGCCCATGTGTTAAAGGCTTAATTGCAGTATGGTGCTACTGGGAGGTGATGGAACCCTTAGGAGGGCCTAATGGAAGGAAATTAGGTTCTTGGGGGCATGCCCTTAAGTGGGTCTTTTGGGACCCACTGCCTTCCTGTCTTTCTTTGCCTCCTAGCTGCCGTGCGATGAGCAGTTTCATCTCCTACACACTCCCACTATGATGTGCTGCCTTACCACAGACTCAAAAGCAACAGAGTCAACTGATCATGGACTAAAATCTCTGAATCCATCAGCTAAAATAACCCTTCTTATTAATAAGTTTATTATCTCAGGTATTTTATTACAGTGACCCAAAGCCAACTAACATAAATGGTTAACTAAGAATAGAAAAATAAGAGAGAGACCTCCCATTCTATCTTTTTATACATTTTAATTTTTAAAACATAGAAATGTTTACCTATTTAAGAAAAAAAATAGCTAAAGCTAATCCTATAATACCTATATCACATAAGTATGAAGATTAGATGACATTTCAATTTACTACACCTCCGTGGTGTAACCCCAGAAATGTCACTTAACCTCAATGAACTACAGCAGTTTCTTCATCTGCAAAATGGAGTTACAAGTGTTTGTTGTGAAGACTCAATTAAACCATACATGTACAGTGCTTGGGACTTGATAAGCCCTCAATAAATTTAATTCCCTTCTTACACCACCTCCCCCCAAAATATTTTAAAAACACTACTAAGAACTATTTACTGTGTATTAAAAACTGATGAATAACTTATTATAAGGTTTAAATGAATAAAATAAGAACAAAAATTTCAAGGATTCTTGAAAGTCTGGTGCTAGAAGTGTTCTCAGAGTTTTGTGTTCCAACATTATTTCCAAGATGGGGAGAATGAAATTGAGAGTCTTACTTTATTCACCCAACTTCATTGGCCAAGGTGGTGGGGATCGACTGGAAACCTAACACATAACTTCGCCTGTTGATAGTCACTTGAAGGATGGGCTACAGACTCTTGTCTGGAGTCAAAATCATCACATGCTTTGAAGTAGAAAAGTTTTTTAAAAAGATTTATAGTAAAAAAAAAGATTTATAGTGATTTCCTCATAAAATAATTATTAATTACATCCAGTAATCTAAACATGTTAGCATAAAATCGTGGACAGAAAAATTGGATTGTTTATAAGCATCTATTGAAATGTTAGAGAGTTATATTATATATGTGGCCATGCAAAAATTAAAATTTCAGCCTGGTGAAAGACACACTAAATTTGCCTTTTTTAGAGAGTTGTAAGAATAGTTTTTAAATAATTAGCACCTTATCAACCTATAGGCCTAGATATGCTAAATATATTTGTTTTGAATTGTTATGATTATCTTTAAAAAACAAAATATCTTGCAATAGTTATGTCACAGGGCATTAAATATCAGATATGGGAATTATAAGGTAACATGGGAAGATAACAAAAACAAGAAATTTTTAAAAATTGTTCTTTCACTTAGAAATCATCTGTAGAACACTTCATCTTTGTCTATCACCACATTGTTGTATAGTCCTTGGACAGATCTGTGCCTGGTTTTGGAGCAGATGCAGACTGTATTTCTTCCATTTCTTCTTGAGGAAAAGGCCCACCTCTCTCAGTCAGATACTTGATCATTTCTTCTTTAGTAAGAAACCCATGTTTAGCTAGATCTGAAACCTCAGAAGCTCAAAGAAAGGCATCCTCTGGAATTGGTCTACTTTGCACTAGAACTTTGGTCATCACTGGAAGAAACTTATTGAATAGATCATTCCCAGTGGGTCCTTCTGTCTCTGCCATCAGATCCTGTAGCTCGCCTTCACTTGAGCAGCATACTAATGACCTGATTATTGTTCCAGTCTCTTGCATTCATGGTATTATTTGACTCACAGTCAAATACAAATGCCTCTGACTTTTTGTGAAATCCTGCCACAGTGATCTCTTTCCTGTCTTCTACCATTTTATTGCAAAACCTGTCACCTGGGAGATGTGGATCATTAACCTCGGTCATGGGGTACTCATTTTAAAAATGAGACCAATTAGGAAAAAATGGCAGATGTATGACAGGCATTGTACTGATATACTTAATATCTAACAAACTGTTATGAATCAACAGGAAAAACATGAAAAGCCCAGAAGAAAATGGGGAGATGGTGTACGAAAGCATGTGTCAGAAAAATAACTAAACACGTTTAGCCATTCAATAGAAGAAGAGAGTCTCGATCTCATTAAAAATTTAAGAATCACATCTAAAACAATGAAGTCTGTATTTACCTTTTAGATTACTGAAGGTTAAAAAGAGTAATAATATTCCACACCTTGGTTGGAGTGTTGGGAAAGGAGCCCTCTCTTGTACACTATTGCTGTGAATCTGTGATCAGACTCTTCTGGAGGGCGATTGGGAAATTTCTATGAAAAATTCTATGAAATTGTTGACCCAGAAATGCCACTGCCATGAATTTATCTCATAAAAAGACTTGTCCAAAATGCCTAAAGATGTTTGTACAAGATGTACCCTGCAGACGAGTTGAAATATAAAAAACTGGGAACTGAACAAAATAAACCAGCCATTTTTGAGTAGTTTAAAAATACAGGAACGATTGCAGTCATATGGCAGGTATTCCTGTTTTAAAAAGAATGAGATTGCTTTAAATGTACTACCTGAAAAAGCGCCATTAGTGAAGAGCAAGTTGTAACCAGTACATATAGGAGGGTCCTATGTTGTGAGGGGGAGGAAGGTAGAGCTGTTCAGATTAGGCACAGAAGAATGTCCTACCCAGAATCCTTTTAAAAGTGACAGAACTGGGCAGAAACCCACTTAAGCTAAAAGGCATGGTTTGGTGCATGTCGCTGGGATCTAGGGACTCAGGTGATGTCTGTGGAGTTGTCTCTCCATTGATTCTCCTTCCTCTGGGTTTTGTCCTTGTTGTTTTTCATTCTAAGTCACCTCCTGATGTCACTAAAAATGTATATATATAGCTACTGGTAAGCTAACTTCAGATCATCCTGTAAAAGCAAGAGACAGAATTTCCTGCTAGTTCTAGCAGGAACCCCAAGGGAAGACCTTGACCTTTGGGTCCCAAAGCCAGAGAAGGACCAACTTCTTCTCTGGAGGTCGGGTTCATTCTTATTAGTCTGTCAAGTTCCTATTTCCATGTCAGGGAAGAGTTGTGGCACAGAGGACAGATGGCTTCCCAAGGGAAAGAATTTTGGTAAACATCCTGTGTCTACTTCACACTACATCACTAATAACAATAACTTCACGAGGTGGGTTTCCCCTGTAATTTTAAAATGCAAGTGGGGGGACTTTATGAAATGAAATTTTAAAAAATTAAAACCACTTCCAGGAATCTTACTTTAGATTCTATTTTTCTTAAGATTTAAACACACACACACACACACACACACACACACACACACACCCCACATACAATTTTATTTTTTAATTGATTCTTTTTAATTATATATAACATTAGGATTCATTTTGACATAATCACAAAAGCATGGAATATAATTCGCTCTGATTCAGTCCTTAGCACTTCCCCTCTTCTCCCTCTCCCTTCTTTTTCTTTTTTAAAAATGGTCAAAAAGTGTTCTATATATTTGTTGGTAATGAAGTGGCTGATTTTTTCTGGAAAGTTACAGGGAGAGGAATTTTCATTGAATATGCTGATTCAACCCTTTCTGTGAGGAGACTCAGATTTTGTGAACTAAGTAAAGGGAAGGTCCTGTCTTAGGTGAATGCAGTGGTTCTGCAAAGTGCTTGTCTTGGGGCCCCCTCAGGGCAGAAGGGCTCCAGGGCAGGGCCAGCCTCTCTACTTGGCTGCAGCCCTGGGGCCATCTGACAGCTTTTCAGCAGGCTGTAAATGTCCCCAGAATACCTTTTTCTTTTCATTGGGCAGTGGGTCCACTCTCTGATACACTTGCGATTACACTTGGAATTGCCTTCCAGGACACTTTGATGCCCTTGGATCGATACACTTGGAATTGTCTTCCAATCCCAGTATAGGCATGTCAGTGAGAAACCAGAAAGACCTAATGGTTAAATTCATTAATTTGGATGCCGCCAATCCAAAATTTGAGATAAATCAGGATGTATAATGAAGTTTCTGCATTTATTATCTCTGAACCAAAGATTCATTTTGCAAATTATAGAGTAAATAAAATTGTAGAGGAATGGAGGGAGCTACTTTCCAAGCCCTATTTACTATTTCAAAATAGGTAATCAACTGAAAAACCAATGACTAATTATAAAGCCCTGGTATCTATTTAATCGGATATTTTAAAAAATTCCTTTGGACCCTTTGTAACCTGGTTCTTAGTTACTGTATATATTCTGAAAAAATAAACAGGACCTAATTCAGAATGTTTCATATTATTGGAGAGATTTTAGCATAGAATGGTGCAGACTAGCTTTTATATTTGATATCTAGCATTATCCTAGCAGTTAAGATCACTGGCTTCTGAGGCTGAAATTCAGGTTCTATCATGTAATGAGACCGTGAGCAAGTTACCTCGGTGAGCCTTAGTATTCCTATCTATATAATGGGATAATAGTGCCCTCTTTATGGGATTGTTGATAGGATTCTGTGGGAAGCTTGATACATGGTAATCCATCAATAAATATTAGCTTTTAATCATTTTAGTCACAAATTATGTGTGTAAATCTCCTGGGTCTCTAGAGATTTCCTTTTAAAAAATTTGGCTTAGTGAGAACAGGATAGGATAAGAACAGAGTAGGACTGGCCCTAAACACACAGGCCCCCTCAGCACCCCTTTGTTTTCTTACAGCAGGTCATGCAGATTCTGAATTAATCTGTCAGTTTCTCAGCTCATTGATTTTACAGTATCTGTGGAATTCTTTTACTTTTTTTTCTAAGAATGCAATCTTCTCTACTATCTTGTACCTTTCTTATACTTTAAAAAGCAAAATTCTAGGGCTGACTTTGTAGCTCAATGGTAGAGCACTTGCTTAGCATGTGTGAGGCACTGGGTTCAATTCTCAGTACTGCATATAAATAAATGAATAAAATAAAGGTCCATCGACAACTTAAAAAAAATTAAAGAAAATATATTTAAAAAATTCCCTACCTCTCCTCCATAGAGTGAAGTGATGTTCTTATCTATTCAACCCTGGTGCAGTCGACCAGCATAGATCAGGCCCTCGTCAACAATGTCTTTGTGCATGACACATGCAAGCAGCACTTACCCAGGGACAGCACCAAGTGAGGAGCTCCAAAGTCAGGAGGCAGATCCAGAAATTGATAAAGTACAGTGGGTGGTGAGAAAATAAAACAAATGACAAACTAAGGGAAAATATTTGGCACACATAAAGCAAGCAAAGACTCTCAAGCTCTAATATAAGAATGCAAAAATAAAAGAAACTACAAATCAATCAGAAATGTCAAACAATCCAACAGAATTAGTCTCGGCCAAGTCACAGAAGAAATTCAAACGGTCAAGACAGAATGAAAAGAAGTTGAGCCTCATCCAAAATCAGGGGAATGAAAATGAAGGCAATAGTGGATTGTCATTTTGACTCTCATATTTGTAAAAGTTTAAAAAGGATTGATAATATTAATGCTAAAATTTTTAAATGGGTGTTCTCTTAGAAAAATTTTATTAGTTTTCTATCGCTGCAGTAAAAATTGCTATGAATTTAGTGGATTAAAACAGAACAAACTTACTATCATAATTTTGCAGGTCTGACATTGGTCTAAGTGGGCAAGGTCAAGTTATCTGAATGGGCTACAGTCTTTTCTGGACACTCTAAAAGGGAAATCCCTTTCTTTGACTTATCCAGCCCCAAGAAGACATTGGTATTTTGGGCTTCCTTTAAGCATCTTTAAAGCCAGCAATGCTACATCTCTCTGAATATTCTTCTGTAGTCGCACTTCCCTCTCTGATCACAAGGACAGATTCTCTGCTTTAAGATTCGGTGGTTAGGTTGGACCAAATGGGATGATTTTGAATTATCTCTCCATTTCAATGTTCTTAACCTCAATCACATCTGTTGAGTCCCTTTAACATCTTAACATATTCAAAGTTTCTCAGGACATCATTAGGAGAGCCCTCTCCCACTAATGGTGATAGTATAGCCTATTTGGAGGACAGTGTGGCAGTATATGCATTACCCACTGGCCCAGTAACTTGACTTCCAGAGAGTTATCCCATAGAAGCACTTGCACATATGCATGAGGGTGTATGTTCAAAGATGTCTGTTGTAGCACCGGTTGTGAAAGCAAGAGATTGAAGCAAATTAAATACCCTTCAAAAGAAAAGAGTGGAAAAATTATATGTCCATGTTATATTCCACTTTAGCAATTAAAAATACAGATAGATCCTTATGTGCTGATAAGAAATGACCTCCAGAATATATTAAGTTAAAAAAATGTTGGGGATATACTACCATAAATACTAAATATTTTATCTTAAGAATTTGGAGAATCTCTATCAAACCTTTGAAAGGTGATTACTTCTCTCTCTTTTTGAAGTACCAGGGATGGAACCATACATGCTATGTAAACTCTGTCACTGAGCAACATCCTCAACCCTGGGAGTGGGCTACACCTCAGAAGCAGAAGCAGAATGGATTGAGGATTTATATATATATATATATATATATATATATATATATATATATATATGTATATATATATATATATACATATATATATATATATATCTGTATTTATATTATATAGGTATTTTAATATACAAATATCTGTATTTTTATATTACATCTGTATATTTCAATGTTTGTATACTTAAACTTCTAATAAATATATTTATATAGCTTATTATCTGTACATTTGATATTTGTAATGTTTGAATTTATGCATAAGTATAATGAGATACTACTTGTATTTTCTTAATTTGTTCTAATTAGTTATACATGACAGTAGAATGCATTTTGACACATCATACATAAAAGGAGTTTAACTTCTCATTCTTCTGGTTGTACATGATGTAGTTAACACAAGTCGTGTAATCATATATGAACATAGAGTAATAAAGTCCAATTCATTCTACAGTCATTCCTATCCCCAGATCGCTTCCCCTCCCTTCACTCACCTCTGTCTAATCCATGGTACCTCTATTCTCCTCCCCACAATCTTATTATGAATTAGCATTCACATATCAGAGAAAACATTCAGCCTTTGGTTCTTTGGAATTGGCTTATTTCACTTAGCATATTCTCCACCTCCATCCATTTACCTGAAAATGCCATAATTTCATTATTATTTAAGTCTGAGTAATATTCCATTGTGTATGTATACCACATTTTCTTTATACATTCATCTTTTGAAGGGCACTTAGGTCGGTTTCATAGTTTAGCTATGGTGAATTGAGCTGCTAAACATTGAAATGGCTGCGTTGCTGAAGTATTCTGATTTTAAGTCCTTTGGTTATAAAACAAGGAGTGGGATGACTGGGTTAAATGGTGGTTCCATTCCCAAGTTTTCTGAGGGATCTCTATATCACTTTTCAGAGTGGTTGCACCAATTTGCAGTCCCATAAGCAATGTATGAGTGTGCCTTTCCCCCCACTTAGTCACCAACATTTATTGTTGTTTGTATTCTTGATAATTGTCATTCTGACTGGATTGAGATGAAATCTTTAGAGTAGCTTTGATTTGCATTTCTCTACTTGCTAGAAATGTTGAATATTTTTCATATATTTGTTGACCAATTGTATTTCTTCTTCTGTGAAGTGTCTGTTCAGCTCCTTAGCCCATTTATTCACTGGGCTATTTATATTTTTGGTGTAAAGTTTTCTGAGTTCCTTATGTATCCTGGAGATTAATGCTCTGTGTAAGGTGCATGATTGTTTCCTTTGCTGTGAAAAAGCTTTTTAGTTTGATTCCATCCCACTTACTGATTCTTGATTTTACTTCTTGTGCTTTAGGAGTCTTGTTAAGGAAATCAGTTCCTAAGTCAACATGGTAGAGATATGCTCCCCCCACCACCACTCCCACCCCGGCTTTTTTTCTATTAGGCACAGGGTCTCTGTTATAATGCTTAAGTCCTTGATCCACTTTGAGTTGAGTTTTGTGCAGAGTGAGAGACAGGGGTTTAATTTCATTTTGCTATATATGGATTTCTAGTTTTCCCAGCATCAGTTGTTGAAGAAGCTATCTTCTCTCCAGTGAATGTTTTTGGCACCTTTATCTAGTATGAGATAACTGTATTTATGTGGGTTTGTCTCTGTGTCTTCTGTTCTGTAACCATTGATCTATGCATCTGTTTTGATGCCAAATACCGTGCTGTTTTTATTACTATGGCTCTGTAGTATAATTTAAGGTCTGGTTTTGTGATGTCTCCTGCTTCATTTTATTACTTGTACTTTAAATAATAAATTGTTTACAAAACAAAGCACTGAACTCTTAAGTCATGGGCACAACAATATGTCTTTGAACTTTAGTTAAATAGTCTTTTGTCAAATCTAAAATTAAGTGGTTGGACACAAGTATTCTAAATTCCTTTCCAAGTGTAGATTTTATGATTATATGTATTAAAAATGGATGGCACTAGAGCAGATTATGCTTAGTGAAGCTAGCCAATCCCTAAAAAACAAATACCAAATGTCTTCTTTGATATAATGAGAGCAACTATGAACAGAGCAGGGAGGAAGAGCAGGAAGAAAAGATTAACATTAAACAGAGACATGAGATGGGAGGGAAAGGGAGAGAAAAGGGAAATTGCATGGAAATGAAGGGAGACCCTCATTGCTATACAAAATTACATATAAGAGGTTGTGAGGGGAATGGGAAAATAAACAAGGAGAGAAATGAATTACAGTAGATGGGGTAGAGAGAGAAGATGGGAGGGGAGGGGAGGGGGGATAGTAGGGGATAGGAAAGGTAGCAGAATACAACAATTACTAATAGGGCATTATGTAAAATTGTGGATGTGTAACCGACGTGATTCTGCAATCTGCATTTGGGGTAAAATTGGGGGTTCATAACCCATTTCAATCTAATGTATGAAATATGATATGTCAAGAGCTTTGTAATGTTGTGAACAACCAATTTAAAAAATGTTAAAAAAAATAAAAATAAAAAACAATTAATTCAATCTAGCAATATTTTGGGTGTTCATTGAAAGGAAACCATAATTTCTTTATTGATTTTTAAAACCATGACATAATTTTTCTGGAATGGCCTTGAATTTAAATCATTTTAATTTTTGATTTTGATAATATATTAGTGCTCATCAAATGCTATTACTCAATTTGAATTCAGAAAATATTATCTCTACAGGCATTCCAATGCATTGTTGGTGTTAATGTAAATTGGTACAACCTTTCTGAAAAGCAAATCATCACAACAGTAGGAAGATTTAAAAGCAGATTAATCATTGACCCAGTAATCTTGCATCTAGGAATTTATTCTAAGAAAAATATTAGAAGCTCTCTAAATGTCCAAAATTAGGAAAATGGTTCAATAAATTAAGCTTTATTTGAATGGAGCATTATTATGCTGTCATTGAAAATATTTCAAAAATGTTATTACCCAAGGAAATTTACAATCAAATATCAAGTAAAAATTATAGAGAGATATGCATCAATTTCCTTTCTTCTATTTAGGATTTATACATGTGGACCTAGAATAAGCATTGTAAGGTAAATTACCAAAATGTTAATGATATGCAACTCTAGGCTATGATTTTTTTAAGTGCTTCCTGGCAATTTCAAATCTAACTACAGTGAACTAGTGTTAATTTTATAACTATAAAATAAAATTTAAAATTGTCTCTTTATTTGTGAATTACAATAAACCCTTCATATAAAATTTTTTTTTCTATGGGATTATAGAAAAATCACTAATTGTATTAATAGTCAGAAAATTCTCTGTCATTCTTCCTCTGCTTGCTTTAGGATTCGTTTACTCTTCTTTTTCTAGTTCTTTAAAGCAAGAGTTTAATTATTGATTTGAGGTATTTCCTATTTGAAATATAGTTAGCTCTGTCCCATAATTTTTTCTATGATGTATAAACAAAATATATTCTAATTTCCCTTGAGCTTTCTTCTTTAACCCATTGATTATTTAGGAACATTTTTTTCAACTCTCATATATTTATGTACTTATGAATTTCCCAAGTTCTTCTCTGGTATTCTTTCTAATATAATTCCATTGCAATCAGAGAATATACTTTGTAAGATTTTAGTTCACTTAGACTTGTTTTATGGCTACAATATAGTCTATCCCACAGACTCTTCATAAATTTGAGAAGACTGTGTATCTTGTCACTGCTTATTGGAGTGTTTAATAGATGCCTGTTATATTTAGGAGGTTTGTACTTTTGTCAAGCTTTCTATTTCCAATTTTGATCTTCTGTCTATTCTATTCTTTATTGAAAATGAGACATTGAGATCTCTCTTACTGTTGAATTTCTGTTTCACTCTTGAATTCTGTAGATTTTGCTTCATGTACTTTGGAGTTCTATTGTCAAGTATATGTATGTTATCATCATTGTGTCTTCTTGACAGATTGACCCTTTTGAAATTATAAAATGATCTTTTCTCTACTGACCATTTTTGTGTTGAAGTCTGTTTTTTAGGATATTAGTATAACCATTCTAGCTCTCTTTTGGTTATGTCTTACATGGAAAACTTTTTTCTTCTCTTTAATTTCAACATATTTATATTTTTAAATATAAAACATGTCATTTGTAGATAGGAAACAATCAGATCATTTTTAAAAATCTGCCAACATGGGGCTGGGGTTGTGGTTTAGTGGTGGAGCATTTGCCTTGCAAGTGTAAGTCATTGGGTTCGATCCTCAGCACTACATAAAATAAATAAGGGTATTGTGTTTATCTACAACCAAAAAAAAAAGCATATTTTTAAAAAAAAAAATCTGCCAATATCTTGCTTTGAAGTGTTTCACCTATTTACATTTAATAATTGCTAATAAAGTGTTATTTATAGCTGCCATTTTCTGTTTTGTCTTTTTTATTTCTTAATTCTTTCAGTACTTCCCTCCTTTGTATTAAATAATTATTTTGTGGTACCATTTTAATTCCCTTGTGTACTTTTACAGTTTTTTTTAGAGTTATTTTCTTAGCAGTTGTGTTGGAAATTAGAATTGACATCTTAGCTTAAAACAATCTATTTTGGGTTAATACTAACTCAATTTTAATATCACATAAAAGCTTTGCTCTAATATGGCGCTGTTCCAGCTCACTGCCCTTCCAAGGGTATATTCATTGTCTCAGGTGGACTATTGAGCACTCATATCTTGCTTTAATTAATACATGTGTCCTGGAGAATTCCTAATTTCTATTTGGGAAATAAAGGGAGAGATATCTATTTAAGCAGGGCACACGGCAATTTTATTCCACAAGGGAAGTTTTGTAGGAGGCACCATCCCATTCGCTGAACTTTCCCAGTTTCCATTTGGCAGCTCATAAGGTGATTTTAGTTGCAACTGAAAAAATGTAAAACTGCTTCCTACAGAGCTTTAAATAAGCTAAAAGCATTTTCAAATACAAAGGATTTGGGGGAGATTTCCTGTCAAGCTTTAATTAAAGAGGAAATCTCCACTTTTTTATGAGATTCTTTAAGCACTGACTTTAAGGTGGCATCGGTAGTCTTGCTGTTCCTGGGTATGAGCACACTATAATCCCGAGCTGAGGAAGGTAGATGAGCATGCCAGGGTATGCAGAATGAAAAAGGATGCATGTGGTTTGCATGTCACTAAAACAATTATCAAGTTTTAACATCAATGAGTGAGAGAGGTCAATTACTCTGTAGATACACGCATACACATGTATGAAGTGTGTAACACATCAATTTGCATTGCAAAGATTTATTTGCCCATGGACTGAAATAGGAAGTATGACTGAAATAAAGTCATACTTTATTTATAGATGGTGTTCTGAAATGTGCCTGTCAGTTCAATTAAAAATAACATGGTGTTGGTTCTAGGCAGATCTGAGCTTGAGTCATGTCGCTGCCACTTAACTCCCAGTATGACTTGGTACTTAATCTCTTAATCATTTACTATCTCTAAGTCTCAGTTTCCTTAACAGAAAAAAAAAGAAGACATAAATTTGAAGCCAACTCCATGGTGCAGTTGAAATAATGAACAAATCTGATAAGCTATTACTAACATAGTTACTGCTAATTATATAGCTATTAATTAGAATAATGATGACAACTATTTGAGCATACAAACCAATGTAGTGTGGCTGACATAAAGACAATGGAAGATATTGAACCCATTTGATTCAAATGTGCTTCAAGATAGGTTTGAGAAATGAGGAATAATGATATACAAAATCTGGTGGAGATTAAAGCAAATCTCAAGGAATTTTTAGGGGTACTTGGAGCAATAGGATTAAGGTAGGAACAGAACATGGTTGGAATGTGTCTGTTCACCAGTTTTCAAAATACCAATGAAAAGAAAATAGCTGGGGTTTTGGTTTGTTTTGCTTTATCCAAAACTTTCTTCAATACCTTGTGAAAAATACTGTGAGTATTCATTGGTATTTGATTAATCATATATACCTTTATTTTTCCCAGTCAATGTTTCTTTAAAATCATATACAAAAATATTTGTAAAGTAAATTATGTTCAAAATGGTTCCATGTGAGTTTTGTGTTTTCTAGTCCTTACGTTTTGCTTATTTCACTCGCTCCTTAAAATACTTCCCTATCTCTTCTCTTTCCACTCTGATCTTATCCAATCTTTCAGGGTCATCCAATACCACTTTCTCTAAAGCCTCTCTAAGGGCATCTCAGTCCTTAGGTTTCTCCCATTCAAATGAATGACTATAGGACCTGCATACAGTTATAAAGAAACTCATCAAACAACTGTTGACCAACCACAGATCCAGGCTCAGCATCTGCTGCTGAAGACAGAAAGATAAACAAGATGCTGTCCTGGCCAGCTCTTAGGGACATGGGATCCCTGACAAGAGTCAGCATAGTAAGAGGATCATTTTTTGCAAGGAATATTTTTATAAAGGAAAAATATATTTGTAGAGAAATACTTCATCAGAGAAAAACACTCACTCACTTGTATTTTTGATTAAGTCCAAGTTTTTATATGGAGTGAAATGCTCAGCTAGACTTTAATTTTTTTCAGTGATGGAAAAAATGGCCATTTATAAATGGCTATTGGTTTTCTGCCTTCACAGAGAAAAATTTCGCCTTTCGAAGAAAACTTCTCTTACTTTGAGAAAGCATTCTCACGTGCATTTTTATTATGCAAAGATGGAACCAGTACTCTTGGAATGAGAAAATTGGGACAATAAGTAGCTGAACTATTTAACGTAAAGATGTAAACATTTGACTCTGCTATGGGAAGAGTTACATCTTGTATCAATTAGCTTTGGTCACAATAATAGTGCATTAACAAACAACCTCAAAACTCAGCGGCAGAAAAAAAAAATTTATTCTCACAGATCCCTGGGCTGGTTTCACTTTACATTGCAGGTCTGCAGACTGGGTCTTCCCCACATGTCTTTCATCCTCCTTGGTCCCACTGGGCTATTCAGGGCACATTCTTCTCTTGATGATGGCAAAGGCACACTAAGGGGCAAGCCCAGCCATCTAAGCACATTTCAAGCTGTTTTTGCATTACTTCTCTAACATACTATCAGCCAAAGTCACGAGGCAGGAATGGACGCTCTGTCTTCGTAGGAGAGAATGCAAAACCACATGGCAAAGCATCTGAATATAGAAAGTGATAAAGAATTGGGTGCAACAACTCAGCCTGCCACACCCTAGAAACAGATTGCGTGAAATGTGTTCGAAACTGAGTGAAGGTTTTGACGTTTGCATATCCTCTTGATGGGCCAAAAAAAGAGGAGAGACTTGAAAGATGTGGAAAAGAGTTGCCTTTAACAGAAGATAAACATTCCTACAATGTAGGATCAGGCAGGAATGAATGAGTTTGCTAAGGTCATTTTGTTTTATCCAAATTCCTTCCTAGACTTCTTTAAACACTACTGCTTGATAGTAGCTGAGTTTGGGAAAGTTAAGAAGGGCCCAGAAGCAAAGTAAAGTCAGTAACATTGCATAAACAAGCTATTTTGGGAATTATTTTAGTATTATCTACAATAACATGCCTGACCAAGAAGACAGACAAACCGAGGGTGGATTGTGGAACACATGAATGTTCCTCTAGGGTTCTAAGGAATCTTATAGGTGGGCAACACTAGAGAACACTGATTTTTTTTTTTTTTTTTTTTTTTTTTTTTTTTGCTAGGGGAAGGAATGATTCTCTCATTGAGCTTTCACAGTAGAGTAACATTTATTCTATAAGCTGGCAAAGTGAGGCACAATGAGTGTTTGCTTAATTCAGGCACTTTTGCCAGTGATAATAATAATGATAACTTCTCTGCTTTAGATTAAGTTTTACTCACTTCCTGGGTCTCAGCCCAAACTCATTCATCTGGATCCAAGAGTAAATTTTCCCTGGAGGCTTAAGTCACATAATTCATGGCCACTTGTATATCTTATCACTTATTTGGTCCTAAACTATACACAGGATAACTAGTAACTGCTCTGTACAACAGTTTCTAATTTCAAATTATCAGTCCTCATAAGGGAAACAAAGTGCTAAGTATCAGCAAAGTCAATAGTGTTTCGAAGAGATAAGAGCTCCTAGTTAGTGAAAATGTTGACCCATAAAATTCTAAAACAAACACAATCATAGAAATAAATCAGTAACTCGCTAATACAGCATTCAGAACACTAAGCACCTAGGCCAGGCATAAATCATCTAAGCTTTGGAATCCATCATGGGACTCCCAATAAGAACATAACGTAGAAATCTGAAGCAACTAAATGCACCTGTTCACCTCTATGTTCATTTAAAATGGAGTCCTGGGGGTCTTACTATGTGCCAGGTGCACAGGAAGGACAGAGCCGTGAACAAGGTCGGCAAGAGCTCAGCCATACTGCCTGTTGGTTAAGGAAGGAGACACAAAAATCAACAAAGAAACAAATTAATTTGAAAATAGCATCATTGCTACAGAGAAACTGAAAAAGAGGACTGTGAAGGAGCGGGCTTCACAGAGGCTCTTTCTCTCTAGTTTTCAGGGATGACCTCTGTGAAGAGGATCTTTTTCATTGTAACCTGTCTGGGGCTAATCGAGCACCACAGGCAAAGTCAGCAGCAGCTACAAAAGCTTTTCCGTGGGTATGACGTGGGCAATAGGCAATACTAGCTCTTAAGGTATTTTTCCTTTTTAATTCTTGCTTAGTTTAATAAAATCAGTTTTTAATCACTTGAAGTAATGGAGAGAGCCAATGACTCTATTAGCCCAAAACTCATCATATTTACTAGTATTTTTAGATGGCAGATTTTGTACATACAAGAAAAAGATCATGTATGAAATTTTGGAAATTTAATATAGTCTTTATTTTTTTTTTAGTATGAGACTGTAGCATCTTGTGTCAACTCTGAAAACAGTGGAGAATGTGTCCAGCTACCCCAACCAGTTTACCCTTTCCCTTCAGAGTACATTTCACACTGGTGCTGCAAAAAATCACCCTTCACCCAGGAAAAGGAGTCCCCACAGCCACTTTCCCTCTTTAGATTCTTCCTCTACATGACCTTTCAGAGCAATTTCCTCAAAGACCCTCAGGTCGGGGAGGAAGAAGGTAGGTAAAGTAAAGGAAGTCTTTGGGAATGCTAACTTACTACCCCAATGGTAATGTTGCCTACCAAATCTCCTCCTGCTTTAGCTCCTCCAGGACTAGAAGCTGCTAGAAGAGCTGTGACCAGAAAAGGTGTTTGTCTCCTTTAAAGGCAGGAAATACCCTCAGCTGAGAAGTTTCTTGTTCTAGTCCTGCTGCTGGGTGGGGGGAGGGGGGAAATCTGCACTGTAACATAAGTAGACATTGTATTTCTAGATAATTGGTTTTAAATTCTTTTTATATCTTTAGTATATTTAACTGTTTTTCCATCTGTAGTACCACATCTTGCACTAAGTAGGCATTCTATAAATATTCATTAAAGTAATGATTAAGTAAGTGAATAATTCTGTAGGTCAATGAAGGAATATTAAAATAAAATATAGGCTAACAATACATATTCTCCTCATTATCATTGTCTAAGCTCTAGTTTTGCATCCTAAAAGTATGGTCATGATACTTTCTTATTTCAAATTTTTTACTCCATCCTATTCTTTTTACAGCTAGCTCCAATAAGCTGAGAGAGGAGGTTTAAAATACTTTTAGTATTTAGCATGTTGAAAGAAAATTCATACCCCTTTAAAGAAATGAAAAAATTCTTCCTCCAGCAGGCAAACATTTTAAGAATGTTAATTGGAACAGATTTCATATTGTAATCTTTTGTCACATTGTAAAATAATCCCTAACCAACTACAGGGATTCTGTTACTCAGAAAGCATTGTTGGCAAAATTTAGGTACAAGGAGAATACTTGTGTTCTGTCATTTAAGGAAACTGAATTGGCTCTTGCACGTGTAAATTTTCAAAGAAAGAAAGAAAGAAAGAAAGAAAGAAAGAAAGAAAGAAAGAAAGAAAGAAAGAAGGAAGGAAGGAAGGAAGGAAGGAAGGAAGGAAGGAAGGAAGGAAGGAAGGAGAGCAGTTTTAAACTCACTGATTTCCAAAACTAAAGATGGCAAAGTGATAGTCTAAGAGATTCTTCTATTTATAATATACCATTCTCATTAATATGACATTGGCTATGTAAAGAAAATGCATATTCCTGATGTGTTAGATTTTTCAAGGCACAGTATTATACCATGTTCTCTGATTTTAATTCACTTCCTAGAATGCTACAGCCAGTTTGCTCCAGCTCTTGAGAGTCTATTGTTCAATTTTCAGAAATGTTGTGAACTGCTTGTAAAAACAGTCATTAGTATAATAAAATGATACAAATTTACAATTAAATTAAAAAGAAAACACAAGTAATACTCAGAACTCTTCACTTCCTAATTGTTTTACTGTTATTTATGATCTTGATACTGTTTACATCCATGTAGAGGAAATAACATAATAGCATGCTATTGAGCAGCTCTTCCCACCTCCATGTTAGTGATGTCACATTAATAGCATGAAACTGGCCATGGTGGGAGTATTTGCCCTATGAAAATTTGAAAACACTATAAATCAGGAATTGATTCTTTTTTCTCTGAGTTGTCTATATAAAGCAAGTAATGGGGAAAATAACATGGAATGAATTTAAAAGTGTATTCATCAAATACAGTAGAGAGCTGGTTTTAAGCATTTAGCAGATTATTACTGTATACAGGGACTTGAGATTTCCAAGTGCCTTAACCTGCATCCCTGTGTGAGAGTCCATTCTCCAATAATAAAAGTCTTGACATTGTCTTCTTTTATTATTAAGTCTTAGTCCTGTTCTTTGGTTTTCTGTGTCTTCCCACTACAAGAAATGGAAGTCTCTTTGCCCCAGCTACTCAGAAAGCTAAGGCAGGAGGATTTCATGTTCAAGACCAGCATGGGCAACATAGTTAGATGCTGTCTCAAAACAAAATCTAAACACAAAAAGAAATGGGAGTCTCTTCATATGCTCCCAAGGAGGCCTCTTGGCTTCCAAACTTTAAATTGTTGAGTAATTTATAGTTTGCCAGAGTGAAATTGAATTTAACTATTGCCATCCATTCCCAAGTCCTTATAGTACTACTTCTTCCAGACTTCTCAAATGCCTATCCAATATACTAAATAAGATAACTATTTTTATTAGTATATCATCCTGCTTTACCACAAATACCAAGTTTTAACAATTGCCCTGCTACCTCAAGTGAGGAACATGTCATGCTCCATCAGTGTTGCCAGCCAGTTGGCAGGTGGCCTACCTCCAAAATCCCAATTGAGCATCTATTTTCTCAGTGCCACCCCTGAAATCAACTCAGTTAGGGGTCCTTGGGAAGCAGAATTTGAGATGGAGCACATTAAAGAGGGAGTACTGTTGAAATCAGTCTCTGTGAAAAGGAGTGGAAGGAAGCAAAACTGAGCAAGGGGAAAAGGTGAGCTCTGATGTATTCTCAATAAAGGGTTCAGCCAACCCCATAGAAATTTCCAGAAGTTGGGTGGCTCTTAGCATGTGTCCCAACTACATGTCATCCAGGCTTTTATATTCCTGCATGATCCGTTCTTGTCAGGAAGAGGGATAACTCTGGGCAATTTTCTTGGTTTTAGATAAACTCTAATGGGGGCTGATAGGAGAGAATTCTCTTTTGTCAGCCCTCCCAGGAGCTTTCATTCCTGCGAGGTGGCAAAGCACAGTCCCCACCACAGTGCCTACTGTGTGCCAGTATAAAGAAAAATAAAGCAGGACCTCCCAACTCTAGGCATATGACACCCCTGATATTCTTCAAAACTACCAACGATATTCCCATTCCAGGGTCTTTGCTATCTACTACTTAAAGCCTCACTCTCTTCAGGTAATAGCTCAAGTGTCCCCCTCTCAACAAAATATTGTCTGACTATTCTGCTATAAGTTACAGTGTCCCCCCACAAACCACAGCCATCCCAGACCCCCTACCTCCCTTCTCTCAACTGTCAGCTCTTTGTTCTCTTACTCCTCTGGCTACGTACTGCTCTTGAGCATCCTTGGTGGGACTTTGGAAAAGTACTTCTTTTACTTTCTTTTTATTTCTCCCAAATAGATAAAATGTGGCAATATTAAAGAAATAGAGTAGTTACTTTACTTAATTCCCTTACCCAGTACCTTCACTGTTAACTGATCATTTTTCTCAACACTGGGAGTCAAACTGGAAAAAAAAAAACAAAACATCATAGGAAACCCTGATTGAAGTTGATTAGGAAGAAATGATTGAAAATGGCGACAGAACAGTGTGCATGCAAGTGGGTGATTTTCTACAAGGTGGGTTTTGCTTTCCTCCTCTGCAAGAATGGGCTTTCCTTAGTAAAATTCTCCCCTTGGGCAGGTCAAGCCCTACTTCTGAGTGTTCCTCGACTAACGCAGGTGTTTGTTTAGTCGTTGCTCCTCCTGTCTCCCTGATTGGATTCACATGCTTTCATGCTGGAAAGGGGTCTCTTTAAAGCCACCCCTGTTTTTTTTCCCCAACAGATGAGTGTGTTCGAAGGAGCAGCAAAAGCTCAGGCTTTAGATTGTTGGGTTGGGGAGAAGTTAAACAAACTTCTCACAATTCCATTTTTGGTGTAACTTTAAAAATGAAGCTAGGGATGGAGGTATATTTCAGATTGAGGAAAGGATCAATATCACCTTTTTTGAGGCTGTGCAGTGAATGCCTATGAACATTTTCTCATCCAAAATGCACGGGCACTTCCAGCACATGACCTATAGGTGTGGTCATTTACTTACGCAAGTTTGGTACTCGACGCTTTTTCTAGCACAGCCATATTCCTACCATTTTACTTTCCACTTCCTTTTCACTGCCAGCCCCCCCACCATGCACATTTGCAGCCCACCACCTCCACACTGTAATTCCCAAATTAAAGCCTTTCTGCTGGGAGTTATATATTCCAATGGATGACAGGCGTTCCTTGCAGGAATTATTGTAGCTGAAATATCCAGATGGTTGTCGTAATTCTTCACTTTACTTTTCTGTGTGTTTGGCTATTCTGTTTCACTTTATCCATCAACAACACCTTTTTGAATGTCATCTTCTCCAAAGGATGGAAAGGTGAAGCTTCAAGTAAGGTGATCGAAGCCAAAGTTAGAAATTGCACTTGAATTGAGAAAGCCAGTTTTTCAAAACAAACAGAAGAAAGAAGATTAACATGCCTTTAAAATGTTTCCCTTTTCTACATGAGTAGGCTTATTTATTAAAGCCATTTAGACACATATTTATGAATACCTACTATGTGCCAGACATTGTTGCCAGCACTTGGGATATCTTGGTGAATAAAATGAAGACTCTGACACTGTGAGAGTTTATATTTGGGGTAGGAAGGATAATAAACACACCATAATAAATAAGTTAAATTATGTAGTTTTTAAAAGCTTCCCATATGATGCACACAGCTTTCCCATAGGAAATGGAAAAAGGAAAGGAAAGGTTAAAAGGATCAGGAGAAGAGGAGATGTTGGAATGCAATTTAATACAGGGTGACCAGAGTAGGATTTATTGAGATGGTGACATTTGCATAGAAAATCTTTTCAGGCTATAGGAACATCCCTGAGGTGAGAATTTTTCTGGCATGCCTGAGGAATGAGAAGATGATCAAAGTCAAAGAAGTGGAGTGGATGAGGCAAGAGGAGAAGGATCAGATGGGTAACTGGTGATAACATATAGGGCTTTATAGACCATTGTAAGGAAATTGGTTTCACCACAAGTGAATTGGGGAGACATTAGAAGATTCTGAGCAGAGAAATGACCTGATGAATTTTAGGCTTAAAAAGGGTCACTTTAGCATCTGTGCTGAGGGGAGGGAAGAGGACGGAAATAAGGAGACAGGTTAGGAGTGGGGCGGTGCAGACCTATGTGGTAGCAGAGACAGAACTGAGAAATAGTCATGTTATGGATATAGGATAAAGAGATTTCCCAATGAATTGGATGTAGGGTGTGGAAAAAAATCAAGGATGCTGACCAAGTTATGACCTGAGTACTGAAGAAAGTGCTTCCATTAACCAAGATGGACATGGTTGTCAGGGCCAGGTGAGGGCCACATCAGGAGTTCAGTTTTTGACACATTTGATCTGAGACAACCAAATGAAGATATCGGTAGCCATAGGTGATCCTAGAGATGAGGTGAGATAAATTAGGAGTCTTAGGCATTTTAGTGGTACCTTCAGTTCTGAGATTAAATGAAGTCACCAAGGAAACAAGTATAGATGAGAAGAGGACCAAACACTAAGCACTGGGGATCTCCAACATAAAGAAGTCAAGAAAAAGAGAGAAGCCAGCAAGTGAGACCGAGAAGCAGAAACTGGAAAGGGAAGAGAAATCCAGGAGAGTGTATTGCTTTAGAAGCCAGATGAAGAGAGGTTGGGTAAAATGAGAAGTAAGAACTGACCATTGGATTTAGCAACATAGAGATCATTAAAGATCTTGATAAGAGCAGTTTCAGGGAAGTAGGGGAGAGAAGCAAAGAATAATTAGGGAGGTTTCAGAAGCAAGTCGAAGGAGAAGAATTAGAAATGGCAAGTAGAGCTGTCTCAACAAATTTTCCTGCCAAAAATCTGAAGAAATGGGGTGATCATATATAGGGAAAGATGGAAGAGTAGCAGCATGTTTGTATGTGGGGCAAATGATCCAGTAGATAAACATTTTAATAATGCATGAGAGAAAAGATAATTGCTAGAGCAGCATCCTTGAATAGGTGGGAAGGGAAGGGATCTAGTGCACAAATGGAAGGGCTGGCTTTGGTTGGAAGCATGGAAACTTCATCAATAATAACAGGAGGGAACGCAGCACCTGAGGGGGCAGATGTTAGGAGTGCAGGGCTGTGATTGTAAGGATCAATGGAGTTCTCTTCTAATTGTTTCAGTTTTCTCAGTGAAGAAAGATGCAATATCATCATCTAAAATGATAGCAATGGTGGGAGGAGATAGTGAATTGGGGAAAAAGAAGAAGTTATCAAGTAAACAAGGAATGAGTGAATGAATGAACCAGGGTGGGATAGGATTCATGTGAGTACCAATGTTTGCTTGAATTTGTGTTTATGATTTAAAGTGAGACCAGTCTTCATGATTGTGTTCTTCTTTGGCCATGTAAGGTACCCAGATGCAGATATGGAAGAAGCAGAGTTAGATCTAAACCGCATTGGGGTTTTGTCATGTTAAATGAATATGTTAAAGCGGGAGGGGGAAAGAAACTGAAAGCGCAATTGAGAATGATTTCTGTAGATGGAATCCAACTGGGTAAGAAGGGGAACGAGGACAGGAAGCGGGTGAGGGAGAGAGAAAGGTCCTGGTGGGGTCAGAGTACTGTGGTCAAGGGTACCAAAGAAGATGGCTTGGAAAGTCAGGAGATGTTGGTCCGAGTGGGACACAGGACATCAAGAGAGTGGAATGGTGCCCACCAGCAGGATTGGCATTTGGAAGTGAGTGACAGCAGAGGGAAAGACAACAGCAGGAGGAGAAAAGAGACCAGGAGTGGAGAATACATGGCATTGTAAGAATCATTCTCCTGCATGTTGAAATCACCAAAACGTTAATATCCCAAATGGCAAATTAAGGTGAGCAAAGTTAGGGTACAGTTGTGCAATGCAGTACTAGGCAGGTATTAAAAATAGAATTTGGGAAAATATTTAAAGACACAAGGAAAGGATGAAAGAATACGGAGGGGAGGAATACAGGTCATACAAATTCATGTTTAGTACCAATCCCATTATCTTAAAATATACCAGTGCAGAGGGAAAAGACCAGAAGGAAATAAAACAAGATGTCAGTGGGATTTGTTGTAGTTTAATTTTTGTCTTTGTCTCTCTTGTAATTTTCTAAATTTCTGAAAAAAAAAATGAGAAAAATAACATTAACAAAATTCAACAAAAGAGAGTAAACATTAAATTATCTTTGGTGTATTTCCTAAGAGCATTTTTCACAACTATACACATGTGGATATATGTGTGTATATGTGCATACACACATATATGTATATATATTACACACATATATGTATATTCACAGCTGCCAGATTCCCCATTGTCTTCTGCATGAGTCTACTCAAGTTATGCAAAATGTGACACAATTTTGTGGCTAAGTTTTGGATTTTCTTTCATCTTCAGAAGATATTTCATATAACACTTTTTTTCCCTGTCAACTGAAACTCTAGGAACTTGTTTTGTTTTTGTTTTTGTTGTTGTTGTTGTTGTTCCAAAGTTTTCTAAATGGATATTAAAGTTTGAAAGATCTTTTACTCTAGAGAAGACTAACTCATTTTAGCTAAGATTTGGGAAAACAGCAACTATGTTTGTAAAGCAGAAGCATCTAGATCTGGCGTGGAGAGCTGGACAGAAGGGGCTACCATTCCGGGCGAGAGAGAATAGGCTTCTACTGGGTCTTTGTCCCTTGATGAGGCACATTCTGTAGGTATGTTTAAAGGGAATGCTAGTTAATTGTAAATTTGAGATTAGGTCTGGTTCAAAGTAAAAGCAAATGCACACGCATGTAACTTCTCTCCCCACTAGGAGCAAAGAACACATTAGTGTTGGTGAAGCTCGTGGTTGTCTTAATGCTGTTTTGTCTTTGCTCTCAACTGTTCCTAAAGAATTTTCCCTTCCTGTCTTATTAAAGGAAACTCTATGGGAAGAAAAGAAAAAGACCTCCTCTCTACTCTCAGTTGAGTAGGATTCTGTCAGGCCAATCTCTGACAATCTTGATGGCCTCATGTTGACAACAGAGGGCTAGGTTGGGGAAGATAGTTATCCAAAAAAAGTTTAGGATTGATTCAAATGACATTTGATTCGAAATGAAATGACATCACAGAAGCACTAACTTCATATAACTTCATATTGACCCACTCTGAGGACAAATCCCATTGACCATTTTAAAGACATATTTCATTTTTAATATGTGAGGTGAGAGAGAGAAAACTTTTATTTTTATTGGAAAGCAATTTACATATATTTGACAAAAGAAATGTTAAAAAAAAAGAAAATATGATTGAACTTGAAGCATTGAAAGTTTATGTTGAATCTCTGCAGAAAAGTCTCTGGAGTAATTCTTAGACGAAAAAATATTTTCTAAAAGCTGAAAAAGATCACTTATCAACATGAAATTTCATAGGTCATGAGGGTCTAGAATCACATGGCTATTTTCCTATGTACTGATTCCAAATCTTTAGCACCCTTGTCTGGAAACGTAATGCCTACCGTCTGGGCAGGGCATGGAGTAGGGATGCTCATCCACAAAAGGTAACCCAGGTCTCATTTTGCCATTGCCTCAATCCCCAACCACAAAGCCAAGCTGAATGAAAAAGAAAATCCCTATTTTTACTGAAGTTTACATTAGATTTCCAAATCAATATGAAGTTTTGAAATGTTCAGGCAACGTATGGTCCTTATCCTAATAAGGAATTTTATTCCACTTTTATGGTTGTATAGTGAGCCCAAAGGATGGAGGAAAGGCTTGAGGAGTAATCTAAAGCTTAGCCTGCCAAAGGCATGTGATTCAGCCAAGGTCAAATGAATACCTCACAATTAGATTCTGTTGTATGCATTTATCTATACTGGAGATTCTCTCCTTTACATGCATGCACACACTACACACACTCACACACAGATACACAAGCCTTCAAAGCCTCAAATAGCTCCATATTAATGATGTAAAGAAGAAAAATTTTAAAACTTGGCTATAGCTACTGGCTCTATCATTTGCTTCCTATAAACTGGAATTCCTTTTTATTTTAATGCAACAATTCAATTGCCTGAATTAAGACCTTTAGTATCCTGAACAATCCTAACTGTACAAAAATTAAATTCTTTTTTGTTATTATTAGTTATACATGCTATTAGAAGGTATTTTGATATATTATGCATATATGGAGTATAACTCCTCATTCCTCTGGTTGTACGTGATGTAGAATTACATTGGACATGTACTCATATATGGACATAAGATAGTAATGTTCTATTCATTCTACTATCTTTCTTATTCCTATTCCCCACTCTTCCCTTAATTCTCCTTTGTCTAATCCAAAGTACTTGTATTCCCCCCATATCTATTCTCTTTGATATGCGGGTGAATTAGCACCCGCATATCAAAGAGAATATTTGGCCTTTGTTTTTTGGGGGGATTGGCTTATTTTGCTTAGCATGATATTTTCCAGTTCTACCCATTTATCTGCAAATGCCATAATTTCATTATTCTTTAAGCTTGAGTAATATTCCATTGTGTATATATACCACATCTTCTTTATACATTCATCTGCTGAAGGGCACCAAGGTTGGCTATTGTGAAGTTGAGCTGCTAAACATTGATGTGGCTGTGTCATTGTAGTATGCTGACTTTAAGTCCCTTAGGTATAACCTAGGAGTGGGATAACTGGTCAAATGGTGGCTCCATTCTAAGTTTCCTGAGGGATCTCCATACTGCTTCCTGTATTGGTCGTACCAATTTGCAGTCCCACCAGCAATGTATGAGTGCTGTACATCTTTCAAAATTTCAACATTAAATAAAAAAATATGTCTTCAGTACATTGACAATGGATTTTTAAAATTTCTTCCCATACAAGTATAAGAAATATATATTTATTCTAAATGGAGTCAAAACTTGGTTGACCCCAAAATACTGAGAACCTCTGAACTGCGTGATCTAAGAAGTTTGTTTGCAACTAACATGGTTTTGACAAAAACTTTTCTTTTTTTGGGGGGGGGTATCAAGAATTGAACTTAGGGGCACTTCACCACGGAGCCACATCCTCAGCCCTATTTTGTGTTTTATTTAGAGTCAGGGTCTCGCTAAGTTGCTTAGCGGCTCACTTTTGTGAGGCTGTCTTTGAACTTGTGATACTCTTGCCTCAGCCTCTTGAGCCTCTGGGATTACAGGCATGCACCACTGCACCTGGCTGACAAAAACGTATTTTTTATTTCAAAGAGTTACGTAACTACATAAAGAAGTTGTTCACGTTAAAACTAAAATCAACACGAGTAAAAATAATAACGGATACTTACTGATTACTATGTGCCACACACCATACCTAGGATTTCACTATATTGCCTTATTTAATATTTCCAACAATCCCATGATGATAGCTAATGGTTATTCAATTCATTTTATAGATGCAGGAACTGAGCTCTGGAAAAATTATGGAATTTTCCAAGATAACAAGTTATTGAGTAGCTGAGTTGAGACTGGAACCCAGGCAGTGTTCACCACTCTATCAGCCAGATAGCACAGAACAGTTGTTAGAAGATTAGAAAATCATGCCTCTGTGTGAACTCAGTTCTCAGTTAAACAGCCTGTGTGTGTAACTGATGGCTGATGTGATTAGCACCTTATAAACTTCGGAAATGTTGCTTGTCAAGCATGGAAAATTAAAATATGTGTGCTTGCTCTTCTGTTCCCAGGACTAATTATTTTAGATCCCACTAATACATTAAGATAGTGATAATGCAAAAATTAATTCTATAAACAAACCATTAGGTTAAGAGTCTACACAAGCATGACCTACCAATTTTGCAAACTGTTGGTAAAAATTAGTGGACTGATGGACTTTAACCATTGCATAAAAACAACCCAACATGCCCTTGTAAATCATTGTTGAACTTATTACTCATTACAGCTTGTTCTTCTCATTATCATGCCACATGTAAAATCTTGACAAGGTTTGCCTGACATCCAAACCGAATCTTATAACTCAAGCAGCACGTTTCTGTGGTGTGTCAGCCCGCTGCAGGTGTTTCTCTATCACAATGAATAATTACATCAAACAAAGACAAGAAATATTCTAAAGCTGACAAAACCACACATCTGAAATCTGTATTTTCGATCTCTTGGGAAATTAAAATCTACAAGTATAGGGGCTTCAGTGCCCATGTCTTGGGGCCATTCCAGGATTATAAAGAAAGATCTTTTCTTTACAAGCCCAAAGATTGCAATAATACAGGAAATTAAACTGTATTTATAGACTGGACGCCAGCACCCCAGCATGCTTTCCTAGCTCTCCGAATCTCGCAACAAAAATAAAAACACTAGCAATCAAACGAATGAGCAAGAAATGACAAGTGTTTTGACAGCTCTAGAATACTTTGAGGTATTTTTAGCATATTTCTGAGTCGTATTAGCTTAACCTGTAATAGAATATAAATGAGCCCATATGGCACAGATGTAATTATGTTCCATGCGAGAAATCCCTGTGGTAGGTTGGGGGAGGGTCGAGGGAGAAGAATACGCCAGCCCCCACCTCCCTCCTCACCCTCTCCCCCTCACCACATGTGCCTTCTGGAGGGCATGATTTACACATCATTTGCATTGAGAAGAATAGCAAGAAACACAATGCTAACAACACAGTACCAGTAAAGGGCAAGCAAAAGATTGGGGATCCCTAGGGGTGCGGCTCTCTGTGACTGACATCCAGTTAGGAGTAGAGGCAGCTTCCCCTCGGGATCACATTGGATGAAGTGATCTTTGATTATGTGGGCACAGCAATCATAAGGCATAATTATTATTACTGCAAGAGAATGGGCAACAAGTCTCTGGGGAAAGCCTCTGTCACAGACACTTTGCTGGCGCACGCTGGAAGCAAATGTTCTCCCAAGGATCATTTTCATTCCGACCTGATATTTAGCTGAAGCTTCTTTGACTACCAGTCATGAAACATTAAATATAGATTAGAGCCAGAGAGATGTTGAAAGTTGAAATTCACCGGAGGTGCACGCTTGTGTCCTTGAGAAACAACCTCGAATGCCGTCCAGATGTTGCAGCAGCAAAGCAGAATGGTCCCAAGCTGCAAGGAGGCCACAACAGAGGAGAGAGGAGATGTTTTGCATTCCACCAGCCTTCTGTTTGGTTTATTTGTACTACATTAATTTAGCAGAGAATCCTAACAGGCTGTTAGTGGTAGATGTTGCAAAGCGTTCACCATCCCGAAAGAATGAAGAGATGCTTTTGTGCCAGGAAGGGGAGTAATTCAAAGCACGTAATTGATTTTCTACAGTTTCAAACTGTGATAAGACTAAGGTGTAGCAACAGAAACATATGTTAGCAGTTTTGTCTCTGTTTTCAATGAATAAAAAAAGAAAAAAAAAGCACCCCCATAACTGGTAGAAGGTTAACTGGCTTTGAACATCTCACTAGATATTAACAGATAGTTGCAGTGGAATTTGGAATAAATTGACGGGCTTTGGAACAGTTTGCAGAGGGCAGCCATGCTCTGGAAAGCAACATTCGCCCCCCCCTCCCATATGTGTGGTGGGAACTCCTCTTCCATTTCCTCAAGGAATCCCCTGTGCTGCACTGACAGAGACTGTCCCCTCTCCCCCCACCTCACTTCCCACCTTACCCACTTTTACAGAACATGAATCAGAGGGGGGCTTCTCTGGTACAAAGGAAAAGCATGAAACATGCTTTATTCAGGGAAGACTCATGCTCATTAGGTCCCAGTAAACCAGAGATCTAAAACCAGTCACCTTAGAAGCAGCTGGCCAGTTTTTCTTCTTGTCCATTGGTAAATGGAGCTAGAAGGATGAGGAGATCAGCAGGCAGGGTAGGAGGCAAGACCTAGGATCTCGTTGCCCAGCTCTGAGAGCTGACAAGGACTGGCTTGGATAAGCCAAGGAGTTTTTGCTCCCACAGACGTTTAAAAACAGCAGAGACTGGTGAGTTCCTCAGGTCTTTTTGGAAGCAAAGAGCTGGATTAGGTGACATGCTGACCTGCCTTTCTAACTCTAAGATTTTACCTTTTTATCAAACTAGCTCACTGAATTTTTGAATTTCTCCCTTACCATGGTGCTTCAGGGGCTAAGGTGATCATTAACAGTCATCCAGGCAACCCCTGGAGGCATGAGATCAGGAGCCAGCAGAGGCTTATCTTTTAAACATCCCTCCCCCAGCTCAATTTAGAGGCCCCTTCTGCAATGCCAAGTTTATGTTTATACTGATGGTGGAAAAAGATTTGTATGGAATAACCTTTAAATCACATTAAACTAATACAGCTCACCAAAAGTGGGAGGAAATCCAATCTGTGCCAATTTTTATCAGTTTTGTTCTACTTACAGAAGAGCTTTGGCAACTGGGCACAGAAAATAACTTCCAGAATACTGTGATGCTCCATCAACAGGTAGCCCTCCTTTAATAGGTCTGGGTTGGGGCAAGGGGTGGTATGGGAGCTGTTTTACCAGGGGGGCAGCCCTGGAGTTGGCTCTTAAAGAATAAAAAGAATTTGGCGGGTGAATGGAGTCAGGAGTGTGGGGTGCTGAAGAGGACACGTGCAGAAGCACCGAGACATTACAAGATGATAGAAAGCTGCTGAGAGGGTGGTAGGACCAGAAGGTGGTGGGGAGAGAAAAGGGGGTGGACAGGGTAATTAGGGCCATCCCCAGGAAACCTGCCATAGTTGAAGTATTTTGAGTAGGAGTGGAGGTAGGATTGAGCAGAGGATGTAAACTCAGATGTTGTTACAGTGGTCCAGGGAGAGAAGTAAGTTCCTGAACTAGAGCAGTGACAGTGGGAATGGAGATTCAAGAATGGGTAAGAGAGAAGTGAAGGGGGTAGAATCCACTTGTCTTGGTGTCCTTTAGAATGTGAGTAGTGAGAGAAAGGAGCAGTCTGAGGTACTTCCCAGTAGAGCGAGCACAGAATAAATCATCTCCCAATCATTTGAATTTCATCTCCAAATTGACCGTCAGCTCACTTGAGTGATAAGTTTATGTTTCAGTTGGAATTGATTTTAGTGTCAAGGGCTTTATTTGGAATTTCCAGGTACTCCCTCAGCAACAGTAAAGAGAAGGTCCCCAGAGGAAGGAGTGGGAAGAGGGTATCCGCGCTGGGAGCCCCCAGGTGTGGACAGTGGAGAAATGCTGATGATTGTCATTGAGAGAGTCTCATGGAGAAGTCAAATGAAAATGTGTGTTAAATTTCCTTAAAATTATTATACCCTTTGACCCCCAAAATTATACTTGTAGGAATCTATCCCAAGGAAATGATCAAACTGTTTAAACTCGGTGCAAAGAAATATCTGCTGCAGTATGATTAGAATGGAAAAATTCTAAAGGATCAATAATTGAGGCATAATTAAGTAATTTCTCTAGAAGTAGTTATTAATATAATCATATAAAAGAATAAAATAAGAAGCATAAAAATTGAAAATAGCCAAATCCGTCATTACTTACAAGTGAGATGGGTATACCTGTGGAACCCCCAAGAGAACGAACTAAAAGCCTAATATCAACAATAAGAATTCAATAAAATGGCAGATTACATGATTTGTAAAAATGTCAACAGTTTTATTATATATAATATTATGCCAGTTAGAAAACAACCAAATGTAAAAAAAATCCCATTTGCTAAAGGAATATAGATGACTGAATTAATAGAAAGATATTTCTTAAGATCAGAACACGGAAGAAGAGCATGAGGAAAAGACTAACATTAAACAGAGACGAGTGGGGTGGGAGAAAGGGAGAGAGAAGGGAAACTGTATGGAAATGGAAGGAGACCCTCATTGTTACACAAAATTACATATAAGAGTTTGTGAGGGGAAAGGGGGAAAAAAAGGGAGAGAATTAAACAACAGAAGATGGGGTAGAGAGGGAAGATGAGAGGGAAGGGGAGGGGGGATAGTAGGGGATAGGAAAGGTAGCAAAATACAACAGTCATTAATATGATATTATGTAAAAATGTGGATGTGTAACCGATGTGATTCTGCAACTTGTATTTGGGGTAAAAAATGGGAGTTCATAACCCACTTGAATCAAATGTATGGAAGACGATATGTCATGAGCTTTGTAATGTTTTGAACAACCAATAAATAAATAAATAAATAAATAATGAAAGAAAAAAAAGAAAAAATTTAAATATTCTATTTTGAGAAAAAAATAACTCAGTATAAAAAAGTTTTTCTTCCTAAATCAACCTATAATTTCATGAGTTTTCCAAGAAAGACACTAGAAGATTTCTTGCTTATGATGGTGATTTTGAAATGTGTCGCTTCATTTTCCTTTGCTTTTGAATAAGCAAAATGATTCCAAAGTTCACAGTGATGGGGTTGATTTTTTAAAAATTTAAAAGCAATAAAAAGGGACTAGTCTTAACTATCATAATTTCATCAAATAAAATACTTAGGAGCTGGCAATTAAATATTTGGCCAAATTTATGTAAGAGAGTCCAAAGATAGAATCAAATACTTATTGAAATTTAGGATTTGATAAATAACCCAATATTATGGTCTTAAAATCTGAGATGAAAATCCCGTTAGATGCAAACTTGTGACATTTCAAGATTCAGTAGATTCTGAGTAATTATTTTCCTCTTGGAAAATATTAAGATCTGTTCCATTGTTTACAACAGACAGGAGAGGGAAGAGTTCATGTTTCAGTCCAATTGTTCGTGCCAATTGATGTGTATAATTAAAGAGCTGGTGGTATTGCCCATTTCTGTTATTTATAATGTAACCAGATAGCCAGCATGTACCATTTCTGAGACATTTTTGCTCAATGCAGACATTCTTGGGTGCCCAAAGAAACAAAAGCATTACGTTATCATCTTTAGCAAAAGGTTTGATAGGTGAGGCATTTAAAACTTCTGGATAAAATAAGGTTTGGGGATTATTTAAGGATTTAATGTCTGCAAGCCAGCCCCATGACACATTGCCATGGCTAGCTAAGCATTAACTGGATTTTCTATCCGTTTCCCATATTGTTGAGCTCAACCTTAACTTGTCAGCTTGGGAAAATCCCTTAACCCCTGTAAGCCTCAGTTTCTTCCCCTGTCAAATGAAGGAGTTAGGCGAATTGATCCCTTCAGGCTCTTCTCACTCAAAGCTTCTGTTATTCTGGATACAGAAGCCTGTTGTCATACTCCGTTGCACGGAGCATAAGGTGAAACAAAAGAAGTATGCCTAGCTACAAAATCATAGGCCTTCTAAGATCAATGCTTTCCAGGCTTTCTTAAGCTTGCAGCCCTGTGTTTAATACAAACAACAACAAAAACCTATGATCTCTCTATTTGCAACTGCACCTACTTAAAAATTGGGCATGTTTGTTGCTATATATGGACATATGTATTAAGGGTCACTGTAGTGATGTATTATGTGCATTAACAACATCCAAAATATAAAACTGAAAGTCTTAATATTTTCTTCCCGCATCCCAATGGTTATCCTGCGCATCCTCTAGAACAACTGGGTTAGATATAAAACTATTTTGCTCTCTAGTTACTATATTTAATAGGGAGAAAAATGGAAGAACCCAGAAGGTTTTTCAATTAATTTGTGGTTAGAGGGGCAGCCATCCAAGTATGACTTTTTTTTTTTTTAGAAGTCCTTTGAATCTGAAATCAGAAATCTAGGATTTTCATGCCTGTTCTGACAATGAAAGGATCTCCTACAAAACTACCATCTCTCCATCCCCAGGGCCTTCGACCACTGCCCTCAGCACTTAAGATACTGTGCTTTATTTTCTTCAAATTTTAAGTGGAATGAATACTATATGATTTATATATCAGAGTCATTTTAACCAAATAGGTTTTATTATTATTATTATTATATAATCTACAGATATTATATATAGTGATTGTCTGAGTAGATTATATATAGTAATTATCTATATATGTAATATACAGATAATAATTAATGTAGATATTATAGATATTGTGTCATAATGTAGGCATTATCTGTATTTAATTCTCTATATGTAATATATAATGCATTTTTCAAATATGAAGTGAAAGAACTATTACCAACTGCACAATAGTATAAATTTTACCCAGTTTAATCTCCTACAGCTGACCTGATTCTGGGATGCATGTAAATCTAACCCAAAATTACCATGTACTGTGGATAAAGGTTCTAATTAGGAAAAGGAACAGGGCAACTCTGATGAAAAGCCTTCTAAGAATAAGGTTGAGCATCTCATCTTCGTAACACAATTTATTCCCAGGTGGACAACAGATATTTCATGGATTGGACCCTTCTGCCTATTCTTCTCACACCCTGCTCCCTCTATGCCTCACCCTTAGCCTCTCAGCTGCTCCCCACCACAGAGCCCTCCACTGACAGGATGGGGAAGAGAGACCCCTGCCCCTGCTTTGGTGATCTCTCTGCCTCCTCATCAAAATTTACCTGTTCTGAGGCCCATTCTCTGGGAACTTTGCTATCTCCTCACTTAGAGAACACTTTCTCTGTACAAATGATATCAATGCCCTTTACAGATAAGTTAATGTTGACCTCTCATAGCGGGGTCCTGGAGACTACTTGCATTTTAACAGAGACTAGCTACCTGAATAGACAATGCATTGTCAAAATAATAGTCAACTATTGGTCCAATTGCAAACGTGCTACTAGGGAGGCAAATGATGCTAGTCTTGCCTCTGCTATGCCTACCTTTCTCAGACATCACTCCACTCCTTGTCAAGTTCAAGGCTGTGCCCACGAAGCAAGGGCTGACTTCAGCATCGTTGGCCATTGTCTGCCCACAATCAAGTGAGACTAAGCCTGAGTCAGGCATTGCTGGTGACTTCTTGGTCTTAGGAATGCCCCTTACTGGACTCCTCTACAGTTCCCTAAACATTCTGGGTATCAGCCTTCCTGCTGACATTTGCTAATTCCTTGCTGTTGTCAGGTTCTGTCCTAAGTGCTTCTAGGCTTTTTAATTTATGCAATCCTCACAATGTCCCTGTGACACTGAAATTATATATCAGATGGAAGCCAACCTAACATCAATCCTGGATACAGGTACTATTTAATATCACTGTTTTAAAGATGAATAAATATTCTTTTCTTCACCATATATTTTTTGAGCTCCCATTATATACGAAGTACTGTTATAAGCACTGAGGATGCCCCTGTAAGCAAAACACAAAAAACCCTGCCCTCACAGAGCTTAGGTAACTAGGAAGATCAATAAAAAGAATTTGTAGAAGGACTATTGGCAGAGATTTTAAAACAGATAGTCAGCTTCTTCCCCTGCTGGGCTTCACCTTTTGCCTTTTACTCAGCTTTTGTAGAGCTGTCAAAGTTACAGACATCTGACTGGCAGCCTATCTGCTCTCATAGATGCCATCGGCTCTGACTTTATTTGCATTCCTGTGGGCCCTGGGAGCCAAGTTGCCAAATCTTGTCTTTCATAAAGACAGTAGCTCAACGAAGTGGCCTGGGATAATACCCTAAGAGCTCACAGTTCTAGCTGTACCTGCCCTATGGACAGAGAAGAGTTCTAAAGCTGAAACTTTTAAAAAATTATAAAAATCACTTAGAAAGACATCATTTCAAATGGAACAAGTATACTTGCAATGGAAATTTCTGGTTATCTTTTAGAATTCGCTAAAGACAAAACCTCAACTTTAGTTGATGAAAGAAGCCAATTCCCCCACATAATTACAGTTATCTCATATTAGACAAAGGCACCAAAAACATATATTGGAAAAAAGATGGCCTCTTCAACAAATGGTGTTGGGAAAACTGGAAATCCTCATGTAACAAAATGAAATTAAACCTCTACCTCTTACCATGCACAAAACTCAACTCAAAGTAGATCAAGGACCTAGGAATTAAACCAGAGACTTTGCACCTAATAGAAGAAGCAGTAGGCTCAAATCTCCATCATATTGGATTAGGTCCCAACTTCCTTAATAATACTCCTATAATGCAAGAATTAAAACCAAGAATCAATAAATAGGATGGGTTCAAGCTAAAAAACTTCTTAGCAAAAGAAACAATCAGTGAGGTAAATAGAGAACCTATAGATTGGGAGCATATCTTTACTACAAGCACATCAGATAGAGCACAAGTCTCTAGTATATATAAAGCAGTCAAAAACATTAGCACCAAAAGCCCAAATAACCCAATAGTAAATGGGCCAAGGAACTGAACAGACACTTCTCAGAAGAGGATAAGCAATCATTCAACAAATATATGAAAAAATGTTCAACATCTCTAGTAATTAGAGAAATGCAAATCAAAACTAGTCTTAAGATTTCTTCTCATCCAGTCAGAATGGCAGCTATTAAGAATACAAACAACAATAAGTGTTGGCGAGGCTGTGGGGGCAAAGACACACTCATATATTGCTGGTGGGACTGCAAATTGGTGCAGCCAATCTGGAAAGCAAATCCTTGGAAAACTTGGAATGGAACCACCATTTGACCCAGCTATCCCACTCCTCAGTTTATACCCAAAGGACTTTAAATTAGCACACTTCAGGGACAAAGCCAGAACAATGTTTATAGCAGCACAATTCACAATAGCTAAATTGTGGAAACAACCCAGATGCCCTTCAGTAAATGAATGGATAGGGAAATTTTGGTATATATATACACAATGGAATATTACTCAGCATTAAAAGAGAATAAAATCATGGCATTTGCAGGTAAATGGATGGAGTTGGAGAATATAATGCTAAGTGAAGTAAGCCAATTCCAAAAAAACCAAAGGCCGAATGTTTTCTTTGATGTGAGGATACTGACTCATAATGGCGATGGTGGTGGAGCATGGGAGGAATGGAGAACTTTAGATAGACAAGGGGAAGGAGGGGAAGGGAGGGGGTAGGAAAGATGGTGGAATGAGTTAGAAATCATTACCATAAGTACATGTATAAAGACATGAATGATGTGAAAATACTTTGAGTACAACCAGTGACTTGAAAAATTGTGCTCTATATGTGTAATATGAAATGAATTGCATTCTGCCGTCATATATAACAAATTAGATTAAATAATTAATTTAATTTTAAAAAATCGATTCCTCTTTATGAATTAGGAAAAACATGAATTAAGATCTTGTTCTTATGGGTATTCTGTTAAGAAATATTCTATCATGAATGTCTTGACAAGACTGATGTGGCCAGCTTTGATGAGAAAGAATTGTTTTTATCAACTTTACCCACAGGCTTTCAACATAAAAATGTCCATTTGGACCTTGGAAGGCTACTATCTCAGCAAGAAGACAAGGCAGAGAATAAAATCATATAACTTAAGTATGACCACTCTGAGCAAGGTTGACTGCTTCGGAATTGCCAGTGCATGGTGAATAATTTACAGACATAATTTTCCAGACTATGATGTGAGGTGGGGAAGAGAGGAAGGACTAGGGTCATCAAACCAATGTAAATGTTATGCTTCTATCTCTGCCATGTCACTCATGTAAGACCCATTCCCCTCTCTTCATGTAGGTTCCATAATTGTATATATGATTCTTAATAAAAAAATGCATGCACAGGATAAAAATGCCAACATTACAAAACTAACCATCAAAAGTGATATCACATTTCACTTTGTCTAGGACAGTCATAGTTTACAAATGTTGTCTTGGTATAATCATTGCTAGCAAACTCTTTATTCTCAAAGTCATCCCTGTTTGGATGACAAATTACATTTTCCTATTCACAGCTCACACACTAGGCTCAACCATTGTTAACTCAGTCTATTTTCAAAATCACCCTCAAGAGCTCTGATAGGTGCCTCCCATGCTCAAGAATATGATATTCATTGTCGTTATAAGATGCCCATCAGGGGTTGGGATTGTGGCTCAGTGGTAGAGTGCTCATCTAGCACATTCGAGGCTCTAGGTTCCATCCTCAGCACTACATAAAAATAAATAAATAAAATAAAGATCTTTTAAAAAAAGATGCCCATCATCTTTCCCTTCCTGAGATTTGCTTCTGAATCTTGCAATGTAGGACTATTTGCAGATTTCCAGGCAGTCATACCCGGCCTGGCTAACCCGAGGCATAGTAGAGAAAGCTAGAACACCAGAGACAAGAAGTCTGGTAGATGCTGTGGAAGAACATTCGAGAGCAGGCACCAAGAGCCAGGACTCCTGTCCTGTATTTGTGCTGACTGGACTGCATTCAATCAGATAGCAAACTTGCCTAGTTGGTGTCAGCCCCGTCACTGGTAGCTACTCTGAAAACACTTTTATAACCCCTCAGCTGCTCCCATTGGACCCACCTGTACCCATCATGCAGGTAACATATAACTCCATGGACCAAATGCACTGGAATTGCTGAGGCTGCCAATGAGACAAATATTTCAGCTTCACAAAATCACAATGAATTCTCCAATGAAGTAGGACATCCTCTTTTTGGTGGCTACCTGCAAATATTTATGAAAGTGGCACTTTTAATGTTCATTCTCAGGCTGCCTTCTTAGTAGATGTAGGGATGATTCCATGGGGATAGAATGCAAGGGTACTATGCATGTACCTTGGATTTACAATGAATTCTACTTCTGAAACTGGGTGCTAATCTTTCACCCAGCTAGGAGGATTTGACTCTGGCCTAGAGTGAGTTGTTTCCCAAGAGATGTCTTGGTCCTCATTAAAAGAGAACTCTGGCCATGCTCTAGGTTTGCAGGCATGTTGGCATCACAGTGTGATCTTGTTTGCCACACACAATCATTTTAAAATCCATGTTTGGTCCTCTTCATCTTTAGCTTCATTTTTTCCCTCCTTCATTCACATTTTCCTGATAGCTTTCCGGTTCCTGTGGTAGGTTTTTTGTTTTTGTACCAGGGATTGAACCAAGGTGCACTTAACCACTGAGCCACATCCGCAACTCCCCACCTTTTATTTTTTTTTTTTAATATATTTTTATTTGTAGATGGACACAATACCTTTATTTATTTATTTTTTTATTTTTATGTGGGGCTGTGTATTGAAACTTCATGCATGCTAGGAAAGCACTCTACAACTGAGCCACAACCCCAGCTCGCCCCAGTCCTTTTTAAATTTTTTATTTTGAGGTAGGGTCTTGATAAATTGCTGAGGCTGGCTTTAAACTTGTGATCCTCCTGCCTCAGCCTCCTGAGCTGCTGGGATTATAGGCATGTGCCACTGTGCCTGGCTTCTGTGGTGTTTTATTAGTGGAATCTTTTTGTTTTTTTATTAATTAATTTATTTATTTGCTTTTTTATGGTGGTGGAAGAAAAGGAAGGAACACCCTCTCTCTCGGTGAGTGATGTCTCTTTTCAACTGTCAATTTCTAAAGAACAGGACAAGGTGATAGCACAGACTTCATGCCATGTACATATGAATCCTTAAAGCCTGCTGTGCTCATTCAAAAAGTAAAGCCCTGGACTTAAAATAAATCCTTCATATTTTTAACTTTTTGATAGAATACAAATATAAATGTCAAGATTCTAAAAGTATTGGATGGATTCAGGAAATAGAGACCTATTTTATTATGGCATCTCATACCTGACCAATGGGAAACAAGCCTATAGAAACTGTTTTTTGCCTCTTCAGCTTTTGCTAATGGAAAAACCTACCTTTAAAAAAAAAACTTGTTATATGAATATGTTCTAAGCAGCATATCTGAAAGCTTTAAGTTTTGATAATTTTATAATTCTTGCATTTTTCTGACTTGGTATTCCAGAAGTTCCTCTTGCTATTTACCCAGTAGCTGGTTACTGCATCCTGATAATATAGTCAAATATAAGAATTTAACGTCAGGTCAACAAAAAGTCTCCCTCAGACCTGGGGGAGCTCCCAAACCCGCCAGCATTCCTGCACACTACAGCTTCCTACTTCCTAAGACCTGGCTTAGTTTACCAAATGGGACAAGTTAAAGACAATTTTAAACAGCCGTAAATTGCACTGCAGCGTTTTGTATGAAGGAAATGAAATTCTGTGCTAATTAGGAATATTTATATCATGGGGATGTCTTGCAGAGTAGAATTTTTAAAAACCAAATTATACTGAATTCTTACCATAACACTCTCCTTAGACTCCCTGCTGTGGGACCTCCTTCTGGGTGTGAGTGTCTTCTAATAAGATCCTTTTAGTACTCAGGAATGAAACCTCTTCAACAGTGTCTGAGGTACCCCCAAGTGATTTGGCATCACAGACTAGAGGTATATAGAAGTTTCAGGACAACAGATAATAATAAACCTTGGAAGAATTACATTAATATTTTGTTCATTGACAGGCAATTATACAATAGTCTCTGGGGAGATTTTAAATTTTGCTGACTTTAAGGCATTAATTGATCAGTTCATTATTTGATTAGACCAGAATTAGCCCCATCAGATAACTAATTTGGTCCACCAACTGCCTTGATTTTCTTTTTCCTGAAAAAAAATGTCTCTTGCTACTTTGAGGAAGTCCATCAGAACTCTTTTGGGTTACTGATCCAATGTTGGAAGCCACACAAAAGAATATAATATTTATTGATATCCTATGATTGGTCTAAAGTAGATATGACTCAAAGGAAATTTCAACCAGGCAATGTACTAAACTGGAGATACTGAGTAAACTGGTGAGAGAAAGACAATTACTCAAACTATTACATCAAGTGTGGCAGCCTTCAGGACAATGAAAATGTTCCAGGAGTGTATAGAAAGGGCTCAAAAGCATCTCTGTGGGGGTCAAGGAAATATCAGGCAAAGAAACGTATGGTCTGGAAAGTTCCAGAGATAGGGTACTAATAGATAGAAGTGAGAGGTTGATTTCAGCTCTTCAATCATCTGGAATTATTCGCATTATGAAGAAAAGCATCAAGATTAAGGATCCCCTAGGTGAGCATGGTGGCACACGCTTAAAACCCCAGCGACTCAGGAAGGTGAAACAAGAGGATAGCAAGTTCAAGGCCAAGCTGAGCAGTTTATTGAGAGCCTCTGCAACTAGTGAGACCCTGTCCCAAAATAAAACATAAAAAAGATTGGGTGCATACTACAGTGGTAAAGTGCCCCTATGTTCAATCCCAAATACCAAAGAAAACAGATTTGGGGTCCCCTTGGTGTTGGAGAGAACATTCAGGGAATAGAAAATGATTCTTCAATGGCAAAAGAAAAGTTTCTTTTATCCCTTTCTTTCTTTTCTTATTCATTTATTTACTTTTGGTATTGGGGACCTAACCCAGGGGTGCTTTACCACTGAGCTACATCCCAGCTATTTTTATTTTTTTATTTTGAGACAGGATCTCACTAAGTTGCTGAAGCTGGTCTCAAACTTGAAATCCTCCTGTCTCAGTCTCTTGAGTAGTTGAGAATTACAGACATATGCCACCAGACCTAGCTCTAACTGTTTTTTTAATCTTATGAGCATTACAATGAATTTTACAACCTGTCACTTTTCTTTAGTTCTTAGGAAGTTCAGAGACAAAATTTGAACTAGTGTACAAAACCTTACAATGTGATCATCGCACATTATCAGCTACCTTACCTGTGTTTCCCACTCAACCAACACTTATTTTTCTACAATTATGTTGTACTATAAATTTTGACAAGTCATACGAATTCTTTTTATTAATGGAGTGATATATAGAAAATAAGTAAGCCAGGAATGGTGGTGCATGCATGTAATCCCAGAAACTCGGGAGGCTGAGCCAGGAGAATCACAAGTTCAAAGCCTGCCTCAACAACTTAGTGAGGCCCTAAGCAACTCAGTGGGAATGTGGCTCAGTAGTTGAGTGCCCCTGGGTTAAATCCCCAGTACCAAAAGAAAAAAAAAAAATATATATATATATATATATATATATATATATATGTAAGCTTTGGATCTAATCCTAAAGTTGCCTTCCTTTTACAGTTTATTCAGAGCTATAAAAACTATCATGAACATTCTCCTTTTCCACCAATGAATTAACTCCAACATATTGGAAAGAAAAGAAATGCAAATAAAAACCATAGTGAGACACCATTTTACACTCATTAAAATGGCTTAATAAAAAGGGGATCCATTGATTAGAGGAAAGGGATTGAGGAGGTTGGAGGAGGGAGTGGAAAAGGGAAGAAGTCATGGATGAAATTCTGCTATGTTCACATATGAGTATATCACAATGGATCCCACCCTTATGTATATACCTTATGTATAAGCACCAATTAAAAACAGAAAATAAATAGAAGGAAGACTAGTAGAGTAGAGGAAGGGAAATGGAGAGGGAAGTGGAGGGAAAGCACTAGAGATTGAAATAGAGCAAATTATATTCCCTGCATGTAGAAATAGGTCAAAATGAACTTGACAATTAGGTATAACTATAATGCACTAATAAAAGAATTTTTAAATAGTCATAATAAAAGTGATGACTGATAATAAGTGTTGGCAAGGATGTAGAAAAACTGGAACCATCATGCATTGTTGGTGGAAACATAAAAGTAGCTTCATGATTGAAGTAGCTTCATGAAACAGTTTAGCAGTTTCTCGAAAAATTAAACAGAGAAACACCATATAAGCTTGAACAACTCCTTAGAAAATATGCAAGCGAATCAAGAATGTATATCCATACAAAACTTGAACTCAAATGTTCTTAGAAACATTATTGATAATGACTCAGCTACCCATTCACCAGTGAATAGATAAGCAAATTGTGGCATATGTATCTGCACAAAGGAATATTGCTTGGACATAAAAAAGGAAAAACAAAATGGAGAAAACTATGTTATATGCATTTATGACTATCTCAAAATGAGCCCTACTATTGTGCATAACTAAAATGCACTAATAACTTTTTTAAAAAGCATAACATATTGACATATGCTAAAACATGAATGAACCTAGAAAACAGTAAGTGAAAGAAGTGAGAAACAAAACCATCGCTGTATGATTCTCTTTATATAATAAAGCCAGAAGAGGCACATCTATATAGGCAGAAAGCAAATTGGTAGTTACTAGGGGATTAGGGGAGGAAAATTGTTTTCTAGTGGGTCAGGGCTATTTGGTGTGATAAAATATTTTGAAATTAGGTAGTTGTGAAGATTGTATGATTTTGTAAAATACTAAAAATTTCTGAAATTTAATACTGAAAAGGGTGAATTTCATGGTATGTGAATTATATGTCAATGAAAATAAATATAGCTCAAAAAAACACACACAAAAAGAATTAGTTGGGACAGGTGGAATGTGCAGAGGATAGATCAGCTTTACTCTCCTGAGCAGGAATCGCTGAATGATCCCTTCCACCTCTTCAAAATGCAGACAATTTCCACTGTAACTTTCTTTAAAGTCCTCATTAAAAATGCACTTACCTGAGCCTTGAAGTTCCCACAATCTGTTATTTGGAAGGAATGGCTGTTAAGTAATCATCTGATAGCAGCTTCCTTTTTGTTTGTTATTAATCATGAACTGTCCTGTGAGTTAAGTATTAAGACTGTGTACAGGAAATTAATTAGCACTAATAAATATTTATCTTTGAAATTCAACATCTACCTTTTACATAGACTGTTTAATTTACATATTATTATTAACATGTTTATGTAAATACTGTGTAAAGTGTTTGTTTACATAAACATTTTAATAATAAAATCTATGAAGAATTGTTTCCCCTATTCCCTAGCTAGATGCTAACAGGGCATCCTGCCCACCTGGAGGAGGTATTTCTTCTCAAAATATCCCACAGTACAAAGGAGGAGACTGCTTGACACCTCCCACACCACAGTAAATTCCATGGAATAAAATTACTTCATTCTAAAAAGATTTGAGGATCTTTACGGTGACTGTTTTCCTGCAAAGAATTCACATTCTTCAGAAGCCTAAGACAACACGAGACTCAATATCTGAGGTTCGGATTTTGTTTTTTATCTTGTAGAATCAGTCAGGAGATATTTGAGTCCTGTCTTCCTCACGTTTCCCAGGTACCTGGATTAATTGATGTGAACAACGACAATGGTGCTTTGAAGCTCTCGGGGACAACGGTGCAAGTGATCACGTTTCTTGGTTAATGAATGGATTGCTCTTTCATAATGATTTGTTTATGGAAATAAATAAAGTAGTACCTTGATTAGTAAATTCCCTGGGAAGGAAGGGCCTTCCAAGAAGTCAGTTGGATTAAAAACCTAAAACAAACAAAATGCTCTGACAGGATGAAAAGCGGAGGTGCCTGACAAGTCTCCCTGCACAGCTCTGCCAATAGCAGCTTCGGGAAAAGCAGAGGCCCCCATAGCCATAGCAGAGTGGGGAGGGAGCCCTTTGAAGTCCTTCCTCTGTCAGCCTATCATCCCACACCTGCTGCACTGACTCGCTCTCTGAGGCCACTATCAGAAGCCCCAAATAAGCAGAGAGATCTGTATTCTTCCCTCTTCCTCGCTTAGGAATCAGTTAACTGATTCTACTCCACACCTCCAGTTGAGGAATTAAACCTTCCTCTTTAAAATAAAATAAAGGTAAAATGATTTCAGTTTTGGGCAAACCCACTTACTGGCCTTGGAGAGGGACACACCACACTGGAACTTTGCTATTTCGGAATTATTCCTTTAGGGACAAAGATGGTACCTGCAAGGCAGGTCTGCTTCCTTCTGAGCTAAAATGCTGGTTCTCCTAGGCTTAAGGTTCTGCATCCAGCATCTTTATGAGGGGTTGCAGGTGGGAGGCATCACTAGGGATTTGTCTTGAAGTTTCGTTTTATCCCAGTGTTTCAGAGAAGCTCAAGAACATGAACCCCTCCCCTGGCCAACAAAATCAGAATCTCTGAAAATGAGGACAGAAATCTTCTTCATATTTAACAAGCTCCCTGGGTGATTCTTATGCACATCCAATTTTAAGAATTCCTAGTAATCCATTGCCATCTCTGATAAATACTGCATATCTTGAGGATCATCTGGTTTTATTTTAGTTAGCATTGAATGAGGATTCATTACAATCTGTCTTATCTGAGATCTTTAAGTGTATCCTACACCTCCTTCATTAATTCAACTTGGTCCTAATAAAGTTGTATATTATTAAAACACATCTTCTTTAGTTATAGAGCCATTAGTGCATGTAAGTAATCTCTGGTCTATTCCTGAATTATCCCCACTAGGGGAAAAAAGCCATAAAGAAGATAAATGATGTAAAATTTTAAAAGAAGATAAATGGTAAAAGTATCAGAAGATAATTTTGTATATGAGATCTAGAAATTCTGCTATATCTTTATATAATTCTTATGAATTCATATGCTTGAAAATAATGCATTTGGGTGATAGTTATGAAAATTTGAAATCCTTCTTCTTAAATAGTTGCTGAGAAAGGCATATTTCTGTAGCCAAATTTATATGTACATGGGAGGAGAACATATACTTTTAACCATAACGGTCTACGTAGAAAAATATTTTTTGCAGTTGGAGTCTAGTGTAGATTAAAAATTACACTTTAGAGAACATTTTAATGATGCATTTGTAATGCTAGAAAAATTTCTTCTCCAAAAATGTCAACATAACATTTTAAACTAGGGCAGGCGTATTCATTATCTGAATTTGTATAAAATGCAACCCAGGCAGTCGGAATTTCTTTTCTTTTTTGACAAAATGTTTAAAGATTGTGAGAGAAAAATTTTCCTCTATAAACATCATGTTAACTTAATAAAAATTGAAATAAATAATCACAGCTAGAAGTCCATATTGGATTAATCAGAAGTGAGATGAACTATGTTGTCTCTTATATCCAGTTTCTCACTATAGGGCAAAAATGCAATCACTTGACAGATGTGTTTCTTTCTTTCTTTCTTTCTTTCTTTCTTTCTTTCTTTCTTTCTTTCTTTCTTTCTTTCTTTTCTGGACACAATATCTTTATTTTTATTTATTTATTTTTATGTGTTGCTGAGGTTTGAGCCCAGGGCCTCACATATGCGAGGCAAGTGCTCCACCACTGAGCCACAACCCCAGCCCCAGATGTGTTTCTGATGAACACTACATAGTTATATTTTACCTGTAGTTAAAAAAAAAAAAAAGCTGATTACATTGGGAGAAGAAAGTTGACATTAGTGAATCACCATCTTTTCTGAACTATTTCTGGGACACATACAAAACATGAATCTAGAAAGATATTTATTGAAAAGACCATAGGCAGAAAAAAGGACAGGAACAAGAGAATATGAAGCAAAGAGGAGAAAAAGAATGATGACACCTAGAATATAAACAGATCTGTTAGAGTTTGGGGGCTGCTCTGCAGACCTCTTACAAGAAAATGGGGTAAAAGCAGAGGGGAAATCATTGAAGAATTGACCACTGCAAAAACCTACTTCAGGAGAACAAAACGCAGACTAGAAGAAATTCAGGAAGATAGTTTTCCAGAAGTGAAATTATGAAGAATATAGTGGGGACAATTCTAAAAGAAAAATCGTCCAACTTTTTCAACAGCTAACCATAAACATGGAGAGTGGAAGGATGATTTCTCCAAAGATGTCTAAACTATAATCCTTGGAACTTGTGACATGTTAAATGGCAAGAGGGACTTTGCAGATGTGATTAAGTTAAGGAATTTGAAATAGGAAGATTACCCTATTGATCTAATGATATGAGTCCTTAAAAGTGGGGAACTTCTAGAGAGAATTAGTCAGTGAAAGAAAGGACAAGCCCATTATTGCTGGCATTGAAGATGGAAGAAGAGAGCCATGAGCCATGGGTTGGGCATGGAAAAGTCAAGGAAATGGACCTGCCCTATATCCTCCGGAAAGACACAACAACTCAACACCCTGATTTTAGCCCAAAGAGATATGTAAAGACTTCAGGCATATAAAACTATAAAATGATAAATTTGTGCTTTTAAGTTTGTAGTAATTTAACACAACAGCAATAGAAAACTAATACACCAGACTACGGGGTGACCACGGAATCAAAATGGCTAGCTGCTCTTTCTATATGAGAAAATAATGGAATTACCAAATAACTTCTTTTCTGAAAGCTCTCAATCCTGCTCAACTTCATGCACCAAATATATTCAGTACATTTCAGTAGTATCAAAGAATGTTTTCGTAACTGCTATGAATAAGTTCCATTTAGCAATATAGTCCACATGGACAAACAGAGGACTCCTGAAATTGTTCAGTTAGTTATCAAACTAGTAGAGAAGCATATTTCTAAAAGGATATGATGATTCTTTTCCTGGTTGTGACTTAGAGTGACCTCAAAGAGTGGTTGCCTCCTTACCCTAGTGTGTAACCTGCCAATTAGTTCAGAATCGTTAGCAGCCATAAATTGAATTGAAATAGTATATCCCAAAGCATGCATGAATACATAGAAATTCATTTCTGCTGTAAGAGCAATATCACTAATTAGCTCACATAGTACATTATTTGTGTCATTTAACTTTAAGGTTGTCCATTCATTTAATCTTTATGTGACTAAGTCTTAGAAAACATGCAGGGAAAAAAATATGGCATTAGTTTGCATCATGGCTTTTCAGTTTCCCTCAGTGATAACAGTGAGCTATAGAAGGAGGGGGAAGAGAATTAGGAGAGAGAAAAGAGAGGGAAGGGTTGGGGAGAGAGAAATAGACAAGGAAGAGGCAAAAGAATTTTGCAGGGTGGAGAAGAAGAAGATTTGTGGATAATTCTTTAGTACTAAAAATGCCATTATGGACTTTATTTCTTTAACCCTCCCGACAGCCATGTGAATTAATAAAAAAATGTTATTATTCTCATTTTAGATAAATAGATCTGAGGCTAAGAACTGGTTGGGATTCAATCCAGGTCATGTAAGTCCAACATTCTTTACAAAATGACATTCAACTCCTCTGTACAGTTCGTTATTATCTTGAAATTGATTTCTTTTTTAAAGGAGGAGGAGGAAAGTTATATTTCTGATCTGGGGTTATGACCCTATTTGAGAGATGTTTCCATTCCACTCCCTGCTCACTCCTGCCAGGGCCAGCCCCAGGAAAGAGTTGTTGACTTTGGTTTTCATTTTGCCTCTCTTTTTTCCCCCTTCCAATGCCAAATGACCCCAGCCTGCCTGCCTTTGAGACATAAACCACCCCCAGACTGCTCTTCCTATCTACCCCCAACGTATCAATGAACAAATGAACCAAAAATTCCTGGGACACCCTTACCATCTGTGAAGGTCCTCAATCCAGAATGTTTGCCTGTGAATTTGCCACATTTGCATCTAGAACATACTTTTAAGATGTAATCCCAGTGGCACAGGCAGCTGAGGCAGGAGGATCCTGAGTTCAAAGCCAGTCTCAGCAAAAGCGAGGTGCTAAGTAACTCAGTGAGAGCCTGTCTCTAAATAAAATACAAAATAGGGCTGGGGATGTGGCTCAGTGGTCGAGTGCCCTTGAGTTCAATCCCTGGTAAAGAAAGAAAGAGAGAGAGAGAGAGAGAGAGAGAGAGAGAGAGAGAGAGAGAGAGAGAGAGAGAAAGAAAAAATCCTCTGACCTCAAAGGACATTTGGAACAGAATTCTTGCCCCATACCAGCTTTTTCAAACAAGGGCTTTCTTTCTCCTAATTTAATCCTTGAGTAGGATTTAGCTCCACTCAAGTGATATAGCAGCTGCATCACTGATTTCATATTCAGTTTAACCAGAGTCTGGAAAAATAAAAACTGGAGAATATCTTGAGTTTGTCCAAGAGAACCTGAGTATAGTGGTAAAGTAAGAGGCCAAGAAAAATGAAGTAGTTATGTAACTGCATGTTTTAAAAACTTATTTATATTGAGATGAATTGAAAGAGAGTAAAAATAGTGTCATGATTTCAACAAGGGCAGTGACATTGCATGTGCATTTACAAGAAGGATGACATTGAGCTAGAAGAGGGGGGCAGTTATGATTAAAGAGCTTCACTCAGAAATAAGAATTCTATGGGCTGCATAGCTCATACCCTGCATTCTACAATTCTCAAAAATCACGGTAGAATTTTAAGACCTAAGACCTTTGCTTCATATAAATACAACTTTTCATTTCTGGGAAAAGAGTGGGTGCAACCTTACCTACCTCTGAGAAAGAGTATGACCATTAATTCAGTGTTGATCAATAGCCATTTGAGCCCTCATTGCTGGAGTCTGTAACTCCATTTCAATGGGTTGCATTATTAAACAGGAAAATAAAAACATTTTCAAAAATCTAATCATTCCTTACAATCTGGTGTTAACATCAACTTAAAAAAAAAACACTATTCATTTCAAGGGAATACTTTTGAGAATCTTTTCTAAAAATAGCTATTTAGCCCAATTTAATGAGCAGCAAGAGGAGAGTTCAGTGGCTAATTAGACATACCTGTATCTAGGCCCCATATCTTCAATAGGCAAAGGCTAAAGACAGAGTGGCCAAGATATTCAGTGTGGCGTATTCTATATCTTCATGTTTCATTCTACTTCTGTTGATTGGTATTCACTGTGAAGACCAGTTACACAAAGAGCTATGCTCATTTATTTTCCATCTGGTCATGAAAAAAACACTACAGGCACAGTTCAGCACTTTAAATACTGGACCAGTGACCAATTTTTACATTTTTAATCTTATGTGTACATTTTTAATCTTATATGTACATTTTTAATCTTATGGGAGCACAGTTTAATTCATGGGATAGTGTCCCAACCATCTGTTTGCCAGGAACTTTTTTGGTTTTATCACTGAAAAGTCTCACATCCCAAGAAACCCCTCTCTCCTGGAAAAATCTGGATGGTTGGTCACCCTACCTGAGAAATTACAAGTTTTTGACATAGTACTTGTTGAAGCTAACTTTTAAAAATGCTTTCCAAGTGTGTTCAAAAGATAAAGCGAAGAATAGTCCTTAGATCTACTTTTCAAGAAAAAAAAATCCCTAGAACAATCAAGTAGCACATGGCATTTGGAATGTGCATCTAACTAGCCTGTATGACTTCCAGGTATTTGCTGCTGCAATCCTAAAGACAAGCATTTCCAAGGGCAAGCGAATACTCTGTCACAGAGTGCTTCATTTAAGCAGCAAGGACACACTGCCAACTTGAAAGGAAATAAAGGCTATACTTTGTCTATGGGGGGATCCTGCAGTTATTCCTCTGCAAATTTAATTCAAACAGGTATTGAGATATGAAACATGGAGATATCCACAAATTAGAGGATACTTGGTTTTTAAAAAAGGAAAGAAAAGAAATCCGGACCATAGAAACTATCTTGAAGCAGCAATAACAGTTCTTTTGATGTTAATCAGTGTATTGCTGTGAATATGTTTTGAAAGTTTATCCTAGAAATGAAATTTCTGGGTATATTTATATGAAATATGCATAATTTAAAACTTATGCATGTTTTAAAATGTCAATTTTACTTTTTAAAAAAATAACATGCATGTGTAAAATGTGCAAATCAGTACTATTGTTAATACTTTGTTTTTAGAATATCATACAAATATTCCTTTCAACTAATCAGTGATAACTGAAGAAACTACAGTGTTGTTTGAATTTTATCCATCAAAACTACACCTCTTTAGAATATTTCCATCTTAAAATAAAAAGGATGCATTTAAAGAAATCTCTATAGAAAAATAGCATCTAATTTTTTAAGCAACCTATTGCGCTTAATTCATAAAACTGTATGTGACCTACAGAATGCTTATTATATATTTATTTTAGAACTTACTTTTAGATTTTACTTGAGCCTATCCATTACATTGCATGAAAAAGATTTCTATGAGAAATCATTTTATTTGACCTATTTAGGGTTCCAAATCAACCCATACACAAAAGTCCCCAAAGGAAGTGCTAAATAGTAATTTGATTCTGTTTTTGTTTGTTTGTTTTTTTCCAGAACTGGCGATAAACCCAGGTCCTTGTACATTCTAGGTAAGCACTCTACCACTAAGCCACATCCCTAGCTCTTTTAATTGTATTTTTAGACATGGTCTTGCTAAATTCCCCAGACTGGTCTTGAACTTGAGATCCTAATCCTCCTGCTTCAGCCACCAGTTGCTGAGATTATACCCATGCACCATGTTTGAAACTGGATTCTGTAATGGTGTATAGACACTTGTCACCCCAGATCATGATACAATTTGGGAAAATTAGCCTAGAGACTGCTTTAATTGCCAGATTCTAAGCAAGTTGTTGTTTGTGACTATAATCTCTATGGTTTTACATATGCTTTATAAAAAGATATGAAAAAAGCAAATAAAAAAGTTATCTGCCCCAATTTTTAATTTTTATTTATTTTTTAAAATTTTTGGTATTGGAGATTTAACTCAGGGGTGCTTTATCACTAGGCAATATCCCCAGGCCTTTTTTTTTTTTTTAATTTTGAGACAGGGTCTCACTAAGTTGCTTAGGCCCTCACTAAGTTATTGAGGCTGGCCTTGAACTTGTGATCTTCCTGTCTCAGCCTCCCAAGCCATTAAGCCCCAAATTTTAAGGTAAATTTGTTATGATCAAACCTCATATGCTGTTTTTCTGTTTTCAAGGGCTATTGGAATGGCATCTGCCAGCACTTCAAGATATAGATATATATCTTAGAAATATATTTTATCTTGTTTGGCACTTCTCCATTTTATTTAAATGTAAGGCCTTAGAATAAAAGCCTTGAATTTAAGGTAGTATTACAATTTCTTTTTAGTCACGTAACTAGAGAATTCTCACATATAATCCATGTCTTACTTTGGTTCCTACAAGTTAATTGTGCAAGAATTTGAGATTAGCATATTTTGTGAAGTACTCAGTGACAACATCACTGGTGCCTACCTCTAGTCATATGTAATGACACACATTTTGTCTCTAATCTCTTGGATCCTCATTAATAGATACCATAATCAGAACTGTATTCAGGGTATTCAATGTCATACCACTGGTTTCAATTAATTACATAAATTTGGCCTGTAGCCCATAGATAGATTAGAAAGCAATAAAAGCAAAAGTAGCTGAAGTTGAACATAAACACACAGTAAATAAGGAGCCTTGAAAAAAATGTGTATCAGGGTTGAAAATGGCATCAAGAAAGTGATCCCAGTCCTAAAATGATGTGTGATTTAGTTTATTTTTTTCTTAATTGGCCACTAACACTTCATTGTGGTTTCCTTTCCTTGTTAAACCTGGACTTTAGGAAGAATCCAACCACAGTGGAAGGCTTTGGTACTCATAGTGGGGACAAAAGAACCAGGACTGTCAACTCAGGCTGACAAATGACTATGCAGGACAAGCTGAAAAATCTGGCCCAGCTTTCTTGCTGTTTGACACTGAATGGCTCTGAGATTATATATATGATTTTTTTGTCTCCACAAAGTTTAAGTGAAAAAAAAATTAAGTAGCTTTCATACTACACACACATTTACTCCAAAAGCTAAATCAAATACACTGTGAGGGGGAAATCTGACTCCAATCAATAGCTGGTTTAAACGAAACAGGCAAAGAAATAATCTGAAAATAGTGTTTGTTGTGGGAACAGCATGCTAATGGGGCAGTATCTCCAGCAGCTTTATGATTTTTCAGGCAAGCCCTATTTTGCCATCATTTTTAAAATAAACAACAACATGAATAAATAAATACAACTGTTTTTTTTTTTTTATATGCCACACAATTTAAAACAGCCTGGTGGTGATTTTAAAATGTGTTCTGAAACTATTTAAATCTAGCATATAAAAGGTTTATGCATCAAATTTATAATAACATCATTTTAAGGACATCTACAGTAAGACTGATTGACACTTACTCCTTGGTTAAAGACCAATAGTCTTAAAATTTTCTTTTTCCCAGAAATTATCTAATTGAACTACCTAGTAGGGAGACATTTTTAATTTGGCCAAAAAATTGTTATTTTTGTATGTGAGTGGCTATACAATAAAACATATTCAGATATCTACTATATTACATTAATGTCACAGAAAAAAAGATCAAAATTGTATTTTGCTACTTAAAATCATGTTATATTTTCAATTAAGTTTTTTAAAATTTGTCTAAAAATGAAAGATGTGATGACTTCTACAAAATTGTCTTATAACCACAAAAGTAGCTATATTGTTTCAATGATCTTCATGTCCCTTGCTATTTTATCAAAAAATATTTTAATTGGAAAATGTAATAAAGATAATTTTATCAAAGGTATTTGAAGTTTTCCATCTGTAATTTTTCATTTCTCATAATACTATTTCTGTATTATGAAATGACAAGTAAATTGTGCATTTACATTTTTTAAATTAATGTGTATACTTATATGCATGTGTATATATAGATATATGAACTCATACACAATATATAAATTCCAAGAGTAGACCAACTAGAAAATTCCTCAGGAGAAGGTTCCTTGAACAATATAAAAATGGAGTCTTCAGAAGCAAACAACAAAACAGACTTATAAACCTGACTGCTGTTTTAAAATGCTTATAAACATATAGTCAGTAACCCTTTATTGATTGCCTGTTTATGGTTTTGGAAAATCCAAGAATATGAAAGAGATAAAATAAAATTCACGGCAAAGTGATGATTTAAAAATCAACCTCCATATTATAAAATGTTATGTCAATTTACCCCTTGAAAGAAAAAAAAAGCTTTAATATTAAAATTACTTATCTTTTAATAATTTTCTTTGAATAAAGAAGTGATTTTCAGACTTCTATTTCTACTCTTAACAAAACAGATCTTTTCTTGGGACTTCACAAATGTCAATCACAATAATGCAAATAGTGTTATTCTTTGGAAGGACTGGTTGAAGGCTTAAAGATATGCTGTTTCATTGTATTCCTAAATTTTTATACTGTTGGATTAGTTGTGAAACACTATAAAATGTAAAGACAGTTCAGACAGTTCAATCTCTATTAATCTTCAGGCACAAAAACCATAGAATTTTGTACAAAACTTTGATTTTTTTATTTGCGAAATTAAAAATATGGTATTTTATATATATAAACTTCTATTCCTCTATAAATATAGATGATTTTGTGATAGTGAACAGAATAAATGCATACCAAATTCAAAGAGCAATGTCATTTTAGGTTATGACAGACATAGATAAATTCAGTTCCTAAGTACCGGCATTTTGATAAATTCTTAAAGTTTAAAATAATACAATCAGAGGATTGCTTTTTCTCCTCTTCTTCACAGAGAACTAAAGTGAATATTTTTAAATGGCTTTGACAGATTTACATTTGACACATTTTTGTAAATCCAAAAAGGAGCACACAAGATTTAATGCAATAGATCTGCACACGGTTTCCCTTTAGCATGCATGCCCATATTTTTGTTTGCTTTCAGGAGATAAGCCCCTCAATTATTCCTTCTCTTTTACCTCCTGAAATCATACTAGGTTATCATTAGTCGTGCAGACTGCTCCTCCCTCATAATAATAATAATAATATGTTGAAAGTGTACAACTTTTACATTTTAAAGTTTCTGATATAAGTCTAATTATTATTTGATTAAAAATAAGAAAATAGTACTTCATTTTGAGGAAGTCCATTACACTGAAATCTCCTTCAAGTTTTCATAGTCTGCTAATGTTCTGCTGTCCTGTTAAGGAAAGCAAAGATCCACTCCTTCACAAAGCTTTCCAGGTGACCTCAACGTTTCCATTTTACCAAAGGGTAAAATCTAAAGGCAGGCTGTCTCACTCTCAAAGGCAGGTTGCCAGGCATCAGTATGCAATTAGAATTAACATTTTGTAACCACCACCCCACTTTCAGTCTCTCCCAACCCACACAAAGCTCCATGCCTCTTCCCAAATCTCAGTAACCACATCTTTCCATGACGCTGGCCAAACCCATACCAGGTCTTAGACACTAGAGAATGAAATGAGCTCATCCATCAAAAATTAGACTTAAAAAAGTTTGGCATTGGTTATCTTACTCATCCTCTGACCAACTTAGGTGGAAGGAGGGAGTGTCTGGATGTTGGAAGCGACTGTGGAGGGAGGCAGGGACTGCCAGCGTCTACACCCTACACTCCTGGGACCCCATGAAGTTGAGGGAAGGTTCTCAAAAATTGAGCTTCAGAGAGTCAAAGGGATGTGCCTTTGCAATCCATCACTGAACAAGGGAGGAATTGGAACTGGCGGGGGCCCACCTCCGGATTTGGAAGCTTTGTGGAGTTTGGTACCATAAGAGCCCCACCCCAAGCAAGGAAAGGAAGAGAAAGGCTGAAGGAGGCCTCGGGAAGTGACCCCAGCCTTTCAGCTCGGCCGCACCCCGCAGTGCTGAACTAGCCGGCGCCCCAGCAGGCGTGTGCACTGGCGGCACTGAGGGGCGCAGGAGGATGGGCAGGAACACTCGGCTGGTGTGCTCTGGTTTTACCTCCTTTGCGGTCATCGGAAAAGGGGAGAGAGAAAAAAGCCTCAAATGGTTAAACCGCCCTAAACAGTTAAAATTTTTAAAAAGAAAACCGCGTGATCGCTAGTCTTTAAATACAAATATACTTACAAAAATCTTACACAGGCTATTTACAATCATAAAAGCGTTACAGTCCTGGTACCAGAGTGTGAGGGCAAGAGAGGTCGATCCACACCCCTCAGGCAGTGGGGCCCTCCAGTCCGTTTGCCCCAGGGACGGAAGCGTTTGCAGGAGCTGTGTTGTTAAAAGGAGGCTGCGAAAGTCAACCAGGCTAGGCATGAATCCCATGGGGCCGGCTTTTTGCGGGGGGAGGTTGAGTCCCCAGGTCTCAAACGGTGGTCTCCCCCTGTTTGCTGTTGGTGAGCCTCGTGTAGAACTTCCTCCAGGAGTTGAGTGTCTTGCCTGACCAGATCCAGAATCCCGACGTGATGCCCACGATCAGAGTCATAAGATACTTGATCATGAAGACTGTGAAGTCAGGGCTCATGGGTGGGTGTGGCGGGACACCTCCACCTCCCTGGAGGTGAGGGCAGGGGATGGCATAGGTCTTACAGCTCTGGGCCACCCAGCTGCGTTCCCACTGGTCCCGGAAGGCCTGCTCGTAGAAGTAGCAGGCGATGACAATGGTGGCTGGCACAGTGTACAGCACGCTGAACACACCAATGCGCACCATGAGCTTCTCCAGCTTCTCGGTCTTGGTGCCATCGTGCTTCATGATGGTGCGGATGCGGAAGAGCGACACGAAGCCGGCCAGCAGGAAAGACGTGCCGATGAACAGGTATACGAAGAGGGGTGCCAGCACGAAGCCACGCAGGGCGTCCACGTTGTTGAGCCCCACAAAGCACACTCCGCTCAGCACATCGCCGTCCACCTGGCCCAGCGCCAGGATGGTGATGGTTTTGATGGCTGGCACAGCCCAGGCAGCCAGGTGAAAATACTGCGAATTGGCCTCGATGGCCTCGTGGCCCCACTTCATGCCGGCCGCGAGGAACCAGGTGAGGGACAGGATCACCCACCAGATGGAGCTGGCCATGCTGAAGAAGTAGAGCATCATGAAGAGGATGGTGCAGCCCTCCTTCTTGGTGCCCTGCGCCACCGTTCGCGCCCCATCCTCAGCGAACTTGTCGTTACACACCACCCGGTCCTCCAGCAGGAAACCGGCGATGTAGGCCACCGCAACCGCGGTGTAACAGCCGGACAGGAAGATGATGGGCCGTTCAGGATAGCTGAAGCGCCTCATGTCCACCAGGTACGTGAGCACCGTGAAGAGAGTGGAAGCACAGCACAGCACCGACCAGATGCCGATCCAGGTGCGCGAGAAGCGCAGCTCCTCGGGCCCAAAGTACATGAGCCCATACACTTTGGTCGGCTCACAGGGCGCGCCGCAGTCCTTCTCCCCCAGAAAGTGGTAGTTGAGGTAGGAGGGCACCTTGAGGGCGCGAGGGCAAGAGAATTTGCCTCGCTCGGACGAGCCGGCGCCTCCCGGGAAGCCGCCGCGGTGCCCTCCGCCGTGCTGGGGGTTGCTGGTCCAGAACTCTGGCAGTAGCGAGGGCGTCGGGGTACCTTTGTCCGACGTGTTTTGGCCCACGCACAACTCCCCAGCGCCGTGCACCGGAAACTTCTCACACTTGAGCGTGTCTGGCCACTGGAAGCCGAACTTGTTCATGAGCGCTTCACAGCCCTGGCGCGCGCGCTCGCACAGGGAGCGGCAGGGCGGCAGCGCTTGCTCCAGCACTGTGCACACAGGCGCATACATGGAGCACAGGAAGAACTTGAGCTCGGCGGAACACTGCACCTTCACCAGTGGGTAGAACTGGTGCACCTCGAGGCCCGCGTCCTCCTGGTTCGTGTGGCCCAGAAGGTTGGGCATGATGGTCTGGTTGTATGCGATGTCCGTGCACAGCGGGATGGAGATAGGCTGGCAGTAGCCATGGTCCGGGATGGAGATACCCCGCTCGCCGTTGTACTGCTGTCCGCTCTGCTGCTGCTGAGGCGGAGGCGGAGGCGGCGGGGGTTGCTGCCCAGGCCCGGGCCCCTGGCCCGTCCCCTGGCCCGCCGCCTGCGCTCGGACCCCCAGCAGCAGCGGAGCCTCCAGCAACCAAAGCAGCAGTAACAGCCGGCGCACCAAGCGCCCGGGGCCAGCTAGGGGACGGCGGTGGCTGCCCGCAATCCCGCTCCCCTCCTCCGCCGGCCGGGCCGGGAGCGCCCCGGCACAAAGTTCCCAGCTCGCGCTGCCGCCGGCGGCCGGGGACTTCTTAGGCGCCTCCTCCTCAGCCATACTTTCTCGGTTCCTTTCTTGGCGCTGCTTGGCAGGGGCTGGCAGTGGCACGGCCAGCGGTGGCTACTCCCGCGACCAAGGAGATCTCCTCGCCGGTGCCCTCCGTCGAGCCCGAGCCGCGATCGGCCCGCTCCCGGGGCTGCTTCTCTGCGTCCCGCAGCCGTCGCCGCCGCCGCGGAAACTTGCGGTTCATGAAGCGCGGGCCGCCGGGAGAGCCCGGGTGGCACGGGCGCGCCGGGGTCGCGTCCCGCCTTCCTGGCCCTTGGCTCGCTAGCTCCCGGCTGGCGGCGCCGCGTTAGTAGCCGCGGCCCCGTTGAGCGCGCAACTCTCCGCAACCCAGCGGCCCTGACTCCCCCCAGCGCCTCCGCCTCCTTCTCCGCCGCCGCCGCCTGACCATTTGTGTCAATCCCTCAACTCGCTCCCTCTCCTTTCCCTAGCGCGCCCTCCGACCGGTTTCCAGGCGCCCCGCAGTCTGTCTTTCACCAGGAGGGAGGAGCCTTGAAACCGACGCGGAACTGGAGGCTCAGGGACCGTCGCCCAATCGCGGCACCCGCTTTCCGACGCAAAGGGAGCCAGCAGCCTCCTTGCCAGTGCAAAAGCCGGCTGCAAGCGGGAGGAGGAGGGGGAGAAGGTGGCGGGAGGAGGAGGAAGTGGTGGTGGTGGCACAGGCACTGCTCAGGCACAAAGAGTGGGTTTGCTAGGAAGCGGGACAGGCTTGGTTGCTTTTGCTTTTGCGGAAGAAAAGGCGAGGACAAGTAGGAGAATGGTCCCATATGCTGCTAGAGATAATGAATAGGAGTCGGCGGACTGCGTGATTTAGCTTTGCTTTTCTTTTACGCATTTTCATGTGTAAAAATCCTGCTCTTAACACTGGTTAAAAACAGCCAAACCCAGAGCTGAGATCAGAACACATGCCTCTGACTTATGGAGAGTACGGTTTCTTTTGAGTTTGTTTCTGTCGGGGTTTTGTTTTTAAATATTGCTCCAATAAATCGTATAGCTCTCCGGTTGGGTTTGGCGGGCTTTGGACGCGCCATTTCCCCGAAGGAGAAGTTCACGGGATCGCTGTCAAATGAAGAACAACAACAACAAAACACAAACTTTGATGGAATTTAAAAAGTAAAGCCAGACGCTCCTTCGGCTACTATCATTCCTCTTGAAGTCAAACTTTCTTTTTTCTTCTTTAATCAAGTAAGAAACAGAAGCAAAGGAAAACTATCCGTGACATTTTTAGAGAGAAAAACTTTAGAGAGAAGAACTCAAGGACGGAGATTTGGTGGGGGCTTTTGAGACCCTCAGAGGTGGCACGGGCCAGAGCTGTGCTGGCGGCCTGCCTGAGCCCCTGGAGAGATACTAGGAGCCGTCCTACACCATGCTAGCTGGGGAGAGGAGATGCCCTGGGCTCTGATGGGAACTCCTGGGACCTAATCATTTAGGTTTCACAGGATGAGCTGCGGCATGATCTTTTACCGGTACACACAACTGAAGACTCCAGTTTAAAAGATACATACAAACAAACAACAAAGTCTGGGGGAGAAAAAAGCAAATGGCACAGTCCCTTTCGAATTCCCAAACAATCCTGTCCACCGCAGCAGACACATTTTTGTTTTCCTTGATTATTTTAATGATGGCTTAACTATGTGACTTAGTTTTACCAATAAAGTGCCATTGTATTATTAGTTCTACTAAGGATTTTTGACCTTTGATTAGACTCTACCTCAGGATACTTTTCTGTAATTATTTTCTATCACTCTTTAACCTATTCATTTGTTTACTTACCAAGCACCCACCATGATGTATGTATGCACTGTCTTAGGTGACAGGGTACAAAGATCAAAAAGGCATGGTCCCACCTTAGGGGAGGGCAAAGTACAATGGGTACAGAAATTTAAATCTGTGATCATAATGTGCACCCCAAAGCTGAAAGAGCACAAGGAAGCAACTAGCTCAGGTGACAAGGGGTGGGAGAGTTCTAAGATGAGGCAGGTAGATGCAAGGTGCAAAAGACAAATACTCAAAAGTACTTAAATTGCTGGAGGGGACAGAAAAGGTGAGTGTGCCTGGGGCCATGATAGGGGAGGAAGGTTTTAGTCCTACTAAAACGAGTGAGTGAAATTATGCAGACAATAGGGAGCTATTGAAGGTCATCTTTTCTCACAGGGAGTCCCTCCAGGATAACTGTGAAAGAGGGGCAGGCCGTCCTTGAGAGGATAACATTCCTCTACACTTAAGATGAGGATTGCTAATGCACAAACAAACAGGGCAACCAATTTCATCACCATGAATATTGGTGTCTCTGAGGAATGTGCAGCCATATCTATCAGTTAAGGAAAATGACATTTGTCTCAGATATGCATATTATTATTTTTCAAGTATTCATAGTAAATTCATAAAGTATATATTTCTTTTAAAGTACTTCTGATTCCCAGCTTTTTTAAAAAAGGTACTAAGTGCACAATAGGTATTATATGTGGATGTATGTAGGTGTGTGCTTATGTGCACCTTGACTATAGATCATATTTTAATATTGAAAAGGAGGTTGGGAAGAACAGGTGCTCTCTGAGAACCTTTGAGTAATCACAGTCAATCACTGTTCATTTTACCCTCCTGCATACTGGCCCACAGGCTCCCTGTAATTTTTTCTCTAGCTTTCCACCCTGGTGCTGAAAGGACCCATCCTCAGGAATCTTACTAGTTATCTCTCTTCTATCACTCCTTTCTGGTAAAGACTTATCTGTCCTGTGTTCCATGCACTCAAGGTCATTCTAGGTGACTGGGCAGGGTGAAAGGTAAATTCATTTTTATGCATTAATGACCAACAAGCTTCACATTCATTAGGCAACACCATCACTTTGTCATCCCAAATCCTTCCTCTTCCCCACCAAAGGCATAGGCACAGTGAACATGATAGAGTACTCAGTTCTGTTCTCAGAGTAGGTGACACTCTTCCTGCTTCAAAAGATGTTCTAATGGAATTCTTGAGTTTGTTGAATCTTCCACCGGATGGTGAAGTTTATTAGAGGAGGTTCAGAAGTAGAGCCAGAGTTACAAAAAAAGAGATGGGGAGAAAATGTCATTCTCATCAGATTATAGAACTGGAAGGAACCAAAGAGATCATCTAGGAACTAGTTTTTTCTCCAGTTTACAATTAAGAACACTAGGCCTAGAAATATTAAGGGATGTGCCTTAGGTTAAAAGGTCTTGTTTGGCTTGAATTTCATTGGATGCTTATTTTAATCCTTTCTCTATATTTCTTATGGACTATAGATCATTTTATTTTTTAAGAGAATTATTTGTAATGTTCTCCCTCAAAAGATTATACAAAAAAGACCTTGTAAAATGTTTTTTTAATCATTTTCTGAGAGGTGTCTTACAAGTTAAACAAACAAACAACCCCCCCCCACACACACACACAATGAATCAAACTCAATTTTCTATTTATTTTTATATTGATAAAATATTTAATTCATTAAGCCTGTGTGACACAGAGGAAGCTATTAATATCAAAACCAAGAAAGCCCGTGTTATGGAAGGAAGTCTTTTGGGGATGTGATGAAGGCAGTGGGTACCAATCCAATAGAAGAGAAATGTGAGTAGTCTATTTTAACTTTAGTTTAGAATATGTCATTTTCTTAGGATGTGGAAGAGCTTGAGATCCACAGCTCAAAATTACTAAATACATATGAACTCTTTTGAACTTGGTAATAATAATATTTGCACTGAATATAACCTGATTCTCTTTGATATTGGTTTGTTAAGCATTAGACTCAAGTTATTTTCTCATATCAATGATCTCATTTTACCAGGTCTTTCTAAAATTTTTTGAAGTTTCTCCAGACTGCTTATGTCAGTTGAATATATAGGTAATTATTGGATCCAGTTCCAATTATATATGGTCAAGTATATGCAGACACAAAAGCAGCTAGGCTCTAGGTGCATCCTGAGGGACCTTAAGGTTTTAAGTGAGTCGTTTTGTTGCTGGCTGGTGGGTGTCAGCTTGAATTGTCTTTATTGAGTAACAGTGATCATAATACAGATTAAGACTATATTTTCGAGGAACTACCATGCATATTTGTCATTGTTTTGCCCTGTGTGTGCATACATCGTGTCACTTAAACTGTACTCTGTGGTAGTTACTAATCATTACCCCCTTTTTAATAGATAAAGAACTCAGCCTCAAAACAGTTAAACAGTTTAATCAAGGTGCCAAAAGTCAATAAGTGCAGAGTAGGTCTTGGATCTGACCAGAATCCCTGGACTTCCATGGAGTAACACCATGTATACAATTCCACTCCCAAATATTATAGAAGAAAATGTGGTTTCTGGGTGCCCATCATGTTGGTTCTTCAATATTTAACACTTGGATTCACTGATGAATTAGATCAGCATTTTCCAAATTCTTTTTGTGTGTGTGTGAAATACAGTATCTTCCCTAAAGGTGATTTATAAAATAAATCTGGTCACAAAAGTTTGGGAAAAGACCATACACAAGTCCTAAGGTTAAGAACCTTTCAAAACTTTGTCTTATTTAGAATCTCTCTCTCTCTCTCTCTCTCTCTCTCTCTCTCTCTCTCTCTCTCTCACACACACACACACACAAAAAAAATTACATCTATATTTTGTTTGACATTTTGCTTTCAGAAATGCTGGATTAAACTGCATATATTTTATTTGATTAGATTCTCACTTCAGCATCACTTTGGTATTTCAAGAGCAAAAAAGGAAAACTTGACCCATTGCATCTGGAGTTCCTGACTTCTCTCCCAGAATTCCCAGGGAAGGTATGTTGATTGGTTAGGGAGCCCTTCTGATAGAGAAAGAACAAACTCTTCTATTCCCTTCTGGGCAGCATCACCTAGGAGTCTATTATATTGTCTTTCTAGAGACACAATAGGTATAACTGCCTAAATCTTCAACACAGATCTCAACCTCATTTCTTCTTGAATTTCCAGCTCAGAAATCTCTGCATAAGCTAATTCTTTTCTACCAAAACATCCGTATTATTTTGCAACAATTTTAAAGTTAAATCTTTTCTTTCTTCATTCTTACATGAATAGGTTCTTGACATTGATGAGATACTTCTTTCATTCATTCACACTTAGAGCCTCAATTTATCTCTCTCTTTGAAACATCCATTCTTTTATATTTAACTTTCTTTAAAACAATTTATCAAGAGATTGTCATGTACCACATATTCTCTCTCCTATGCAGAAGCTGAAAAAAAAAAAAAGTCAACCTGAATGTGGAATGACTAGAAGTTGGGAAGTGAGTGGGAGGGTGGATAAAGGGAGGCTGAATTTGTTCAGTGAACACTGTATGCATCTACTGTAATATCACACTGAACCCCATAAATAGGTACCATTAGTACACATCAATGAAAAAATAAAAGGGATTGCCAGCATGACTATCTTGACTTTTATCTTACAGGATACTCATACCTGATTTGTGTTAAGGTCACAAACTAACGTATCTCTTGAGAGACAGCCATGATTTGTTATAATTTACATTTTGAGTATGATAAGATATAAAGATTGAATGCAAATGGTTGTGTTTCAAAATATGAGTCATGGATTACTTGTACACAAAACTCACGAAACAATTTGAAAAAAAAAAGTAAATTTAAACAATTTAAATTGGAAAAAAAAGGAAAAAAATCACCATTACTGAATTTTCATCAACAAGTTAAGAAAATAGTTACCCCCAATCTTTTTGTAATTCAAAAATTAAACTGTAAAAGGTGATTATTATTCAGTTCCTCTGAAAGATTATATATAAAGAGCTATTCATGACTTTGCCTTAATTAGTTCTGTTGTCATTGTGCAATTGGAATAGTGTGTACTGTCCTGGGAAAACTTTTGCAGAACTTACATGCATTTGTAGTAGATTTAGAATGTTGTCCTTCTGTGAGGCTCTGGCAAAAAAAATATAGATGAACCCTTGTAAATTAAAACCTTATGCCTCCTGGGCTTAAAGGGGCCTCAGTGAGTGCTAAGATATGGGGAGCTGAGTTTGCAATCATTTTGGTGCAGAAAGAAATTTTTGGGAGAATAAGCAAAACTTGTGCTTCTATAAATGAAAATTTCTGTTTCCTCTTCTAAATGGAGACTTAAGAAATTGACTTGCATTTCACTTGACTTTTTGGTGTGTGTCTGTGGTAAATAATGTGATATAGCTTTTAAAATCATAATCTTATCAAATCATTTTACTTTTCTTTAGTTGTTTCATGCTTTAACCTGAAATTCCTTTTATCATGGAGAAAGTAAACAGGAAGTCAATCCAGTTTCTAAAATGTTGGTACAAATTCTTAAAATAACATTCTTTGGAATTATGATTAAGAGCAAATGGAGCATGCACCTAGGCATTTTCATTTCTTAGCCAGGATAAAGAAAAGCACTGGGCTATTTGTGCTTTATTATAAATCAAAGGCTGAAGATAACTCTAGTGGAGAGAGAGAGAGAGAGAGAGAGAGAGAGAGAGAGAGCATTTTCCCCATGAAAGTTATCATAGAACCATATAGTACCTGACTGTCACACTCTGATTCAGGTAGTAGGGTTATCACTCTCATTCAACAGAAATGGAGACTTAAGAAATTGACTTTCATGTCAGTGGGGAAACAAAAATTCAAATGTAGTTACCACATGCATTTGGATAGCTGCATGCCAAAGAAAACAAATACATTCCATGGATTTTGAAACCTAATTAAAGAAAGTTCATTAGGAAATATAAAACTCTTCCAAGAACCTAGTTCTAAGACAGTCATTTGGATCTTTTGGCATAAAGGATATCAAACACCTAAGGGCAATGTCAGAAGGCCATTTCTTACACTTGATGATGATTTAAAAAAAAAAAAAACAGGTTACAATGGCAAATCAATTTTATTTCTGAAAGTGTGTCTATAGGGAGGTAAAACAATGTATAACTTTCCTTTGATCTGAGTTGAACTAGGGGTAGACGTTCAGGGAAGTTACTCTTCAATCTCACATTTATTTCTGCATCTAAAGAAAGGTAAGGGGCATCATAGTGTTCTTCAGGGCTGGGTAAAAAGCACTGTGGTTTCTTTTATTATGGAGAATCTGTCTTCTTTTACTGAGCCTCAGTTTCCTCATTTGTAAATCAGAATGATAATCTAATGGATGTTGTTTATCTTGCTGGCTTTAACATAGGGTAATTATGGTTGCAACAAAGAGGTATGTGTGTTTACATTTGAAAGTCAGAGGGTTAATCAATAGGCAAGTGCATTGGTTAAAACCTAGCACATTGATTTTTAGGAATCTCTGCCTTTTTGATGAGATAGGATGGGATGCAATTGCAGTCTGTTTTAACCCAGGGCTTTAATTTCGGCTTTCATTTCCCCTCAGTTCTCTCAAGCACAGAAGTAAGAGAAATCTTTGTTACAGGGGCTAATTTGTGCTTCCCCTTGGAGCCTTTCAGTCTGTGGAGGTCATGTGGCATTCTGTTTGCTTCAGGCCCTTTAGATTAACACAGAACTTTTAGCTTAGAAAGAAAATAAACTTTAAAATCATTAGAAACTAAATATGCATTTGAAAAAATATGCACACAGATCAAGATTGGATCTGATGATTTCACAATGGTTAAATTTCCCTTGTATCACTTTATCACCCCCAACCTGTTAGTGTTTCACATACACATTGCCATGTAACAAAGGGTCCCAAATTTAGTGGCATGACTTTATATCCATTACATTATTGTCATGATTCCTGGGTTCAGGAACATGGACAGGGACTTTGAATGACTTTGTGTTCCACAAAGTCTGCGAACTCAGCTAAGAAGACTGCAGCAGCTAAGCAACTAAGGCAGTCAAGGGTTGAAACAATGGGAGCTAGAGTTTCCCATTCCAGACTGCCCAGCCCATTGAGGTGGGGGATGACTGGACTTTGATGGGACTCTCAGCCAGAGAGCTTACCCTCTTGAAGCATGAAAGTCTTAGGATAGTCATGGACTTCTCATGTGGAGGCTCAGGGTTCCAGCAAACAAGGGGGACGCTACATGTTCTTTTACCGTCTAGGCGTGGAAGTCATACAGTGCCATTTTCAAAGTATTCGAATGGTCAAAGAAGTCACATACTACAATGACACAGCCACATCAATGTTTATAGCAGCTCAACTCACAATAGCTAAACTATGGAACCAACTGGGTGCCCTTCAACAGATGAATGGATAAAGAAAATGTGATACCTACCCCCCCACACACTGGAATATTACTCAGCCTTAAAGAAGTACAAAATGATGGCATTTATCAGTAAATGTATGGAGCTAGAGAATATCATGCTAAGTGATAAAAAAAAACCAAAGGTTGAATGTTTTTTCTAATATACAGATGCTAATTCACAATAGGGATGGGGGTGGGGCTAGGGAAGAATAGAGGTACTTTGGATTAGGCAGAGGGAAGTGAAAGGAGGGGAGGGATATGGGGGTAGGAAGAACAGTAGCATGAAAGGGACATTATTACCTTATGTGCATATACGAGTACATGACTGGTGTGATTCCACATCATGTACAACCAGAAGAACGAGAACTTGTACTCTATTTATGTATGATGTTTCAAAATGCATTCCATTGTCATGTATAACTAATTAGAACAAATAAAAAAAATAACATTTACTGGGTACTTCCTATGTGCTAGTTAAGTCCCACATCAGTTCTTCAAGGGACATCTTATCATATCTCCCTTTCACAGATGAGAAAGTGAAAGTGGTTTAGAGAGGCCGAGGTGGGGTGGGTCAGACCCTAATTAAAACCAGAATGGAGATTTGAACCAAGACTGGCTAAAGCAAAAAGGAGCTTAACCAAAGGGCTATATAATTCCTCCTCAACTAACCAGAGGAAAACCTTTGAAGAACTGTTAAAAATGTTAAAGATATGGCCTCTCACAAGCATTGAAAAATGTTTTGATAGAATTCTTACTAAAAAGGTCTAGTGGCTTCAGATCCACAGCAATTGAACAAAACATCTCACCTCTGCATAGACATCTATACCCAGGCAGAGTATTTTCCTAACAGGATTGTGCAAGATCCAACTAGCAGAGCTGAAACCTTTCCCAAGAAGAAGGAGGTGAGTCACGAGGCCTGAGGCTGACTGTATTGTGGCTGCTGGGAAATCAGGCTTTTGTCCTTGACTCTTACTTAGATATCACTCCCTAATTCAGAAATGGTTTCACATCCAGAATTTGTCTGTTATCATGACGTTATAATGTAGAACTGTTTCATCTTTCAGGGCAATTAGAAAGTAGATAGCTAAAGCTCAGAAATACCAGGCTCCCATTTCTTAAACTCAATTTTCATACGTCAGACCACATTATCTAATGGGTTCATATCTATACAAAATATAAAATTACAAGTAGACTCACCTCTTCGAGGAATTAAAAACCTGTGTCCCCCAGGAGCTCTCCTTCTTACTAAAATACTTCAATCTGCAGATAGAAGAATGTAACCCTTGTGATGCCAACCACGGAAGTTGGGGGGATAGATGGCAACCCCAGAGCTCTGATGCTTTAGAATGAATTTAGAGACTGAAATGTTAACTCTGCCAGTCCTGTTTCCAATTTACCTCATATGGCGGGATTAGTAGAGACAGGAAATAGGATTTTCCCCATCCCTCATTTCCACCCAACACCAGCAGCTCTCTCTGTTTCAATTCAAAGTTTTTCTTACCAAATGACGGTCATGGCAGATCTGTTCTCACACACTGGCCACCAGAAACTCTGTTAGCCTTGTTCCTACTTCCATAGCTGCCTTTTCTCCAGTCAGTCTACTGTGGACAGCAGAGCCCCGCAGTGTGTACTGCTCCCCAGAGCTGCATTTCCCTGTCTCTTCACTGCCCAAGTTTAGAAAGATTTTTCCTGACTATGGCAAGAAAGATTCTTCAGTCTTGGCAACCAAAGGTACATGGGGTCTTTATCTTTTCTGCCACAACATAGCATATTTTCCAGTAGTTGAGGTAAGTAACTACCCAAGCAGTTGAATCAAAGGTTTCAATTCAAAGTTTTTCTTACCAAGAGGAAACTCAAACCTACAGTGGCTCCTTAACCCTCCCATTCAGCCAAAGTGAAGTTTCATTATTTCCCAGGAACTTCCCAAAGAAATAGGAGTCTTGTATTTCCATCTATTTGACCATGCGTAGTTGGTGCTCAAGATACAAAAGCAAAAAGGGCAGATACATTCACTATCTTCATGGAACTTTCCTTCTATCTCCTACCCAGGACACAGGCTACATGCTAGACCATTCGTTCATATATGCATGCATGCGTTCATTCCAGTTGGTTTAAATTGTTAAATCTTTTGTTTGGGAGTTGTAGATAACTGTAGATAGGTTCATCCAAGAAAGGAATGTGTGGTAGAGGGAATGCATGGGAAAGTCACAGCCATGTCTAACAGGATTCAAAGAAGAAATAAACAAGTGCATGGACAAAATTAGCTGTACCTCTTTGGCAGGAATTTATGAATCATCCTTCAGATAGGCTTCGTTGATGTGACTTAGTTATCAACAACTCCAAGTCAGTTAATTAGGGAACATCATTGGTCCAGCTTGAGGGTAACATCTGCCCCTGGACTAATTGGTCTGGGCCAGGGTTACTGGTCTTAAAGGATAATCATAGCTGTTGGGGGCTATCGCTGGGTTAGGACCCCAGAGAAGTCAAAGAGCCTCTGCAAAATTTCTTATATAACAGAGGAAGGAATTGTCCCAAGAGCATCTGACAAAAGTATCAGATCAAAGAAAGTTTCATTATGGAGGAGAAATATAGTCCTGTCACCCAAAGGATGAAGAGTAGTTAGCTAAGTCAAAAGGGAAAATGTGGGAAGGAGAAAGAATGGGGCATCACGATAAACAGAAAAGGTGTCTGCAAAAACTCAGATGGCAAGAAAGAATAAGGCACATTTGAGAACTGATAAGAGACTGGTTATAGTCAAGGCCGTAGCTCTTCTCTGGTGGACTGGAGGTCTTTTTCAGACTTTACCTTTGTCATCAGATCTCCCAGGAAGCCAACAGGAGTCCTGATGACCAGAAAGCATATTCCTGAGTTCATGGACAGGATTACTTTCGGCTGGTCCTTCTTTAGTATTGGTAATAAAGTTAGCTGACACCTCTGATTTATGGTTGTTTTTGCTTTTTGGGAATGCTTATTTTCTTTGCAGAAATATATTGGCTTTTCTTTTTGAAAAAAAGAAAATGATTGATGAAAATTTACTTCACTTCTTTCTCTAGATTTAATAGCTATGCCACCTAATTTTTGTGTCTATAAAACAGACCTATATAAATTCTAATAGAATTTTAAATAGTTTTAAAAGCAAACTCTTGAATTCTAGGAGTCTGTAAAATTATTTTTCTATTAGTCTAAGGCCAGAAACTGAGCTGTTGGAGTAGCATAAGATGAGATTTTGACCCGCATTTATTAATACTTCAAGGAATAATTATAAATTGATATTGTGATAACTGTGGTGGTGGTGGTGGTGGTGGTGGTGGAGGAGGAGGAGGAGGAGGAGGAGGAGGAGGAGGAGGAGGAGGAGGAGGAGATGATCCTGTGCTGGGTCCAGGCCTAGCCCTGAAAAGACAGAAGCTTCCAGGTTTGTGCTCTTGGAAGCCAGCCGCCATGTTGTCAAGAAACTCCAGTGGACTGCTGAACAATGCAGGTGCACAGGAAGTCCAGGAGCTGGAGGTGCCATCTTATGGGTAACAGCAGGAGACAAGCTCCCAGCTGAGTGTGGCTCTGAGTGACCTCAGCCACATGCTGTGGAGCAGCTCTGTCAGCTCAGCCCAGTCAACCCACTGTCTTTTAAGGTACTTTGTTATATAGCAATAGATACCAAAGCAGGCTCCATGTGGGGTTCTTCCCCCACCCCCTTTTTTAGAGAATTTTTTTATTGTTTTCTTTACTTTTTAGAATTTTTTAAAATTTTATTAATACTTATAAGTTGTTTTACTAATAATTGACTCAAACAGCATATAGTAAAATTGAAATCTTCCCTCCTTTCTCCTAGTTACTCACAGTTCCACTCACAGAGGCAACCACTTCTGGCAGTATAAACACAAACATACATAGTATCTCTTTTTCCCAATTTTTTAACATTATGTTAAAATGTAAAATTATTTTACTTTTAATACTACTTTATACCTACTTCTCATTACTTGCCAATGTATTTCAGAGATAGTTTCATACTCAACATACATAAAATGTCTCATTATTTTAATGACTGTACAATATTCAGCTGCATGATGGATGTATCATAATTTATTTTTAAAAATCCCCCATTCATTGGTGTTTGCTTTTAATCACTTATTGAAAATAAAATTACAATAAATATCCTTGTATTATTTCATACATCTGCAAGCCCATGAATATATTCTTAGAAATAAAATTGTTACACAAACAGTATGCCAATTTTTAATTTATAGCTGATACCAAATTATCCTCCATACCAAACTGTAACAAAATAAAACTCTTAGGAGCCATGAGAATGCCCATATCCCTACACCTTGGCTAATATATCCAGAAAAAATTCTTATATAGTTTGTTGTGGTTTTACAATCGATTCTCTAAGATTTTCTGATAATTATGATTTCACCTCTTTTCCTTTGTCATTTCATATTTCATTTCTCTCTCTTATTGATTTGTGTTGGTCAGAACTTTCAGAAGAATATTAATTAACACTGATGGTATTGAACACAAATGTTCTATACTTAATCTAAAGAGACTATGTCTGCTTTTTTTCCACCCAAAGTAAAGCTGAAAAATAAGAGTAAATCTGATGAGAAACAGGTATTTTTTTGTTTGTTTGTTTTTAGGACATATTGTCTATCTAGTCCCATTATGGAGAGTGGTTATCAAGAAAGGATATTAGATTTTTTTCAACTTTCAACTTCTATGGAGTAGTCAAATGAATTTGGTCTCCTTCAATCTGTGAATATGATGAATTAAATGAACAGGTTTCTTAATTTTCAGTTCTATTTCTATCTTTAAGGTAAACATCATATATTTGATCATAACCTTTGGTTTTTGCTGCTTTCTTGTTAATATTTTTATTTAAGGATCTGCACTTTTATTTATAACTGGAACCCATCTGTTGTTTCACAGGAAACTTGGTGAGAAAATACTCCATGAGACACAAAAGTAATAATAGTGTGAGTGGATAATCCCAGTGGAGAAATTCCAGTAAATGGAAAAAATGCTGAGGATAAGGGTGGCCACCTCTCCGGGGAAAGAGGAATGGGGGTGAACATTCCCCAAATCCTAAGTTGTCAGGAGAAAAAACAAAAAGTCTCACCTGGGACTGTTGGATCCCAGTCAAGGAGAGGTGAAGATCTTATGCCGAGGAGAAGTTAGTGCTTGTAATAACCTATTTGGAGAAATACCAAATTACCTGTATAATAAATACACGGTCTAATATAATAATATTAAGTCACAAACAGCAATTTCTTAAACTTCCTTAACACTGATTTAAAAAAAGGATATTTTTTTCCTATAAAAAAACATTTAGTAGAAAAATCAAAAGTTATCGGATTAGGCTTTGAGGTTTCAACCTCCACCCCATGTATTATTCATCCAAGTGAACTGCGTTTTCATTTCTTCGTTGGTGGAACAGTTTCTCCAGCACAGTGTTTATAACCAGGGGGGAAGAGATACCAGAGAGATGGCTCTTCAGGGAACCTACGACTTCCCCTCCCTCAGGCGGTGGGCAGTGTCCAGGCAAGGTGTGGTAGAAGTGGCATCTGGAAGTCCTTCTCCTTTCTATGACCCTGGAAGGCTTATTTGGTGTTCTTCCACAAGAGACGAGAGCTGAACCTGAAAATGTTCTCAAGTGTTCTGGAAGTCTACAGCCCAGAGGAGGATGCAGTCTGACTTTTATTTGTTTAAATGTTTGAGTTTAGCAATGATATCACCAGGAGCTATTAAGCTTAATATGGGATGAGCTAATTTACAAGGTTTATTAACACACGACATTGGACATTCCCCGCTTCTGCAGCTCATTATGTGGGTGACTTTGGCTAAGTTTATTTAATGATGTGAGTCTCAGTTTTCTCATCTGTAAAATGGCTGTTATAAACATAGCTTCTCGGATTACCTCACTGGGGAGTTGTGTAAGGATCAAATGACATAATGAATGTGAAAAAAAAAAAAAATATATATATATATATATATATATATATATCACATTGAAACCATTCTCTAAAAAAAAAGTACACTGCATGAGTCACTTGTGAAAAATATCTTCATTTATTATAACAATTCATCCCAATTGTTAGCTAAATATGAAAATTCTACCCACAATAGGGTTACCAGACCAACTACTGACATAGGATAAAGCCATTGACCGGTATGGTAAAAAAAGAGTTTATTTTTCAACAAATAACTATTAAAAGTACAATGACTGCAAAATGTTCATTAAAGGTCTGAACTCAGGAATTGAACCATTTGGATTCAAATCCCAGCTTTAGCACTTATCACCTGAGGATCTTAGGCAAGTTTCCTGACTTCTTGGTGGTTTGGTTTGTATACTATGAGGGATGTGTTCATTATGAGGATTTAATGATTTCATATTTAGAAAACACTTGAAATTGTGCCTGACACAATTTTAAAATTTATATGGCAGGTGATAGGTTATATGTCAGATTCTGGAATTAAACCTCTATACTTGCTAATTGGAGAAGGTGAGTACTATTGATGCCATACCAAGTGTAAGTTTTAAAAAGTCTTTGGGTTTACAGACCTAAGTGTAAATATTTTCCCTTTCAGCATTTAGTATAAAACTCACACATAAGTCCATTACAAATATTTCCTTCAGACAACATCAAGCCAATGTTTAGATCTGTGATCACAGATTTGATCTCGGACTGGGCAATCCACTTAACCTCTTCATCCTTCAGCTCCTCTCTGCAGATGTGCAATAAAAAATGCTGGCTTCACAAGGGTGTCCTAAGATGAAAACAAGATAACATTTGTAAAACTTTGACTGCTTGCTGGGAGAGGCGCCACCTAAATGCAGATTATAATTATTAACATCATCTCATATCCCACTGGAGACTGGTTCAAATGCCATTATCCTATTAAATGACTAAAGCCAATCTTAAAAATTATAATGTCAGGGGCTTGAAGAGCTAGGAACATGGTGCCAGACATCTTCCTGTGTGAAAGTAGTTGAGATGGTGCCACCAGACTCTGCTGTGTTGAAAGTCACTTGGAGCACTACCCAGATTCTTCTTGGGCGGAGCCTAAGAGGGGTGCTTAAGCACTTTGCAAAGATAGCTCTCTTGGGGTTCCCATCTATAGCTCACAAATGTTAGCAAGTCCACAGGAATCTGGAGCAGAAAGATTTGGAGCATGAGTTTCCTACCTGAAGCTCATTAGCCACTTACAAAGCTCTTTAGAGAGGTTTAAAATTTTGTGGAAGTCAGTGACTTTAATCTTCTCTCACCTATCCCAGGTTTTCATGGGAGAGACAGTAGCTGACATGTTCAACAAGAAAATGAATAAACTGAAAGAGGTAGAAATAAGCAAAGTGACTTTAGGTGGTACACAGATGTAATTCCATACACACACAGTGTGTGTGTGTGTGTGTGTGTGTGTGTGCGCGCGCGCACGCGCATTTATAAAAGTTAATACAGGACATGAAACTTGTACATTCATGAATATTATTGCTTTGGACAAACATAAAGTTGGTATTGAAAAAGATGGCTGGTAGTAAAGAAAAAATGTATTTGACTTAAAGAGAAAACTTAGGTAATTAATAGTAATAGAAAATAATAATGTCGTTTTTAAAATCACAACAAAAGTTAAAGAAACATCTGAGAAGAAAGATGAGAACTTTTGTTTCTTGTTTTCAAATTTCCAAGTATGGGATTTAGATCCCAGGACAGAAGTTAGAGAAAAATTATTTCTTCCATCTGGATTGATCACCACTGTTTGGGAAGCCTTTTTACATGCTTTCAGTCATTTTCAGGTCAAGCATGATTGTTTCTGTTTAATGGATGAGGAAACAGACTTGGTATCCTTGAAAAGTTGTGCAATAGCAAACTGGCAAGTGAATAAAAATCTGCATATGTTGAAATACTGTTTAGGGAAGGGAATCATATGCTGAGTGCTTTCTACAAAATAGAGAACTGTTTACTGAAACTAGCAGAAACACTTTTAACCTCTCAGAAACCCTCAAATATAACGGTGTTCCCATTTATCATGGGTCTCTCATCGACCCTGTTGCTGAGCACTGTGCTGGATGAGGGGGACCTAGTGGGGGTCGCCTGGTTTGTTCTTTCAGGGACTTAAATCTGGACAGAGGCAACACATAGCCAGCCCATTCAGGCCCCCCACTCACATTTTGCTTGAATAATGGGGATGTGAAAGTGGTTTTAAAATGTTATCATTTAAGTATCTGAATATTTCACCTAAAAATCGGATGCCTGACTTCTCTTAAAATTAGGCATGACCAAGTCTGAATTCCTGCCTAACAAGACTTCCGCTGGGGCTCTGTGCTCTCTCTCAAGTCTGATGGAGCCCTTCCCGTCTCTCACATCTCCTTTACTTATTTGCTTTGAAGGCTCAGTTGCAAAAAGCAGGCAGACAAACTCTCACTGATGAGCTCTCCCTGGGGAATGATCAAATGAGCCCAGGCAGCAGTCCCCTAACATGTGGGACAACCAAGGTGGGGTGAGTCAACCATAGAGCTTAAGGTTAAATATTAAAACAAATATAATTTTGTATGCTACCTGCAACAGGTTTCTACTTCTTTGTTGACAAAATTCTTGCACATTATTTGCCATTCATACCACAGCTTTGAGAAGTAGAAGAGGCAGGAATCATCATCCACATTTTACTGATTAGGGAACTGAAATCCAAAATGGAAAGAAGTCTCCTGGAGGTGAAGCCTGGGACTAGAGTTGGGTACCAGAGATTTCTTAAGAAATTGCTCTACAGGAAAATCCTGGCAGGGCAGAGAGCAGCAGGAGAGGGAAGGCAAGAATGTAGCCTCAGGGAAAGGCCACTCTGGCCTGGACCCTTGAGGGGGCTCTGAAGCATAACTGCACCACAGAATTGCCCTCGTTGAGCCCAAGTGCCAACTTTCTGTATCCCTTATCAATCATTTGCTGGCTGTGGCCTCCCCTCATTAGCTTCCTGGGTGAGATGACTCCTCTGATAGCCCGGGGCAATTTCCCCAGAAATAGGGGCATCCCTGGGCTTTCAGCAGCCCATATTGGAAGCAGCTGCAGAAGGGTTCACCAGCCCAGTTAATAGGATCTGGGAGGGGGCGCCACCACAGCATCTTCCACAAACACTGAACACATGGTTAGAGTGAGATCCACCCAAAGGCATTCTCCTCCAGCACTGTGTGCTACAAGGTGTGCTTCAGGGGGTGGAACTTTCAGAAATTACACAAGGGTTCCTTTCCAAACAGGAAAGGTCTCAGTCTACATTTTGAGCATCCACGAGGAAATGGTCCTAGGTTTACAAATTTTTCATAGTGCGTTCTGTGCAAATGATAGAAATAGTGGGACCTCAAAATCTAAGACTTTATAGATCAATAGATAACAGTAGGCATCTAGATACACATACGTATTTCACGTGTGTATACACATATGAAATATCTTTTGCTGCAAATATAGATACAAGGTATGACGGTTCATGTTTGTCTGGAAAAAAAAATATCTTGCCCCAGAAATGGAAAAGCTTTGTGTTCGAAGGGTTTAGAAAGTAAATCCTTCTTCAACAGAGCCTACCCCCTTGGGCTTTGTCATAAGAAGGAAGAAAGAATTTTCAAGAAATATCAGGTTGTCCTTCTGGCATACTTCTACTTTGTTCTGAGCTCAGAAGTGCATTTCATCAAGTAGAGAAGTGTGGGTTTTGCTAAGTGTGAATAGAAGAGAAAAAGGGGGGAATGAATCTAAGGTGGTATAAAACAGAGTTGCATTTTTAACCTTTAACAAATTTTTAGGTAATTTACGTGATTCTCCTTATTAAAGGATGCTAATTGGACGTATATCCCTCATGGTGGGAGACGTTCAATATCAGCAATTGTGTCTGACTAAGGAGAAAATAAACAGGGAAACATCCAAGGTAAGACAGCTTATTTTATTTCTTCCCTGATTTCTGTCCACAACACCTTCAAGATACCATTCCAAAGCTATTATCATAACTGAAATATTTTACATAATGGAAAGCACGGGCACCTCAGATCTCCTTTTGCATGACAAATGTTTAATTAGAAAAATAATAGGATGGAAATGAAATTGGTATTTACTATGACTGGAACAGAGAATTGTCCTAGAGAAGAAAATTCAGTTTTAATTCACCAAAGGCAAAAAGAAAAAGGGGGTGGAGGGGGGAAGCAAGTAAGAAAGAAAAGAATCTTAAGTGAATGCTGGAGAGAAACCAGAGACTAAAGTGTGTGGCTTGTGCCTGTAATTGGGGTGGAATCAATCTTCCAGTGTCTCTGTGTCTGTGAGACACACACACACACACACACACACACACACACACACACACAAACACAGCCCAACATAATCATAATAGTAATTATAAGAGAAGAAGGTGGTAGTTGAAGAAGTCCTTTTAATTGCTTCTTTAAAAAAAAATTCAGGTCCTCTAAATGTTGCATCTCCATCAGATTAGATAAACTGTATACCAAATTAGCATATGGTCCAATTCTGCACCGCATTAGCAACCTAATTATAACTGTGAAATAATTCAGTGTGGAACCATATGCTAAAATATGGTAATTGCTATTGTATGGTTTGGGAAGAACTCCTTGTGTTTTCCCCTGTCTTTTTGAGTCACTGTTGATAACTGTTTCCTTTGGTCAGCGAGTCAGAGGCCATGAGATTCCTCCTTATCACAGAACACCAATGAACTGCTAGCGCCATCCCTCCTTTTGCCATTTCTTTGTGGTTTTCCATTTCCTTAACAGGAATAATCTTGTCATAGTAAAAGTGACCAAGGCTCTGCACAAGCTGGGTCCCTGGATCCTTTGTTTATCTCAGCTCTACTCTCCTGGGTGCTGGGTACTGGGTTGGGCTTCTGGCTACTTCCTGTGCAGTAATTACCCAGGTGCTTTGTGTGAGAAGGGCTGCTCCCTGTTCTTATGAGCTAGTGTCCTCAAGCAGTGACAGCTGTCTTTAGGGGTGGACATCCCACACTGGGTGTTCTGTGGTAGGTCTGGTGGCCAGTACAAGAAAGGCAGCCCGTGGGAGGGGAGGAGGAACAGGCAGGTAGGGTGTAGCTGGAGGAGGTAGGTCTCTGGGAGCCCGTCTCTGGTGAGCAGAGCTTTCTCTCTCTCCCTGATGGCCGTGTCTTAAGCCACTTGCCTCCCACACCCTTCCAGCAAGTCGTGCTGCCCCATCTCAGGTCCAGAACAATGAATTTGGCCATCTGTGCACTGAGACCTCAGAAATTATAAGCCCCAAAGAAACTTTCCCTCCTCTGTATTGTTCTTGTCAAGTCTTTTGGCCACAGCAATGAAAAAAAGTTAACTAAAATATGAGATAATAGCGGAAAGTGTGGGAAGGTAGGTAACCTCCATAAGACTGGAAAATACAAGATCAGCAGGAGCCATCACCTTGGAAACATGAGTGTCAGGGAGGAGCCACATGACCCTGGAGCCTGAGCTGCAGGCACCGTGGTGGCAGGAGCCATCTGGCAGATGTACTAACTTGTGGGAGGTCCCTTCCTCTCAGTCTCTATTGCTAATACCCAAATCCAAGCCAATATCACTTCCTATCAGGACTATTAACTGCAAGGGGCTTTTAACTGATCTTCTTGTTGTATCGCCTCAAATCCACCCTCCTCACAATTACCAGAATGATCTTTCCAAATGCAAACCAGACAATTTCCTCATAGTGCTTAAACCTCCTTGGTGGCTCCCCTTCATGTCAAGAACCAAAGACAAGCTCATCAACAAGACCTCCATGAGCTATCCCTGCTTGCCTCTGCCCCATACCTCATGCCCTGGCAGGAGCCAACTGCTTGTGTGCCCATCCCAACCAGAGTGCTTTGGATGCAACTGTCACTCAGCTGGGGTCTCAGATCCTAGGCGTTGCTGTCAGCCAGATCTGGGTTTGACTGCTGGCTCTGCCACCTCCTAGCTCTTTCATGGCATGTGACTAAGTTTGCCTCCTGAGCCTCAGGTGTGGAGCGAGGATGATCTGCTTCACAGAACTACTGTGTGAATGAAATAGCAAATTTACAACACGTGTCATAGTTCCCAGTGTGTGATAATCGTTCGGTGTATTTTGCCTATTCCTCCTGTTATTATGATGATGTAAGTTTTCAGACTGAGTGTAGTCGTCTCCTGGAAGTTTTCCCTGTTCTGCCTTCAATTTCATATAAACATTCCTCTTGAGTTGCTTCTTATTCCTTGGGCATCCCTCCTGTTGTACAACACTGTAATTATTATCTTGTCCTCAAATATTGCTTCAGACTGTGAATCTCCTAAAGGCAAGGACTGTGTTGTCACAATCATTCCCAGATCCTGGGTGTCTGGCACCATCCCTATCACCCAGTAGGTGCTCTGTTTGGGTTAGTGCTCTGAGTGGACATGGCTGAGTCAAGAAGGAGTAGGCTTGTAATTTCCATGCAAAAGGAATGAATCCAGGTGAAGAGAGAGAGTTACAGAGGGTCAGATACCCTGGTGGTCAGATGGCAAAATCAACTGACTGAATCTGGATTACAGGTTCAGGAGGGTGCAAGGGCAGGACAGTAAGCCCATGATTCCCAAGGCAGTCTGTTCTTTATTTTCCTCTCAGAAGGGAGGTCCCTTGGATTCCTCCTGACTAGGGTTCAGAAGAAAGGCAGGAAGCAATTTACAATAGCCAAATTATGGAACCAACCTAGGTACCCTTCAACAGATGAATGGGTAAAGAAAGTGTGGTAAAGATACACAATGGAATATTATTCAGCCTTAAAGAAGAATGAAATTATGGCATCTGCCAGTAAATAGATGAAGATGGAGAATATCATGCTAAGCAAAATCAGCCAATCCCCCCAAAACCAAAGGCTGAATGTTTTCTCTGATATGTAGATGCTAATTCATAATAGGGGGTGGGGCTCAGTAAAAATAGAGGTACTTTGGATTAGGCATAGGGGAGTAAAGGGAGAGGAGGGGATCTGGGGTTGGGAATGATTGTAGAATGAATCAGACATTATTACCCTATGTGCAGGTATGATTGCACAACCAGTGTGATTCTACATCATGTACAACCAGAAGAATGAGAAGTTATACTCCATTTATGTATGAAAAAGAAAAACAGGACGCAGGGCAATTTCTCATAACAAAAAGACAGTAATTTTTTTTTAAAAAAACCTGAAAAATCAGCCAATCAATCTCAACATGTTCTTTTCCTAATTCAAGATGTTGTGGAAATAATGCATTCTTTTTCGGAAATTCCACCTTGGTGGTCCACAGTGAAAGAGACATCTCCTTGATGTGTTCTACATTATAGTTTTGTCATTTCGGATTTTGACTCCAAAGAAAGCAAACAAGCCTGAGATGGCCTACGGACCACTGAAGGTACCCCAGCTTAGTTCTAACCACACAGAACAGAGCAGCGTGTTGAGAAGAAAAATATAAAATCAGCAGAGATAAGCCTCCTTTCTGCTTGTGGGTCACAAAATTTATGTGCATTCTTTATGGGAAAGCCTGGTTTGGGCATTTTTCCATGTGACCAAAAGAAAGAAAACAAAGTCGGATGGACAGGAAGGCAGGAAGTTCTGAGAGCTGCTTCATGGTTATTGTTACTAGGGAAACCGATTCTTTAGTATTCATGTGTTCGGCAGACGGCCATACTGCATCTCCGAGGCTGAGGCGGAATGGCAGGAGGGAGAGGAAGGGATGAAAACAGCCAGACAGACAAATACAGAAGCTGGGTCAAAGTATGTTGTTGATTCAGCCATCAACCGTACTTTCTAGTGACTTTAAAAACGAGATTGTTGCCAGCATCCAATGATTCAAAGATCGATCGGGGGTTTGTGTTCCTTTCTATTATCATATTCACATACTGTCCACTCTCTGCAAAGCAAAGCTTCTCCAGAGGAGACAAAGATTCCTGAAATCTAGTTCCATTTTGAGAAAATCATTACGGCATGAAAAGAGCCTCTAGAATTGATCTCTGTTTTCCCTATCCTCCAAAGCCTCTTTCCTTTAGTATGGAAAGATGGTGGTGGCCAATGTATTGTTAATGACTTCAAAGGTGACATTCTCTCTAGCAGAGAGTGGGAGTATTTAACAAATTCTCTGAGTATCCGTCCTAAAATATAAAGGAAATCCATTCCACACAGAAATCAGAATCCTACAAAGACAACCATCATCCCACGGACCTGTTTGTAGTTTACAGGTGGTGCTCAATTAATGGGTAGCCAAGTTCTTCAGCACATGAAAAAGCAAAGTCGAGAAATATGAAACTTTTAGTCACTGATCACAGACTCAGAGTGAAAGTAAACTGGAAGGAGCTGGAGAAGAGGATCTGATCTAATTCTCACATCCCCTCTCCTCCCAACCCCACATCCCCGGGCAACCATTAGCACAGGACTCAAGAAATTGCAACTGAGATCCTGTCTGACTAGTGCTTCTCCTAGTAAGGATCTGGACAAAGGGGTAGGTGAGAACTTTCTCTTCCAGAAAAGTCATCTGTATTATAATGTTTCTTACGTGAAAAATCAGAATGTCCTGGCCCTGTTCCCTCTGATCTGCGTGGCCGAGAGGAACTCACGGGGGCTTCGAGGGATGGCTTCTGGTCTGGAGGTACTAGTATCTACCCAGATGGATTGCTCACTATAACAGCCCACTACGAGTTCATGTCACTGACATCCTTTCCACATGATCAGTCAGTATTAATTGGACACCAACTGTATTCAAACCCCTCTACTCGATATGGAGAAAGAGGTAAAAATGAGTAATGATTAGCTGCAGAACTCAAAGAACCCACCATTTAGTGAATGATAAACAGAGTGAAAAATGTAAATCTAAGCCCATCACATCCTTCCTTGGCGTTCTTTAAAATTTGTCATCTGACCTGAATTTCCCTGGCTCCTGGCCACTCTCCAGCTTCATCGCCATGGACCTCTGGCTCGTTCCCATTTGCCTGCACCTTTTCCTCCGCTCAACCTCCAGATCTCAGTTAAAAACCTTAAAAGAGCATACTATAGGGATACTGCCACATCAATGATCATAGCAGCACAATTCACAATAGCTAGACTGTGGAACCAACCTAGATGCTCTTCAATAGATGAATGGATAAACAAATGTGGCATTTATACACAATGGAGTATTATGCAGCACTAAAAAATGACAAAATCATGGAATTTGCAGGGAAATGGATGGCATTAGAGCAGATTATGCTAAGTGAAGCTAGCCAATCCTTAAAAAACAAATGCCAAATGTCTTCTTTGATATAAGGAGAGCAACTAAGAACAGAGCAGGGAGGAAGAGCATGAGGAAAAAATTAACATTAAACAGAGATGAGTGGTGGGAGGGAAAGGGAGAGAGAAGGGAAATAGTATGGAAATGGAAGGAGACCCTCATTGTTACACAAAATTACATATAAGAGGTTGTGAGGGGAAAGGGGGGGAAAAACAAGGGAGAGAATTGAACAACAGCAGATGGGGTAGAGAGGGAAGATGGGAGGGGATGGGGGGATAGTAGGGAATAGGAAAGGTAGCAGAATACAACAGTCACTAATATGCCATTATGTAAAAATGTGGATGTGTAACCGATGTGATTCTGCAATTTGTATTTGGGGTAAAAATGGGAGTTCATAACCCACTTGAATCAAATGTATGAAAGATGATATGTCATGAGCTTTGTAATGTTTTGAACAACCAATAAAAAAAGTCACTTCTTAAGGAAGCTTTTTAAAATTCTTCAGGTCAGGCCTCCTGCTTTATCTTTTAATTGCACTCTCTCTCTCTCTCTCTTTTTTTTTCCGTTGTTGCAGTGATTGCACTTTGATAAAGTATTTGGGAGATTGTTTGATACCACTTATCTTCCCCTCTAGACTCCAAGCTTCATGGGAACAGAGACTGAGAAGCTTTTGCTCATCCCTCCAACCTCTGCTCATTGTAGGTCCTGGTATAGAGCTGACTCTTGGTAGGTGTTTCTTAAATAACTAAATATATGTCCATATGACAAGTTAGAAGGAAGAGGAACAAAATCCTCAAGAGCTTTTAAACAGCCAGGCTGCAAGACAGTGGTTTCTTTCTTAAAAATTTGCTATGCATACATACAGGGCCTTATGAGAATGTTTCTGGAATGAATAAGAGAAAAGAATGAGTGAGTGAATGGATGATGAATTGGGCAAAATCATCTCTCATTCTCTTTTTTGTTTGTTTACATGATTATACATTACATAAATAGCAATGTTCAAAATCTGTGTGTGTGTGTGAGTGTGTGTGTGTGTGTGTGTGTGTGTAGCACAACTTGTGAAAGATGAGCAAAAAGAAAAAGAAAAAAAAATAGCCAATCAAAAATCCAAGATGCAACTGAGGGACCCGTCTTTGTCATTTATAGGAAAAATAAATTCTGGCCTGCACACTTCTGTAATAAAACACTGGAAAACTTTAATTTTCTGAAAAAGAGCTCTTGGTAGCTTTGGCTATAAATGCTGGCCTGATAAACTTGTGTCTCGAGTATCTTTAGAGCTGCAGCTTTAGTCTCCATGTACCAGTTACTGAAAGGCCTCTCCCAGTTTACTTGGGAATCTACCTCTATAAAAAGATGATTCCAATCTCCTATGACAGCTGGAAAGCAGACACCTTTAGCACTCAGTACTTCATGATTTGTAGTGCTTGTCACAGTCCTCCTTGAACTTTTCAGTGGCTGGGAGCTCTGAGAGGGCAAGCCTATTCTTATTTTATCAACTCTTCTTTCTTTAGCAACTAGCACTATGCCTGGCAAAGTGTAGGCTCTTGGTAAATATTTACCTATTGACTAACTGCAACTAGCATTCATTATGAGCTAAGCCTTGTGTCCTGCATTGCAACATGGATTGCTTCCCTGAATCCTCACACGCCCTCTATGAGGTAGTTGCTATTATTATTTTTATTTTACACAAAAGGAAACCAAGGCATAGAGAAGCCAAGGAGCTTGACAAGGTCACAGAAATCGAAGTGACAGAACCAGGTCTATCAGATGCACACTCTTTAACTTCTCCTGCTTTCCTAAGATTAAATCACATGGAATTGATGATATGTAGGCTCTCCTGACAAATGTATAAGTAGTTTAGCAACAAAAGTACTGATAACCTAAATGTAATTAGGAAAAAAAAATACAAGAAATGAAAGATGGTGCATGGGGTGCTAGGAAAGCAGAGAAGGGGTAACAGCTGTGGGGGCAGCTTCCTGGGGCAGTGGCAGGCCACCCAGGGGTTAAGTGGTATTACTGGCAGACACCCTCCTTCAACACATTGGCTATGGGCTCACTCTGTGCCAGACTTCATGCCCACGTAGGTAGCAAGAAGAACTCAGAATTATGCAAAGGGGACAGTTCTAATAAAATAGGGATATTTATTATGGTCCAGTGCCGTGCCCTGAGGGTACACAGCAAAGGACCCCATGTGAGAGGGACTAAAAAAAGGCCAGGGATTCTTAGCCTGGTGGTGGGAATACAGTGGTTCTTAGTTAAGCGCTGGTGGGAATATGGGTTTGCAGGCTGGGGACCAAGGTGAGAAGAAGTGGGCACCATCAGGAATGGGCCCTGGTACTTGCTAGGGATGCTATGGATGATCCTGAATGCAGAAGACACCAGAGCCGGGAGTAGAGCAGGAAAGGACCTACAAAGATTCCCTTGGCAACACCATGGCAGGATTCGGAGAGGGATGAATGGGAGTCAGGAAGAACCACTACACGTTATTTAGATGGAAATGCTAAAAGCTAGAGTCTCACAGTAGCAGTGGACATACCAGAGCTCATCACTGTCTGGAGCTAACTAAACTGTGAGAATTATCAGTTACCCAAGGTATTCTGTGTTTGGATTTAATTGGTTTAATCTTTAGAAAGCTCCAATTATCTTTCTCCACAAAGGATTCTGTATGCAGGTACCTCTCTGTGTGAGAGTCCTTCCTTCAAACCTCTCTTTGGATATGTGTAAATTCTACTAGTGCTCCTCAGCTGTTAGACATTTAGCATTTCTTTTCATGGAGGAAGAGATTTTAATCAAAGATTGCGAAACTCCATCTTCTCTACTGAATCTAAATCTTTGTTTCTCAGTCCCACGTTTCCCTCAAGTGTCAGGCATCTACTCTGGCCCTTCATACGTGCCATAGGATTCTGAAATTGATCGTTTCATGTTTCCTCTGATCCCTCTCCTAAGACAGACATTGGCCAATGGTGCTCCCATTGCCATTCAAACAAGATGAAGCATCCCATGTACCAGAGACGATACCATGGGGCCACTTCAGAGTAATGACACAGTTTTGTTGCCTTTCCTAACAAGCCAATTGTAGTGAAAGCCATTAATAATTACTGAGGACAAGCAAACTTGGATATCTAAAATTAGTCACAAAAATATTTTTTAAATAAAAATGCCTAAATTCTAGATGTATCTTTAAATGTGTTAATGTTATAATGCCTTTAGTAAGGTTCAATCAATCTTGGGCAAAGGTTGTCATAAAATAAAAGAAATAGGACATTGAAGAATTGAAGGCAAATCAGCCAAAGGCCATATTCTGGTTAAGTATATGATCATAGATTCAAAATGTTCTTTGAGATTTTCTGATAAAAAAAAAAAAAAAAGACTTTCTCTTGCTGCTATAGTGAAGGCAGTCTGTTTGCCTGCCCACTCTGTACGGACATGAATGAAGTTTTTGGAGAGAGGCAGCTGGCAGCTCTAACAACCTCATCTCTTTTCCTGGGAGGATGAGCACAGAGGAAGTTGTGCAGTTGCTAATTGGTGACTTTTCTTCAGGTATTAGTTTTCTCTTGCTGATGTAATTCCCAGGATCTTAGCTAACAAAAATTCCCCCAATGAAGCATCTTTACTTCCTGAAGGTGAACCTAAACAAACACCCTCGTGGGCAACAGTTACCACTCACATTCTGTTCGCCACAGAGAGCAGCCTCCTGGCAGTCCTGGAGACAGCAACAAAGGAGATTCATGTGGCCATCTGTCTCCAGTGGACTTAAATGTTTATGTCACTCTTAGCTGTAGGATTTTGGCAGTAATATTGTTGATACCCAAGAAGCAAAGATGTGACTAAAATTAAGAGACCCAGAGCTGGAAGTTGACATGATTCAACAAGAATTGCTGTCACCACAGCCTCCTGTCCAGCACTCATCAACAGCAGGGAAGAGAAAGTGAACTTGATGGAGGTGGAGGAGTCTTCTGGAACAATAGATGGCTCTCAGTGTTCACAAAAAGAACAGCATTAAGCCCCCCAAAATTGAATGTACATTCCCTTCACAGCTCCTTCCAAAGCTTTGTGTGTTTCAATCATTTCCCTTCTGGACAAAATACAGTACTCTAGGATTACTCAAAGATCTTTCGAGTTTTCTGAACAATTTATTTTATATAGTATAAATTATTCACTGAATCAAAAATGTATACAAAATCTCTACTGTTTCCCTCTTGAGTAACACTCTCCCTAAGGATGCAAACAATGGGATTTGTGTTTGAGCAAGTTGTGAAAAATAAGTCTTAAGCTTTAGGAATGAATCACATGTGACTCGGTTATTTTTAAACATAAATAAGTAAAGCCCAGAGAGAGCGGGGGGGCAGAGAGAGAATGGTTTAAGGGGAGAAGAACAAGCAATGCATTTTCATGAACCGTAAGACATAGTCTAAATATAGAAAAGGAGACGCCAGTCATCTTTGAGGGCTGCATATCTCATTCCTCTGCACCACCCCCACACCCCTATATGCACCTTCATTTGTCAGTCTGCATATAAAATCGCTGCACACCTAGAGTTCCTTTACATTTGGAAAATTGATTGCATACTGTCCTAGCTACAGCCACAGCACTGACATGCCACAGAATCAAAAGCTGGTAGGGCAGAGATTTTACTGCCTTCAATGAGGTGGGGTTGAAAACTTGATAGTCTGTCCCCAAACATGTTATTTTAGTTCCCTGTGAAACACTTAAAGCTAGATGATTGCTTACTTAATTCTTCGGCACAGCAGGGCTTTTGAAAATTAGTATTAAAATGCTACTTACCTACGCTAAGTCAAATCCAAGCATTAACAGGTCTTAGAGACTAGAGGTGGGGAGAGTGCTGCTTGTTGGCTTCCTGATGAGGATTACTTTTCCTCTGGGACAGTGACTGCCTGGCTTTGGGAAGCAGGAAGCTAATGACAGACAGAGTGCCAAAGTCTCCTGTACGGCAGGCAGTTTCCTGTGAGGCAAATGGGACTCTGGGCAGTTATCACCTCAGGATTCAAAGCAATGGGCTATGCAAAATTTCCCAAGTGGTTACGGGGATGACATTTAGCTGCAGATAATCATAAAAACAGAAGACCTAGCTCCCAGAATTCCAAGAAAGTTTCCAGCTGGGAAGTTTTCTCCCCTGTCAAACAAGATAACTCTGATGAGCAACCAGTGCCTAGTAGTATGAGGCCTCTGTGTTGTTCATCTGCAGACGTGTGGTGGTTTCAAAGTGTCTACAAATTTGTCAAAATGCCTCCTGTCAAGAGGTGGCATTTAATTGCCCTCCCATTAAATATTGAGATGGGTTTAGTGACTCGCTCCTGATTTAGGGAAGGAGCAGCAGTGATTCTAAGTGGTTTTCAAGGGATGTTTCATGAAAGACATTGGAGCTCCTGCTGGGGTGTCTCTCTCTCTCTCTCTCTCTCTCTCTCTCTCTCTCTCTCTCTCTCTCTCTCTCGTACTCCTTTGCAGAGAAACCACATGCTAGAGAAACCACATATTGAAGGGCCTTGTAGACAACACAACCCCAGCTGTTCAAGCTGTCCCAGCCCATATGCCAGATAAGGGAATGAAGATGCTTTTGAATTGACTTCAACCCTAGAATCATCTGCCTGCAAGAGATCTGCAGCCAGAACCACCCAGACAAGCTGATTCAAAATGTTGGATCCATAGGAATCACGAAAAACTGAAAGAAAAAAGAAATCAATGTTGGGATTTTTAGCCTACCAATTTTTGAGGGTGATATTTCACAGTGACAGATAATTGGAATTTTTTTGTTATCTACAAGTGAGATATTTCCATTACAAAACTTAAAACGTGGGTCATGTGTCCATTCAGCCCTGTTGACCCAAGGGGGCCTGGATGGAAGGTGGAGATAAGAATGGTTTTGAAGAGTCTATCCATGAGGGATTAAAGGAAAGTGAACAACATATATCAGCAGCTAGAAGAAAGGAGACCCTAGTTAAGAAAGTCAAGCAATACTGTGATCTGTGATAGCACAGGAAATAGAAAATGTCCTTAAGGAAATAATAAGAGATTGCCAGGCAGACTGTGGAAGATGGCTACCTGGTTCTTGCTGCTCTAGGAAAACAAGAGACAGATCAACTGAAGACAGAATGAGAAAATATAAAATAGCCAAGGCTTTTGGGATTCAAAAATTAGAACTAATTCATAATCTTATCCAGGTGGCAAATGGGGCTAAAACTACAATATGTGATTTCCACTGGAAGAAGGAGGCAACAATAGGAGTCCAGAGTCCTTTGTTAAGACCTCTGATGAATTTAACCTAGTGCCTCATAGGTTCTTTCAGAGTCAAAGGTCTCTCTAGAGATCTTAAAGGCATGCCTCTTAGATGCGTCTATTAAACAAAAATGAGTCTAAGAATCTTAAGGGCACAGTCCCACAGGAGCCTTTGAGGAAGCTAAGGATGTTATTCAGAAAAACATCCCTGAATAAGATTTGTGGATGTGGCTTTTATCTAGTGGAGGAAATCCCAAGAAGATTGATAGGAAACACATGAAGTTTTTAAAGAGACTTTTGCTCATGAAAAAACTGCCAATGAGTACTAAAAAGTACAGAAATTGTACAACATGAAAAGATGCATCAGGACCCTGCAATTCTATGAGAAAGAAGCAGGCTGAGAAAAATCATTCCAGCATAAAAATGGGGTCCATTTAAGAGGGGAGGAGAGATAATCCAGAGGGAGAAACCAAGAGCCCAGAGAATGGAGCTAAGAGCCTTGGGAATCATCCCTAGGGAATGCACTAACTCTGACAACTGACAATGTGTGCCTGGCAGTATTTCAGAATTGCTAGATTACTCATTACTGTCCTAGTTTTGAAACATCTCTATGGGCTATCCTCTGCCTATTCCACTAAAATATGTTGGGGGCAGGGAAGAAAATATGAGGATCCGAACCAAAGGAGCCTCATTCTGCAGTACCTGGACTTGATTTAGATGGTGAGACAGAGAACCTTGCACCAGAGAGGGATGCTATAATAGGAGACAATATTTTAAAGTCTTAGGAGGGAGTGAGAGTATTTTGCATGTGAGATCAATATAAATAACTTATGCCAGGGGCAGACTGCCATAGCTTTAGAATATGATCACAGTTCTTTTTAGAATTCTTCCATCAAAAGGGGAAATCTAATTCCCTTTCCCTTAAGGATAAGCTGGCCATAGTGACTTACAGAAATGCTAAAACAGAATGCTAGATCATAAAGATCGACAGAGCTTTCACCTGATGGTCTTGTTCTGTTGGCGCATGGGCTTTGGAGCCCTGAGCCACTATAAACAACGTCCAGCTAACCTGAAGCCATAGGCTTAAGGGACCTTGTGGCAAACCATAGTAAGTTAGAAGTGCTCTGCTCCAGGTGTTTCAGCTCCCAATTTATGGAGCCTTCTTCCATAGTCTGACACCAGATGTATGAGTAACAAAGCTTTAAGGTTGACCCAACCCAACCCTCATTTGATTGCAGCCTCATGAAACATTCCAAGACACAATCACCTTGCTGAACTGCTCCTGAACCCTTAGCCCCTAAAAAGTGTGAAAGATAATCAAAGATTGTTGTTTTAAGACGCTAGATGTTGGAGTTGATTTGTCATATGGCAATAGGTAAGCAGAACAAGGGAACATCACTCACATTTTGTTCTGTGTGAATGGAGAACACTGGAGCTCTCCAGCAAGATGGTGTCATAGGACCCTGTGCAAAACCAGTGTAGGAGACTTCATCCCAGCTACTCTTTCTCAGTTATGCTCCTCTCTTCCCTGGCTTACTATCTCCATTTGGATCCATGTCATGACTTCCTCTGACACAAGGCTTTAGTCTAGACCCCAGTAACCTGGTGCCTCTCAATATCCTAATCTCTTTTGGATACTCCACTCTATTTCACTCTGGGATTTCTAATACTGCCCCTACATCCATTCTGGCACATTGTATCTTGAAAGTCCACAGAGGCCCTTCCTTTCCCATCCCCAGATCCTCTCTGTACTGTGGGGATGCTCCAGTTCAAGTTCTCATTCCAATTTACACAAAGAGCTGTACTTCATCTACTCCTTGGGCTTCAGGTGGCGTAAAATGGCAGCAATAGACACTGTCTCCCTTCGGGAAAACAGGGTAGAGGCCCCCACACACCCTACCACCAGTTTTGGAAGAGCTGCTTATACTCTTGCCCTGGAAACTCTACACTGTGATAGGTGGGGAAGACCAGAGGAGAGCTGGCTCAAGGTCCCTTAAAGCACAGGACCCAGGCTGGGCCACTGAGGTCCTGATTAAGACAAGGCTAATGTGACCTCACCCACTGAGCTTGTGGGTGGGTTACGTGTCCAGTGCTTCCTACTTCTCTCCCCAAGAACCAGCTACAGTCATCCTGTACCCGTGAAGGAGAATGGAGAATGTGATGGAGAATTTTACATGGCTTCTCATTATCACCATGACTTCCAGAAACTGATTCGCATTCTCTACAATTTTGTTGTTGCTGTTGTTAAGTTTGGTGGTGTTCCAGTGTCATTGCTGAAAAAAAGTTACAATCCTAATAAGGCCTGGAGGCTTGAAGTGACCCTTATAAGGACAGATAATTTCTTGAGTTAGTTACAAGCACAAAAGTTCCCAGTCATAGTCTCTGTCACAGGGTTTAAATATGGTGCTGAAATCTATGTAAAGATCTACTTTGTGGCTATGGTGGTATAGGGCAACTGCATTGCACTTTTAGGGTTCAATCTGACTCCCTATGTGACCAGACTAAGGTCCTAAATTTATCACTCATGGGTAGTGACCTCAAAAATACTACTTCATCTTTCAGGCCTAAGTGTGAGCTGGAAGAGTGGAGCATGCCCCCAGGCTTCCCAGTGAGCTCTGCCTCCCAACCAAGCTTCGAGCTGCAGGTGACACTCAGAACCTCAGAGAGCTGTCAATGACCTAAATGGAAAGGTGGAAACACTTTACTCAAGATGTAACTGTACTTAAATTGTCTGCTCACTGGTCCACAAAAAGAAGGCCAAAATATCATAACCAGTTTATGAATTAAAATTTAGTATTAAATGATAGAATGAGCAATAATGGAGATCCTTCAATGACATTTATAAAGCATGTGTTGGTTCTCAATTTCGGTAGCAATTGAAAGCAAACTCACACGCATACACTCACAGGCACAGTTTTCTTCATCCTACTGTGAATTCTCCTTATACTTGGCAAATCATTGACAGAGATTGAAGGATAATTTAGTCCCTCTCCCACAGGGGGGGCTTTCCTCTGGGACCTCAGTAAGATAAGAATATTAGAAACACATGTCATAATTCTGGCTCCATAATGGAGGTACATGGAGTGCTCCCACTATTTCACAGAAAATGGAAAAGAAATGGGAATTTTTTTTGTTTTGTTTTGCTTTGTGAAGACATTTGCCAATAGCTTCCTCTCTATTTGCTTTCTTTGTGCCTAAAGCAAATCTCTCTGTGCTGCAGCTATCTGGGGAACACTGAATTATGCTAGGCACAAGCTATAGAAATGAGATGAGTAAAACAGGTGTCCATCCTTAGGGAGCTTAGCATTCCGAGGAGCATCCTCAGAAAGGTACTACCCTGAGGAGTGACAGGAGGAGGTCAAGCTCTGAGGAAAAAATGCGCAGAATTCCCTGAGGAGATGTATTATTTGAAAAATTGAGAGATACCTTGAATTAGATCACTTAGCTTTGATAGAGAAAATTCAGAAATTTGACATTTTTATCATGGAATCTGGGAATTGGGGCTGGATTAACAGAGGAGAGTGCATGGTGCCTCATCCTGTCTTTCAGGAAAATGTACCCATTTTTAATACATGAAAATAATGTCTACACAGCTGTCTCTCCTGTTGGGACTGTGAGGAAAAGGCAGAGTCACACCGGTTCTTTACCTGCAGTGCCCAGCTCAGTGGCTGGCACCTGGAAGGCATTAACAGGTGTTTGGTGAAACAAACAGTGGCAAGCAACATGGGCCAGGTTGATTGCTCCCAAAGCAGAGTCCAGATCATGCCATTTCTTTGCTTAACAATCTGAGCTGAGGTTCAGACTTTTGAGGGTCTGGACTCTAGTGTGTCCACAGCCCAGGTTTTTTCCTCTCTGAGTCCCTCCTGCCTAAGCTAAGCTCCTTGATGTCTCCCCAAGGCACCCTGAATGTATCGCATTTACGTCTTTATTCAGGTGCTTCCTTTAAGGTAGTGTGACTTTCTGCCTTACCTCAGTAGATATGTACCAAATGGTAATCCACTTCTGAAGTTCACTTTGGATGCACTCCCTCAGAGTCTGTTGGGAGAAACAACTGTGTAGATGTATTTTCACGTACTTAAAGATAGATCTCATGTGAGTAAACGTACACAAGTGGCACAGGAGGAGGTTGGGAGTTTTGCCTTGGTTCCGGGTCAGGGGTTGGGGTGAGAGTCGGGAGGCTGCCTTGGGAGAGACATGGGAGAGTTTCTCAGGGAACATGGGTAGGTTTTCCTGGCAGGTGGAAGAACAAATGCAAACATCAAGTGGGAGGAGACCCCGTGTACTGCCCTGGTGTTAATTCAACCCTGACTCTGAAGCCTTCTCAGCTGAAGGGGAGTCACCTTTTCTTTTTCCCTTGCATCCTATTTCACCGTCCCTGCCACCTCATGCCTGTGACTTTGGTCATGTGGTCAAGACTTATTGAAGATTAAGTAGTGATGTAGGACTAGAGATGGAAAGATGAAAAAAGTTTAGTTACTACCCTTAAAAACTTGGAATCCAGTGTGTTAAACAAAAGATATAGTTAAAATGAAATGAAAAAAGATGTAATAGTGGAGATGCTTAGAATATTCTCACTATATTTGTCAGTGCTTGAAGTTGTGTTCTATGCTTTAGTTTTCATTTTATTTTTTTTTTTTTTGTGGTGCTGGGAACTGAACCTGGGGTGTGATGCAGCAAGTGCCTGACTATTGGGATATATCTTCATTCCTGTGTTCTGTATTTTTAAACATTCTCTCTCTTTCCCACTATGACAGAAGGGTTGTTTGCCACATCTCCAGCACCGAGAGCAGTCTTCACACAGAACAGGTACTCAATAAATATTTGTCAAATTCTTTGGTATAGGATAACTTATTTCATTTTGTTTCTTTTTACAATTAACCCACAATGGAAGTCTATGATTTTTAAAAAAATATATATTTTTAGTTGTAGCTGGACACAATACCTTTTATTTATTTATTTATTTATTTATTAATTATTTTTTAATGTGGTGCTGGGAAACAAACCCAGGGCTTCACACATGCTAGGCAAGCGCTCTATCACTGAGCCACAATCCCAGTCTGGAAATTTATGTCTTACTCATATGAAGTTCCCAAAGGACCTTCTTGATCCTCTAATAGCTCCATTTAAGCAATGACTCTTGCACACTCTGGGCCCATTTTAAACATGTGACTTTCACCTTGGCCATAGTTACCTGTATGGAGAAGGAGCATGGGAATTGTCACAAGGGCTTGATAGGCCAGTCCGGAAGTGGTGCCGTCATTTCTGTTCAAATTCCACTAATCAGAACCCAGCCACCTAGTCACATCCACTTGACAAGGGGTGTGGGCTATAAAATTTGGCCTAGTTTAGGAGAAAACTCCTTAGCCAGCCTCTGCCACACTGTATGAATGAAAGGATGGAAGAATAAAGAGCAAATAGAAATAGAAAGAATAAAAAGAGCAACCCCACAAGAGGAGATGGTCTTGTTCTACTCCACGGAGGAGCTGATAATGGGTGCATAGTAGAGGATGAGGAGGACATGGTTACATGAGGAGGTGAGAGAGGCAAAACAGGAAACCACTTGGCAACCCTTGAGGCCAGAAGGTAAAATGAGAGCAGAGGAGAGGAGAAAAGATGAAAATGGTAGTAGGGAAGGAGAGACCACCGGAGCCTTGTGCCCTTCTCCAGACTTGGACTTCACTCAGGAAGAGAGAAGGAGCCACTGAAAAGTTTGAAACAAGAATATAGCTCAGGTGATTTGCAATTTGAGCAGAGTCTTCAGGTGGTGGTGGTGGGATTTGAGAGGGAAGCAAACAGACCAGTTAGGAGGTTATGTATCTAAACCTTACAGGGTTCCTACAGGGTGGCTCATAGTGATGACTGATCGTTGGAACTACTTAAGGAGATATTGGAACATACCTGGACTGCACCCCACTACTGCAGTTTAGTAGGATTGTTTAAAAAGCTCTTCAGGCCACTCTGGTAGTCAGCCAGGTATAGGAGCCACTGCCTCAGCAAACCCCACAAGCTCCATGGGAACAGAGATCATTCCTCTTTGGTTCTTCCACAGAGCCAGGCAGTGCCTTGCATAGAATCCCATATCCTAACATACAGTGTGTGAGTGTATATTATAATTATATTATGATACAATTATGTATCATAATTATGCTTGAAGGCTTCTAAGTAAGGCTTTCCTTCTCAGAAAGGAAAATGATATTGCCATTTAACTCTTGATTAATCTTCATTATCTTTTAATAATTAATTTGCTTTAAATTACTAAATGTCTACTACATCTTGGGCACCATTTTTAAGCTCACAGACGTAGAGCTTTAAGAAAAACAACAACAACAAACAAATCCTGTTTGTTAGTATTTTCAAAATGATGTGGGAACCTGGAGAAGGGAGAAACTGTTTTTTTTTTTTTTTTTGATTTTGATATTATCAGTTTTAATTTTTTTTATTGGATGTTCACAACTTTACAAAGCTCATGACAAATCATATTTCATAAATTAGAATCAGTTGGGTTATGAACTCCCATTTTTTCCCAAATACAGATTGCAGAATCACATCGGTTACACATCACATTTTTACATACTGCCATAATAGTGACTGTTGTATTCTGCTACTTTTCCTATCCTCTACTATCCCCCCTCCCCTCCCCTCCCATCTTCTCTCTCTACCCCATCTACTGTAATTCATTTCCCTCCATGTTTGTTATCCCATTCCCCACATAAACTCTTAAATGTAATTTTGTATAACAATGAGGGTCTCCCTCCATTTCCATGTGATTTCCCTTTTTTTTCCCTTTCCCTCCCGCCTCATGTCTCTGTTTAATGCTAATCTTTTCTTCCTGCTCATCCTCCCTGTTCTGTTCTTAGTTGCTCTCATTATATCAAGGAAGACATTTGGTATTTGTTTTTTAGGGATTGGCTAGCTTCACTAAGCATAATCTGCTCTAGTGCCATCCATTTCCCTGCAAATTCCGTGATTTTGTCATTTTTTAGTGCTGCGTAATACTCCATGGTGTATAAATGCCACATTTTTTTTATCCATTCATCTATTGAAGGGCATCTGGGTTGATTCCACAGTCTAGCAATTGTGTATTGTGCTGCTATGAACATCGATGTGGCAGTATCCCTGTAGTGTGCTCTTTTAAGGTCTTCAGGAAATAGTCCGAGTAGGGCAATAGCTGGGTCAAATGGTGGTTCCATTCCCAGCTTTCCCAGGAATCTCCATACTGCTTTCCAAATTGGCCGCACCCGTTTGCAGTCCCACCAGCAGTGTACAAGAGTACCCTTTTCCCCACATCCTCGCCAACACTTGTTGTTGTTTGACTTCATCATGGCTGCCAATCTTACTGGGGTGAGGTGGTATCTTAGGGTGGTTTTGATTTGCATTTCCTTGACTGCTAGAGATGGTGAGCATTTTTTCATGTACTTGTTGATTGATTGTATGTCCTCCTCTGAGAAGTGTCTGTTCAGGTCCTTGGCCCATTTGTTGATTGGGTTATTTGTTTTCTTATTGTCTAATTTTTTGAGTTCTTTGTATACTCTGGATATTAGGGCTCTATCTGAAGTGTGAGGAGTAAAAATTTGTTCCCAGGATGTAGGCTCCCTATTTACCTCTCTTATTGTTTCTCTTGCTGAGAAAAAACTTTTCAGTTTAAGAAAGTCCCATTTGTTGATTCTTGTTACTAACTCTTGTGCTATGGGTGTCCTATTAAGGAATTTTGAGCCCGTCCCCACAATCTGTAGATCGGAGCCAACTTTTTCTTCTATCAGACGGAGAGTCTCTGATTTGATATCTAGCTCCTTTATCCACTTTGAGTTGACTTTTGTGCATGGCGAGAGGAGGGGATTCAGTTTCATTTTGTTGCATATGGATTTCCAGTTTTCCCAACACCATTTGTTGAAGATGCTATCCTTTCTCCATTGCATGTTTTTAGCTCCTTTATCAAATATAAGATAGTTGTAGCTTTGTGGTTTAGTCTCTGTGTCCTCTATTCTGTACCATTGGTCCACCCGCCTGTTCTGGTACCAGTACCATGCTGTTTTTATTACTATTGCTCTGTAATATAGTTTGAAATCTGGTATCGCTATACCACCTGATTCACACTTCCTGCTTAGAATTGCTTTTGCTATTCTGGGTCTTTTATTTTTCCATATGAATTTCATGATTGCTTTATCTATTTCTACAAGAAATGCCATTGGGATTTTGATTGGCATTGCATTGAACCTATAGAGAACTTTTGGTAATATCGCCATTTTGATGATGTTAGTTCTGCCTATCCAGGGAGAAACTGTTTTAAGGGGGAGTTCTGGAATGTTTTGCAATAGAGATGGTTTTCAGGTTTTGAAAGTATGAACAGGAATTTGTCTGCTAGAAAAATGGGAAAGGACATTCCAGCCAGAGAGAACACCAACATGAGGATGTCTGGAATACCCAGGGTCATGGAAGAGTTCTAGTGGCATGGGTGGAGGGTGTACTCATGGAGAGATGGGAGACGGGGCGGGAAAGGGAAGGGTCTAGAGGTAATGGTGTTGCTGAGAAACTGGTTCTCAAACACAAGATGACAACCCCCCTGCTCTCAAACCAACAAACAAGACAAACAAAAACAAATTGATTGTAGAGTTTACCAATTTCTGGTTGTAAACACCCCCATCTGATCTCAAGTTATCAATGATTTAAGAACTGACTCACAAAAGTCCCTAAATATTTAATAACTGATTCCTGGGGACCAGTACCAGGTGGTTTCAGCAATCCACTGACAAAAAGCTACTTTTAATTACAAGAAATAGTCTAAAAAGTGTTTCCCTTCCCTCAGCATGGATCTGCCTCACATTGAGATGAGGACTCATCCTGTAAGTTTTGAGTGAAGTGGGCCAGAGGAACTCATAAGAGACCTCAAAACTCATTGGAGCTAATTCTCAGATTCCTAATACCCATCGGTATTGCCCTGAGACCAAGGTAAGGGAGACATCTGTTTTGAAACCCTTGCTTAAAGGACAGGGCTCTGACCACCTGCAGGCCTGGCCGTTTCCCATAGAAGGACCAATCCATGGCACCATGGCCCAAAGAAACATATCCCCCCACCCCACTCTGCTCCATGTACTCCAGGTGTCTGGAACCCAGGAATCCTCTCTGCTAATGCAATCCTGCCTGGCCCAGCCTCCCTGAGGGTATTTAACCTTATCACCAAAGGCTGGTCCAGGAGAGGCTATTTGCTGAAGGCATGGATAAAGTGGGATGCAGAGACTGGGATATCCACCCTTCCAACTTAGTGCCCCTCACATTGCAGATGGTGCTGGAGGTGAGAAGCAAAAAGAGCAGATCTCAGGCCTAACTGACTGTCTTCATTCTGCCATATTTTGGTGAAAAACTCTTTTGAGTCCAAGAATTCCAAGCCCAAACTTGGTCATCTTGGTCATTATGAAGGTATGTGTGTGTGTGTGTGTGTGTGTGTGTGAGAGAGAGAGAGAGAGAGAGAGAGAGAGAGAGAGAGAGAGAGAAGGATATATATCCTTCTCTCTCTCTCTCATATCTTCATCATATATATATGTATATACATATATATATATATATTTGTGTGTGTGTGTGTGTGTGTGTGTAAGTTCTATACTTACTCTTTTCCTGGCAGATGTTAGTGGTGGCCTTTGCCTACCCCATTACCAGGGCTGAATTCTAAAAAAAGAAGATATGCAAACTACAACCCCAGGTTAGTTCCTGCCCACTGCATTTTATATGTCATCTGTGTTAGGAATGGTCTTTATATTTTTAAATAGTTTTTAAAAATCAAAAGAGAGACAATATTTGATCATGTGAAAGTTCTATGAAACCAATTTCACTATGACAAATTGTTTTATTGGAACACATCCGTGCTCATTTCGTCTATGGATTGTGCTCATTCATCTATGGGTTGCCATCCTGTTTGTACTAGGATGGCAAAGTGCATAGTTGTGACAGAGATCAATCATATGGCCTGGAGAGGGAAAAGTGAGCACTACCGGTCCCTTACAGAGAGCCTGGCAGCTGTCACCCTGAAGTAGGAGACAGGCAGGAGGAAGGGGAGAGTGTAGCTGTTCCCACACTGGCTGCATCAGAGAGTCACGTGTGAGGTTCCCCAAACAGACCAGGGCCAGATCCCCTCCCTTGAGAATCACCAGTGCCAGGTCCCCTCTTTTGGTATTCTTACAATGAATTTGTCTGGGGTGGAGGCATTTTGAAAACTTCCCAGTGATTCAAATACAAGTCGGGACTGAGAGCCGTTGGACTAAGGGAATGGATGCAGGAGGGTCGGAATTTCCTAAATATTAAGCAAGATAATCACAAGACTTTCCCCAAGGAGCCTGCTTTTCCCCAAGGATCTTAGTGGATCATATGCTTTCTTTGGGGGAAGCAAGGTACCTGTTACTACAGTTGGTTAAAGAAGGAGAGAGGGAAAAGAGATTGTTTCTCCCTGTTGTATGATTTATAAAGCTCGGTTTTATTTCAACCTCTCTATACCCTCAAACTGCTGCTTCAGATGTGTCCCTGGACTTCCTTGGTATTGTCTGTTATCTGTCCGGCAGGCACACCTTGGGTTGCGTATCACACGCCTTTTCAGGAACCCCTGCTGGTTCATTTCTCAGGATACACCCCAACAGGGAACCCTTACCCCATCTTTGCTATGTGCCCTCCAATAATTATTGGTGGTCTTGCAGGGAAGGAGAAAAAAGACAACTCTATCAGAATCCCATTCTCTACTAGCACAGTTAGCACCATTGGCAGAGGATGCTCCAGGGCTGCAAGTGCGCTCTGAGCTATTATTGTGCCTGGCTCTCTCGCAGCATGACTCAACGCAGACAATATAGCACACCGAGAGCATGGGGGATGAACGGTAAATACGAGGCCTTGGATTTTTTTTAATCTTGTCAGTTTTCCCCTGATTTGTGTCCTTTATCCTAGCCCCCTGTGCTATATAAGCTTCTCAAAGCTAATGCCCATAACGCCACCACCCACTGGTAGCAGCAGGCTGCTGGGCCACTGTGGGGTTCTCATTGCAGAGACTTACAATGCCCACCATTATGCAGCGACTGTACGTGTTAACCCAGTGGCACAAGGTTGCTCCAACACCTTCCCCTCTGGTTTCTCTTTACTCTGGGGGCCAACAGCAACTACAGGAGTGCCGCCCTCCTGACTCTAACTTCTTGCCTCAGCCAGCACACGTCACACCCTCCAACCTGCCAGAGCTGGAAGAGCCCCTGCAGAAAAAGACAGAAATGTCCAGTGATTGTGGAACTTAGAGGATGCTTGACACCTTGACTGCCACATTTAGAAAGTAAAAGTATTTCTCACAGGTATTTCTTTGGCCTCATGCAGATACCACCCTGTTTCTTTTTGAATTCATGTGATTAAATCAATGGAGATGCACAGTTGAGCTCTAAAATCTGAGCTTGCTGCTGAGGCTGCAGGAGTAACTCAACAATGGGCAAATAGCTGTTTAGAAGTAAAATGGCCATTCCGTTCCCTTGAAAAGCCTCCTTGGAACAAGTCACTCTTTCTACACTTGCATAACTTTAGTCAGTTTCCAGGGTAATTTATGGCTCCCATTTAACTAAATTTGTATATTATCTCTACCTTGGCTACTGTGAAGTGCACTTCTTTTTCGTTTTAATTTTATTTACTTGTTTTAATTAGTCATGCATGACAGTAGAATGTATTTATGCACTTTGATATATCATACATTGGTAGGATATAATTTCTCATTTTTCTGAGTGTACATGTTGTAGAATCACCTTGGTCATGAAGTCATATATATATATATATATATATATATATATATATATATATACACACACACACACACACACACACACACATAAAGTAATAATACCTGTTTTGTTCTACTATCCTTCCTCTCCCCACATCTCTCTCCTCCCCTCCTTTCACTTTCCTTTACCTAATCTAAGGTAACGTTATTCTTCTCAAGTGTCTTCCCCTTATTGTGAATTAGCATCAACATATTAGAGAAAATATTTTGCCTTTGGTTTTTTGGGGGGATTGGCTTATTTCGCCTAACATAATATTCTCCAAGTCTATCCATTTACCAGGAAATGCCATAATTTCATTCTTCTTTAAAGCTGAGTAATATTCCATTGAATATATATACCACATTTTCTTTTTCCATTCATCTATTGAAGGACAGCTCGGTTGGTTCTATGGTTAAACTATTGTGAATTGGGCTGCTATGAAGTGTACATCTCTGCAGTTTCCTGTTGTGGAATTCATTGATGGTGGCAGTGACCAAAAATGCACTAGACTTTGGCACAGATGACTCAGTGATTTGGGAGGAAAAAGCAGCAGCAGCTGAGGTCTGAACTCTGAACGAGTGGTGTCTTTCATGAGCTGCTTATTAGCACTTTTAAAACACAAAATAGCCAATCTACAAATTGACTATATTTGGCATGACCATCATAAGCAATTTGTCAAATCATGGGGGTTTGTTTGGAATTGTGACAGATCTGACAAGAAGGTGATGATAGAAAAGGTAATGGTCAACCAATGTGTCCCTGTCAATCCACACGTGGGCTCCCAACATTGCCCTGCATACTCAGGTGCAGACACCCCGGGGTGTGTGTGCAGGGAAGTGTGCTAAACTCAGTAAGAGAACAGTAATGTTTCTGAGTATGTGCTTGCTAAAGCTTTGATTTGTATTCCGTGGAGGGTAACCTACTTACCTTATCTCAGGATATGTACAAAAAAATAGAGAAAAGACAATAAAAGATAAATAGGATTTGTCATTAAACAAAACCAGATAGGCTCCAGATGCATCTGAGATGGGTAGAACATATGGTGAACATCATGGAGGGGCCAGGGGAATTCCTGCAGCTCACAGATTTGTTCTGCACTGCCCCTACTCTTCTACCTAAATTTGGCATAGCAAATCAAGGAAAGGGGAGGATTTGCGAGATTCTTGGAACATTCTGATTAACTCACTCTTTCTAAACATATTGTGTGTTTGGCTCTTATTTCATTCTTTGAGAATGGTGTGTCCAAGAGCTTTAAGACAATGTTTCTTTGATGCTGTCTATGATCTTATTGGGCACTCATGAAGAAGATGTACCAAGGAGAGTATGGAGATTTTGCTATACTTTTATTCCATATCATGTTACAAGGAAACAACAGTGACAGCTGACAAACCATTACGTCCTTCATAATACAGACAAATTACAATTGGTAACAAATATGCAACATGTATTATTCCATTCTCCTTACTATGTGTCACTTTGAAGTATAATAGTTTTCTGAATGATGCTACCACATTTCTTAGGTACCAACTTCATTAGAAAGTACACATCTCAGTGCATCATACAAAAAAATAAAAATAAAAATAAAAAGATAAAAACAAATTTTTTCAAGTCCACTCCTGAACAGAGAATTTAGATTTTGTATGTCCCTCTAAAATATGCTGCTTTGGGAAGGGGAATGAGAATAGGAAATTGCTTATGTTATTTGAGATTCTTAAGTTTTTCTTTTGGTGTATGAGAAGACTGCAAGGCAGTAACATAAGTAACATACATGGTTTCTTCTGCCTACAAGCCAGTAAAGGAGATGGAAGTTATGCGCAATTATGAGCATATTCCTATGTATAGGGGGCAGGCAATAATCTGCCCCAGTATGTACAGCCTAAACATCCTCTTATATAACAAAGATTACAAACCCAGTAATATTCACAGATGAGTATCTTATATAGATGCATACCTAGGGTACTGGCTGTCATATACACACGGAGGAAAGGATACTAAGAGGCTTTGCTTTTTTTTTTTTTTTTTTTTTTTTTTTTGCAAGCCTGGAGGCTCCCCTGGAAACTTTTTAATCACTCTTGGGAGGTAGAATTATCTTCTCATCCCTGCTTCATGGATGGACAGCCACTCTGCCTTGGACCTTTTTTTTTTTTTTTTTTTTGCTGAGCATTTAAATAGGTGTTTTCATGTCCTATGTATCTTGTATTTTTAAGTCAGTCAAACTGTACCTGTAAGAAAATGGAATTTAAGTCCCCAACCTCCTTTCAGAACACTGTGTGCAGTGATGTCATGGCGATACCATCACTGTATTAAGGTATTTGTAACACTTCTTACCAGCTCTTCAAATTCAAGCTATTCCTTCATATAAAAATAATCTCACAAAACATTCCAGTGCTTTCTCAATAGTATAATAACTCTGTTAATGAACAGTCTGTATTAATTTTCATGACTGCCCTCAGACAAGGCAGGAATGAAATGCAGGGGAGGGAGAACGTGTCTGCAAATAGAAAAGGAGTGAGACAAACAGAACTTTGGATTTCGTGTATCAGTGGCAAGAATGGGGAACTCAAAACCTTCCAACTTCTGATCATCACATTTCTGTAATGACAGATTCCCCTCACACGCACACTGAGTGGTATTGTTTTACTTCCCAGAAGAAGTTGTCTATGACAAGAGCACAGATCTCTAATCACCCTAACATTCCTATTGAAGACTTCCAACAGTGAATATTTTCAAAATTCCAAGTTAGAAACTTATTAAATACTAAGATTTAATCAGCAAACTCTTAATGTAAACTTAGTAAAATATAAAAATTATGACTCTACTCCAAATGAATGACTTAAAACAAATCACAAGGAAGGCTGCTTTTCATTAAATGTCAACTTTTCTCCCCATATTTCCATTAAGAAATCCTAATTTTAAGTATACTTTAAATTGAAATACTTCTAAAGACTTCTGGTGAGTTGGAATGAATGAAAGAGGAATGAAAAGGATTCCTAGGTAGCAAACAGAAAAACACTCTAGCTTTGGGTGTCTTTTGCTCTCTTTCAAACCAATCCGTAAATAATTCTTTGCTTGGCATTTGTAAGTTTAAAAGAAGGCTACATTTGGATGAGTTATGACCCTTGACATATCTACTTGCACCTTACTCCAGAGATAATACCATGTTAGGGTTTAGGAATGCTGAGTCCACTTCCGTAGAGATTTCGGGTTTGACTGTAGAAATGCTTTTCTCTCACCCAACTCTCAGGAAGCCCTTGTCTATTTGGATCATAATTCCTATTTTGATTCTAAAAATGTGTGACACATTTCAAGCTTGTAGTTTCTCCTTCCTTCTGACTAACAGGAAAATGTAAAACAATGTATGTGGAGGTATTTTCATGGGAATTTGCTTAGAGGAGCTAAGTTCATGCTTTAGATGAAGTTTAACTGCCCTGTGGCCTCAGTATTAATAGGATTCAGCAGGAAGGCCCACCCCATGTGAGCTGGCCTGCCATCAGGAGAACCCCTCCATATCAGAGCACTTTGTACCCTGAGCACTTTTTCCCCAGGCTCACCTTCATCCTCCAAGGTCCTCAACTCCTTAAATAAGGGAAGTGAAGCCTTTCTTTCTTTTCTTTTTTTCCCCCCATTTTCACCTTTAAAGCAAGAATCCTGCATTGTTTCTAAAACCTGCATTTGAACAGTTATTCCAGGAGCCTGTTTAAAGTCAGGTACCCTACGATGCCTTTCAATCAGCTTGGAATGTTTTTTAAAAATGTAAGTCAAAGGTGCATTGCTGTAACTGAGCAAACTTTTGACTCTGGGTAATTCTGTAATTTGCTTTGCAAGTGTTCATTAACCAAGACTGCTTTCAGGGCCCATCCATACAGCCTTTTGCATCCAAGTTTTAAACATTCTGTTCCTCATTATTTTCTCCATTTAGAAGATACAAAGTGTAACAGAATGGATGGGGGAAAAATGAGATGTTGACAAGACCCAGGACACATGTAAAAAGTTACCACAATTTCTAGAGGTTGAAAAATAAGCAATTTCCCTTAACTTCCTTCTAAATGCTTGGAACTTGCTGGCTTCATCTTCAACCTGCTTGGAAAACAGTCACGTTACGTGGCTTGAAAATGCTAAGCAGATCCAGTATCCTATACAAATGCACAGTTATTTCCAAAGGGGGAAAAAAAACCACACACATTTGCAAACATCCTCAAAAGGTGAGCGACAGGTGGGGTCCCACAGTCTGGGACCATGCTGTCTAGTCAGTCAGTGAACAGGGGTTTGCTTTAGCGAAAAATGTCCTTCCTAGTGGTTGCAAAATGTGCACTGCTCTCAAAGAAAACACACATTGTTTTATGCCACTGTGTGGCTTTCAAGTACAGACATTACTGAAGAAGTGTGAACGCCAAATGTGTTGTCTTAATGTATTTAAGACATGGCTGGTGAAAGCATAAAAACCTTTACAGAGATGCTGGGCTGCAGAGGGAAATCAAACAAAATCAAACACAAAAGACTGAAAAGAATACATGCCATGTATCAGGAAGCCAAGCTTAATCTTCACATAGTTCTTGGAAATCACAAGGTATCCAAATGCGTGCAAGGTTTTAAATAAATTGCAGAGAAAACAGGGTCTTGCCAGCTTCAATTTTCTCGTAAGTGAAATCCACTGCAGGGAGCGAAAGGAAACTGATCCATGATTCCCTTCACATTATTGGCCACTTCATTAATGTTTTTTTTTTTTTTCTTCCCAGATTGATGACAACTTAATCCTGGGAGGAGGAAGAGAGAAAATTGTTTTATATATATATATATAAAAAACTTACTTCATTCATTTTTCCTAAATTACACAAGACATCAAAATTGGTCAGGCCACAGTGAGCTCACCAGGGTTTTTCACAGCCACCCCAAGCACATATATTTGAGGTAGAATAGTTTCCTTAACCAAAAAAATTCTAATATAATAAACAAATGTTCTGATTGCATTTTCTTCCCTTAAAAAAGAATTTAACTCCATGAATTTAAGTGGTCTAACTTCCTTTAGATTACTTAAGAAACAGAAACTCAACATATTTCCTTTCCCAAATCATTAGTAGTACCACTGGTCTTAATTAAGGCCCTGTAGCATCATATACACCATTAAAAGGACATAACATTATGTTCACTTTTATGAACATGAAATAGAAAAATGGATCACATACATGCTTTTAAAACAAATCAGCTGGATAGAATTCCTGAGCTGCCTACTACCTGTTACTTTGGTCTCAGTAGAATGAGAAGTGACCAGCGTGACCTGAGCTGGCAGACCCAACATCCTGCACAGGATGGTACCTTTCTCATGACGTCTGCCTAAAACTTGATAACTACTTGCAGGTGATTGGTTCAGGAAGCAAGAAGGAAATGTTCCCTGAGTTTTTCTCTACCCTTCATTTTAGCCCTTAAACATCTTTGTTGAATCTCTAGGATGGGAAAAGAACATCTGGCCAGGTTAGGGTGAGAATCCCGGGTTCACATCACACAGCCTTAAGAATTGAGTCATCAGCTCCACTGTGTCTCAGAACCCACCCACCAGGTTTAAAAGCTAGTTCCTGGTCACTGAGTCCTGGCCAGGCCTGCCTGTCTCCATCTACATGGCCATGCTGTCATCCTCCCTGACACAGAGGCAACCTGGGAGAGAGTCTAATCTCACAGGTTTTGACCTTGTTTGGAGACTTCATAGTGCAGGTGCCCTGCTGTTCCTCCAGTGGCCGCACCAATAAGGGCACCCTCCTGCATGGCAGTAACCTGGCAATATCTTGACCAAGAAAGTCAAAAGTTTCACTCGTACATTAAGAGCCAGCAAAACAGCATATCCCTACCCTCACTCATTTCTCCCACTTATCATGATAATTTTTCAGAAGGATAACCTTCCTTTTTTTATTGAGATGAAATTCATACAACATAAAATTAACCATTTTGAAGTGTATAATTTAGTGACATTTTGTACACTCACAATGTTGTACAACCATTGTTCCTTTCTAGTTCCAAAACATTTTCATCACTCCCAAAGGAGACTCCATATTGTTTAAGCAGTCATTCCCCAGTCTTCCTTTACCCCATTGCCTGGAAACCACTAACCATCTTTCTGCCTTTATGGATTTACCTATTCTGGATATTTTATATAAATGGAATCATAGAATATGTGACCTGGCTGCTTTCACTTAGCATAACATTTTTGAAGTTCATTCATATTGTAGTATGTATCAGTTCTGCATTATTTTATATGGCTGAATAACATTGTGTGGATAGACCACATTTTTTCATTCATTCATCAGTTAATGTATATTGGATTGTATCACTTTTTGGCCATTGTGAATAGTGATGCTATGAACATTCAAGTACAAATGTCTGTTCCAATGCCTAGTTCCAATTCTTTGGGGGATATACCTAGGAGTGGAATTTCTTGGTCATATGGCAATTCCATTTTAACTTTTTGATAAACTGCCAAACTGTTTTAAAACTGTTTTCCACATTCACTGCACCATTTTACATTGCTATCAGCAATGCAGAAGGGTTCCAATTTCTCCACACCCTTGCCAATCCTTGTTGTTTTCTGCTTTGTTTTGTTTTTAAAATTATAGCCATCCTAGTGTCATGAACTGGTTTGCATTTCATTTGCATTGATTTACATTTCTCTAATGACTAGTGATATTGAACATCTTTTTATGTGGTTATTTATTTATTTATTTTTTGCCATATAAGTGAGTATCTGTTTTGGATAAACATCTATTCAAGTCTTGCTCTTTTTAAAATCAGATTGTTTGTCTTTTTGTTGAGTTGTAGGTGTTCTTTATGTGTTTTGGATATTAATCCCTTATCACGTATATGATTTGCAGATATTGTCTCCTATTCAATGGCCTGCCTTTTCTGTTGATTTTGTCCTTTGATGCCCAGAAATTTTAATTTCAAAGTCCATTTTATAAATTTTTTTCTTTGTTGTTTGTACTTTTGGTGCCATATCTAAAAACTCATTGTGAAATTAAAGGTTATAAAGATTTACCCCTATATTTTCTTCTATGATTCTTAATAGTTTGGGCCCTTACATTTAGATCTTTACTCCATTTTGAGTTATTTTTTGCATATGGTGTGAGGCAGGGACAACCTTCTATTCCTGAGAGTTCTGTATGAATAGTGACTGTATCAGTAAACAAAAGCCTTTCTCTTTGGTTTCTGAGAGAGGCCTGGGTATGAATGGAAACCATATACAAGCCCTTTGCTATCATTAAATCCAAACTTCTCAGTTGTTATCTCAAATGCTTGCTGTTTTGTGGACATTTCTTTATGTGGCTCACTTGGACATCCCTCACCCCTGCCTGGTTGCCCAGATATGCTTTTTTCAAGTCATTTCTTTCTTTCAGTTTCTTTTTTTCAGTTTTTCAGTTTTCTTGAGGGCGGTACTGCAAATCGAACTCGGGGTGCTTAACCACCGAGTCACATTCCTACTCCCTTTTATTTTTTTTATTTTGAGACAGGGTCTCAGCAAGTTGCCTCATTAAGTTGATGAGGCTGGCTTTGAACTTGTGATCCTTCTGCCTCAGCCTCCTGAGTTGCTGGGATTACAGGCGTGTGCCATTGAAACTGTCTATCAAGTCTTAAAGAATCTACCACTGTAGAAAATAATTCCATGGAACAACCATCTCACCCTTGTTCTCCCAGGGAAATGGAGAACATTTACCCTTCCTGTACCTGCTGCTCCCATATTAGCACACATTCTGATTAGGCCCTATCTTTCTTGAGGCCAATGACATCAAGGAGAGAGAGCACTTGGCCCCACAGTATTTCAGGTCCACTGGTCAATAGACACTTTATCCAGTTCCAACCCCACTACCAATCTCGACACATTTTATTCAGAAGATGACAAAAACGTCCTTTTCCTTCTGTGTTACTTAAGCAGAAGGCTGCCTAACCCAGACATCTACTCTCTAGGCATAGAGTTCCTACAACAACACCCAAATGACAGGTTTGGTGTCATTTAATTTGGTGTCAAATAATCAACACAATGGAGAACTGGTGCCCAATTGACCTCTTGAACCAGGACTTGGTTTAGTCCCTTCCAAGACACTTCCTCTCAAGAAGCAGTAAGAGGGCAGATGGCATCTTTAGGTTCTTAAGTTTAGGTTCTTTTTGATTTTGTTGGCCTATGTGTCCTAGATCGCAGCTCAGGCTTGGCTTAAGCACTCAATAACTAGTTGTTGAACGAACAGGAAGGGGAAAAGGTAGAATCTGAAAATATGGAAGTGGAAGATGTTCTCAGACTTGGAGTTAGTTCCTTCATGGTGCCTTTACTGAGGGTGAGCACCATGTTTCTGTTCCTGCGTGTTGCTGAAATTGCTCATACAAAGCAGCTATTTATTGTAGCAACAGTGTCCAGTGACAGTGTTGGGTACAGAGCAGGCCATCCATAGATGACACGCCACCAGTGGAGAATGGTGGATAAGATTGACACTTTCCTGTAGGCCACACTTCTTTGTGGTTGTTGTTTTTTTACTCTAATGTTCTGTTTGAAAGAAATGATTAGATTTCCAATATATTTGATTTCATGTAATAGTAAACTATGCTGTCACCATAGTCAATACCATGTTATTATCTGTTGGATTGATTTAGGACTGTTTTTTGCTACCAATGATATTCGCACTTGCCTTCTTCCTGATTCTTTTGAGTACATATATATTGGGTTAACTAATGGCTAACTTAGGGTGAAAGCAGAATTGGATAATAAAGGATAATAGATAATAACAGTAATTGGATAACAAACAGTGACTGCAATGATTATGGTAAGTCCATTACTTAGGTTTGGTTCTGACATTAATGGAAGAAACCAATAATAAGAAAATAAAGGAGGTGCCAACCAGAGTAAGACTGCTATCTCTGTGAGATGACTGAATAGACCACATTGTGCCACCTACCCTGCCTAATACTGTTCACCAGAGCATGGGATGTCCCTCATCCTTTCTAGGGCAGCATCAGCTTCAATTTTTGATGAACACATATGAGGTAGATCAGTTTATTGCTAGAAAAAGTATTTTTAAAATGTAAATGTAATTATGCATTTGATGGGTAGGGAATTAGGTGGAAGGAAAGAAGTTATACTATTATCACAGGGAGGTAAAATACATCAGGGTAAATCTTTCCTTTATGTTTGATTGATAATTAAAATACATTGCCTGCACAATACAAATGAACAGTGACTATGAATTATAAGCTTAACTATGTGCACATACACTCATAGGTATATGATCATAAGATTAATGGATGCCATTTTTATCTTGCTTTCAGCTTTTACAATGTTCTTTCTCTAGAAATGAATGTTTTAAACCCGAAATTGGATTCGATTGATAAAATCCTTATTCAGAAATATCTACATAGAGCTTCTCAGCTATAAATATTAATTAATTGGATTGCTGGTACCCATAATGCAACTTTGTTCTGACCCATGTGCCCTATGAACTAGATATTTTTTGGATTCAATTTTCTTAAAACCAACTGTCAGCATCATGTGATGGAGGAGATGAAAAATGAAAATGAGCAGTCCCGCTGTGCAGGTGGGTGACCTGTGGGAGACAGTCTGCCTGGTAGGATTTTTACACGAACCATCAGACACAGACCAATTGATTAGATCATCTCATACCCGCCACCAACTAGGCTCAAGAGACTAATTAGAGAGAGTACTGCCTGCGCAGGCACCCCATTGACACCTAATTTGCTCAGCCAAAGCCTTTGGGGAAAATGTATTATCTCTGCAGCTGCACTTCATGCATTTCTGATTTGAGGCACAAGCAAGGAGTGCTTCATCACTCTTTTGAGCAAACTGAATGTAGAAGCCCTTAAGTGCTAAATGCAAGCAAACAGACCCAAATTAAAAATGGGCCAGGCTCTTTCTAATTCCCTCTGTGTGCCCTGATAAGTCTTTGTGTGTACACACATACACACACACACACACACACCTACACAAATGAGTGCGCGCATACACACACACACACACACACACACACACACACACACAGAATTAACATACCAGAGGGACACCAGAGCCAAGGACCCAGCTCAGGGCGCTCCAGCATGATCAGATGCCTGTTTTGCGCTGGCCTGTTTACCCTTGCCAAGGGATTGTGTTTATTTTATTTATTTATTTTTGCTGCTCACTACCCCTCCTCAAAGTATTCTTTTTTTCTACAGGAAGACTCTGGCACATTCCCTCCTCTAAGACTCACTGGAGAGAAGTGATTATTTTGATTCCAAATTAAAACAACTGTAGGGTTTCCTTTCCTTGCCTAATTTGTGAACAGGATATTCTTCAGGATGCATGTGAAGCTGTAGGGTAATCTGCTCCTTTCTATTGCAGAGACTTCTTTGTAAAGAAGGAAGAAACACAATTTGAGAGAAAGGAAGCTTCCTCACAGCAGCACATGTGGTTTAGAATTATAAAACTATTAGGTTCTCCTCTAGAAATAAGTGAATATCACTTGACCAAGTTTAGCTTTATCTGCTTCTGTCTACAGTAAAACTAATTCTTACCCTTTCTCAAATGTAGAATTCAAAATACTGGTACATAGGAGGCATTTACATACAGGTATGTAGTTAATTACATGCTTTAAAAAAATAAATATTCCAAGTAATGTGGAAAAATTATGATGGCTTCATGCCAAATCTAGAGGATATGGGGAATGAATTTCCATAGTGCTAGAATAAAAGAAAAATCAAAATTTGCTGAGGATTTGCCATGCTGGTATTCTGTAGAGGACATACTGATTTTGTGCCTTTCCACTCACATGTTGGATGAATTAGTTTACCCAGGTGTTCTGGTAAATTAAAATTTTGTTTTGTAATCTTTCACATTTACTCTCTTCTTAAGAATCCAATGAAGAATTTTAAAAACTCATTTTAGCAGTTTGCTTTTAAACCCAGCATTCAAAATTGGATTTATTTGGGCACCAGACAGATAGTGCCCAGCAGGCAGCAGGGTCAGTGTCTTTCTGAGGGTATGTGGAGAGTGGTTGTAGGACAGATATTTGAAAATAGTTAGCAAATCAGGGTCTTGATTAAAATACAACTCTGTAGAACTTAATCTGATTTTGACGAGAGCAGAAAGTCCAGAATGCTCCCCTCTCCTAAGTATAGTATCAACCAGGTTTCACATGAAAAGTGTTCAGAAAACAAACACCCCTACAAGGCTCTGACACTTTGAGCTGTTCTGCTTAGAATACCAAGAAAAATAAACAAAACATTTTTTTGTGTGTGTCATTCATCTTTGGGTTCAGTTTGCTACTGTAGAAAAAGAAAGTTTGCAGATAAGTGCCATAAGTAAGCCATAAGTGCCTAGCCAAGTGCAAATATTAATAAGTCATAATCAACTTTTATACTGTAGATTTTATATCCATGTTGGACTCAAAATGGTAAGTTTTAGACTTCTCAGTGAATTCACAAAATCTGAGGTCAGCTTAACTTCATAATTTTTTGAGTGAGGTTGTTAGAATGTGGCTAACGAACATCTGAATCACTGTTTTTCAATTTCTCTGAAACTACTCTGAGGCTCCTGGGGGGGGGTGGAAGGAAGTGGCATGAAACAGAAGGAAGTAGAAAATTAGTAAGACCCACTTCTGTAAGTTATTTCTGATTTATGTAATCATGCTTCTTCTCTCCAAAAGAGAGCACATCTTTGAGACCAGCAAGATAATATTAATTAAAACGAACACAGAGACAGACAGGCTTTGTTTTAGGCTTAACAGAAGGTCCATCATTCAAAATGGCCCAAATCCTTTAAGTTGAAAGCTGTTTGGTAACATCCATATGGATGCACAATGAGCTAATTGCAGCAACTCTGCACATTTTAAGCTTTATGCCAAAGTGGTGATTTTAATTAAAATTTTTCAGGCAAAGCTGTAAGTCTAACATTGCAAAACAAAGCATTTTTTACATGAGGAGATGGACTTAACATATCATTTTAATAATCTTCATTATCAACAAACATTTATTGAAATCCTCATTAAAGACCAGGCATTATAGGATGTGTAATTAGCCTACATTTAAAAGAATGCTCTATTTTAATGGTGAGTCTATTGATTACATCAGATTTATGCAAAGGTAAAACACTGGTCATATTTCAGACAAATACAGACAAAAAGAAAGCAACCCTGAGACTATTTACCTCAATGAATGCCAAGAAGGTGTGAGGAAATTCCTGATCTAGGTCTTCTCAGAACCACCAAGGCACATTTAATCTTTCTTGAAAAAAATCATATATACAGTGATTTTTTTCTAAATAATTCAATTTGTTCTAATAGTTATACATGATAGTAGAATGCATTTTGACACATCATACATAGATGGAGTATAACTTCTCATTCTTTTGGTTGTGCATGATGCAGAATTATACCAGTCATGTAATCATATATGCACACAGGGTCATAATGTCAAATTCATTCCACTACCCTTCCTACCCCCATGCCCCCTCACCTCCCTTCACTCTCCTCTGTCTAATCCGAAGCATCTTTATTCTACCCTAGCCAAGCCCCCTTATATAAAACTCGGCCTATGGTTCTTTGGGATTTTTTAAAAATTAAATATAAATAAAAGAAGACACATTTATATGTATATATTTATGTACATACAAAACTGGGAGGTTTAAATAGCTCATTGAAATCATTTTAATGATGTGATCTTAAAAAATTAAATATATGAATATATGTCAAGACATATGTATAAAAACTGTTTGAAATAGGTCACTGAAATCATATTAATGACAGACTTAATAGAAAAGGCTTCACCAAAGGTGGCTTATTCTTTTCAAGGATTTTACATTATTTGAAGATTTATTTGCTTAGCATACCTTTATAAGTGACTGGCTCTCAAGTGGGTATAAGTTAATTAAATAGGATTCTGACCCTTTAACCCTCCTTATATATTACAGTCCTACTAAATTATATTTAAATAAATCAAGTACAAAGTCATGTAACTCAGGACTGTGTGCATTTTTTTTTTTTTACAACTTAACACACACATCTTATACAACCACTTCTAAGTCACTAGTCAGAGAAACATGAGAGTTTATGTTGGACTTTAATTACAAGATTTCAGAAGAGATGTGACTCCATTTTGTGTTAATTCCTTTTTTCCAAAATGAAATTTGTCTGGTGTTATTGTCCAACATGTTGAAGCATAAGAAGTTTTAATGCTTAAGGTTTTGAATTCAATATATATGATCACCATCTTATTCAGTAGAAACTTGCAAAGCTAAAATATTCATTTCTATGGCATAATTAGATCCCATACAATGATGAGATATAATGATGTCAGCATAAACCAGAAGTCATTTTGGTTCATGAGAAATTTCTTTGCAATGCTTAAAGCTTTGCGGTACCAAGTAACAGCAGCCATGTGCAAGACACCCAAACACAGTTGCATGCAAGCTGCAGAGGCATGTGGTATGGTATGTGCTGTCCATCTACCCCACATGTCTCCTTTATGCTTGGTTTGGCTACAGGCTGTGTTTTGGAATTAACTGTTTTTTGTACAATTCTCCTGGGTCCTTGAGCAGCTTGCTCTTTCACCTAATATAGTAGCCTCAATCTTGACATCCAACTTCTTCCACCCATAAATTTCTAGTATTTTTATTAGTGTTTTTGTTGCATATGTGAGTGCTGTATTATTAAGTTGAATGCATTCTGAATGGTTTACCCCTCATTCTCTTTTTCCCTATATAAGCCCTATAGATTTTAGTGTAGTATTTTACTGAACATAGGCAGAAATGTGGATGTTACATTATAGCAGGAACATCTATTCTTGTGGGAACATATTCTGACATTGTTACAAAGTGACACATTGTAGACATGACTTGAACACATAATTTCCACCAGGAAATGTCTGTAGACGGTGAGGCAGATCCAGCAAGTCCCTGCTAAGGGATGCGGATCTGGACAGCCAGCTAAGCTCCCCTCCAATTGGCTGCCTCACTACAATGTCAGTGAACAACTTCTCCATCAAGAACAAATCAGTGAACCATAGAAGTGAAGGCTTTATTCACAGGTAAAGTCTTCTGGCATGCACTCCACACAAATAATAACTGGTTGTTTTAAAGTATTTTGATATTAGTTGTCCCATAACTAGATGCTATATTTCTATAATACCCAATATGAATTCTAAAAGTTGTAATTACAGAATGCTATGAATATGGTTATGAGAAATAAATCCTAGCATTTTTGTGCTCATGTGGTGTTTTTCCTTATCAAGAGGCCTCTCTCATTTATGTTAACAAAAGTGCCTGAAAAATAGGACCATAGAAGAGAACAGGTTTTATAAACCAGAAAAAAAAAGTTAAGGCTCAAATCTTTTTAGTCATTGACTAGATGTCTTCTGGAACATCAGTGATAGGAAGTCGATTATAGTAACACCCAGAGCATGCACATAGGATCCACAACCTTTATGGAAACTCAGGTGATCGACAGTCCCAGGTTGCCCAGATTGAGGGACTTCCTGAAGAGGGGGGAGCTTTGGTTTTAAAACAGAGGAAAATCAGAATGAGTTGGAAACTCTATCAGGAACAACAGGATTGTTATGGGGTGACTTCCATAGAGGCAGCAAGATTGGTACTTTATTACACGAAGTGAAAAATATGCTGACATTTCAACCTCAAAATGTGAGTCGTGAAAGTGTTACAGATGGGAAACTCCAAAAAAAACAGGTTTAGGGGTGGGAAGACAGGAACAGGACCTGCAGCCTTTTCACCTTTCAACTCACCACAGTGTGCTGGGATTTTTCATTTCTCTTCTTGGGAGGAACACAATCTTGACTCTGTGTTTTGACTTTTATTTCTTATTTATTTAAAGTCACAGTGACTCACATTCTGCTCTAATGATTAGGTTGTAGAAGTCAAGACCACCAACCATTCCTCACTGTAACTCGAGTGCATTTAACAATGTATCCATCAATTCACATGCCTTTGGTGTGCTGAGAGGAGCCGGCTAAGGCCCCCCCCCCCGCCCCCCGAATGGACCATAAATGCAGATGTTGCACAGGTCACTACAGGAAATGAGCCTGTAGGAGCAGTGATGGAGGAGCAACACCATCAACGCCCTCTCTAAATCAATTTAGGAAACATTTACTGAGCATCTATTTTTTAAACATAGCCCAGTGTTCAGGGTGGATGAGGACTAATAATAACAGGACTCATAAAGTGAGGTCCCAGTAGTGTTCTACAATTGACTTGAACTGGTTTAAGAGTTGAATTTTAAAATTGTCAGAAAATTTTGCAAGCCAGCTGATAAACCCATCAGCCAGCGTGGGAGTGTTTATACCACAACACACACAAAAACAACCCATCAGGGCTTTTCTGCTTTCTGAAGAGCTGAGAGTTGAACATTGACCAGCATGTCCTTAAAGAGCTCAAGTGTTTGGAGGGAAGATGGCCAGGACAACTAGTCAAAATGGAAAATATAAATGCTATCCTCGAGGTGCCAGCACAATGAGGAAGAGATGGGCTTTGACTAAGTAAAATCTGAATGTACAGAGAGGGACAGAGGAGGCCATCTTGCACAGCCAGGGACCGTGAGAGGCAGTGAAGGCCAGTGCCTCAGGCACGTGCCTGCATGTCATGTTGGGATATGATGCATATGGACGCAGGGAGGCTGAAAAGCAGGTGGGAAGGACAGAGAGGAGGGCCTTAAGTGCTCTGTCTGCAGTGAAGAGGTGCCTGAAGTTGTGAGCCAGGGAGTCCCAGGTTCCAACCTAAGAAAGTCACATACTTTTCACACACAGGACATTTCGAGCTGCTTCTGTGAAAGCTGTGGGTAAATATATGCCATGAAATCAGATAATGCAGTTGGTTCTCCAAATGACTCTTGCAATTGCTCACACAGTACAAGATTTTGAAACATTTAATGCTGAAATGTTTTATTCTACCCTTGAGGAAATATTCAGTGTTCAGGACGAATGATGACATAGAAACTAAGCTTCTTCCCAAGGACTGTAATTTTAAAACATAGCCCCTGGGAATAACAGACATTTTCATATGCCAGAAAGATACCCTAGGTATTTGGTGAGTAGTTTGTTCACTTGTGTCTTCACAGTTGTCTACGTGGTTAAAAGGAAAAACTATGCAAGAATAATTCCAACCTTTACTACTCTGCTGTCCTTTATAAGTCAAACACAATTTGCTGTTTTTGATTAACACACAACCTCAGACAGACTTTGTAATTGCAGTGTTTAGAGTTCTGAAATACCATCAAACCCTTTAAAGAGCAACTGCACTAAATTAGAAAATGTCGTCACTATATCACTTGACTTGATTCACTGTGGCTGCATGTCTTGGACTAGGAGTTTCAGCTCATTAAAACTGTGAAGCCTGTAATGTCTGATGAATAAGACATTCACATCAACACAGTTGGTTTCCTCCTGGTATAAAACAATCAAAGTGCCAACAGCTCAGTGGTTTAGTGGCAGAGCAAAGAACAGTGGTTGAGGCCTGGGGTCAATCCCTCACTTCCACTGGCAACAGAGCTGGGAAACACAGGGAGAGTAGCCAGCACACCCCAGGCTCCTGGGATTAAGGGATGCTTCATGCTTTTTTACTGTCCACTTGTGGCAGACTGAAACAAAAGCACCAACTGAGTTAAGTGAACTGAGCTTTTATTCTAAGAAGTGATGTAGTGCCCCTTTGCCTTGCCCCAAGTCACAATCCCACACACAATGCAGTAAGTTGAGAAGGTGAATTTTTTTTTACACACCTGTGAGAGGGGAGCACATCCCAGAAAGATCTGATTTCCTCTTCACATGGATGCTAAAGAACAAAGTCACATCTTGTCTGGGTTATGCTGTTTGTTTTCCAGTCTGTTGGCATTTAACTAGCACCCTAAGCAACTCCCACGGCTCATGTCTCTTAGTTAAGTCCTTTTCAAAAGTTCTGACTTTGCAATCCTGGTATCATTTGGAATAATAATCATAAAAAAAATCTAGGGACTTAGTTGTTTCATGTTATCATGGGGAAAAACAATCACTATAGGTCCATTTAAACATAATATTTAAATAAATTATATTTTATTTAATGCATATAAATTTAAAAAAAATCAGTCCAAGTGGCTTCAATAGCTGTTTTAGTTTTGTTTCTTTTGCAATTATTAGATTCAGTTTCTCTGTATGAGATGTCATGCGTAATGAGCCCAGGCCTGAAATACTAAAATGGAAAAGATCTTTCATTTTTTAATTACCCATATCCCAAGTTTCAGTGCTAGAGCTTGCATAATTCTCATAATCAATTATTGGGCATTTTAATCCAAATAGGATATAAAACACTTGTGACTGGATTAACAAAATAGAGCTCAAATTGTCTCTCTCAGCACTTCCTTATTTAAAAGAAATTTTAACGGGATGATTTTTTTAGGGGATTGATGTGCATTTGGTAAAATGTAAAGGAGAACATAGCAACTCTCCCCTTAGCTCTCTGTGATAGTATGGTTAGGACTGACTATGTAATACAGGTGGATGATTCAAATAAGTTAGGACACACTGTCCAGATATAGGGGAATTTCTCTGATTAATGGTGTGTATAATCAAGCAAGGAAATATTTAGAAAGACTTAGAAATCAATTAATGGCAAGAAAACTTTATGTTAGAAGAACCTCCAAGTCAAACTGCAAACTCTACAGAATCTGACAAAATACACAATCACGGTCACTGTTTGGAAAGCTATCTTGCTAAGCACTGTGCATATGCTATAAAAATTTTTCTTGGCTGTAAAGTATTTGCAACTGAAATTCAAACATATGTAGATTTATTTCTATGTACTCAAGAATTGCCTCCAAATTGAATCAATAAATATCCATTTTAGGCAACCAACTTTTATCACTTCCTTCCACTAATCTGCTGTGTCATACATAGTTGCATGTACTTTAAATATTATGATTGCCTATTTTTCCAATATTTTATTAAATTTTTAAAACAGAAAAAATGAAAGAATTACACAGTGAACATCCATGTTCTCAATATACAGACTTTATAGTTAACATACTGAAATATTTGCTTTTTTATCATATCCATCCTTCCTTGTATCCATCCTATTATTTAGATGAATTTCAAAATAAGTTGCAGATATTACTAGACTTCATCCCTAAACCTGAAGTCATTAATTAAAATTCAATATACAAATTTTGTGTGTATTACTTCATTAATGTTTAATGGTATTACAGAGGATATGTCACATTACTGTATATAGGGAAGGTCAGTTTTAGTTCAGACTCTGACTGGGAGGGGGGACCCAAAAAAACACTTTAATGGGTACTGGGGTTGTGGCTCAGTGGTAGAGCGCTCACCTGGTGTGTGTGAGGCCTTGGGTTCTATCCTCAGCACCACATAAAAATAAATAAATAAAATAAAGGCATTGTGTTCAACTACAACTTTAAAAACAAAAACAAAAACACTTTAATGTCTCCTGTTTCCTACTCTGACCAAACTCTCAGTGGGTAATACACTGAAATTACAACTGCCATAAGAAAACAGATATAGGGCACCCAGATTGTGGTAATCCTTCAGCAAACTGCATATGTTTAACAATATGCAGATTTTTCCTCAAATACAATTTCAGTTGGTTTACAGGTCTGCATTCTGTTTATAGATTCAGGGACAGTAGGTCAAGAACCTCTGGGTTATGATGTCAGGATGCTGAAGTACCGGTCAGCATTTCCACCCTCTCCCCCTTAATTCAGATCAGACCCAAGGATATAACTTTCATGAAAATTAGGTACTCGGAGAAAATTATTTTTGAACAAAGGGCAGGTTAGGTATGCCTATGTTAAGGGATAATGAGGCTTATGTGATTTCCTACACACTCCTTGAGAAATGAAAATACAACCAAACAAGCTAAACCAAAACAAACCAAACATCTCTGTCTATGGTGCAGGTTTTCTTCAAGAAAAGTGAAGCCTGGAACATTGTATATGATGAAGGTGACAGTCAACAGGGGGCGACACGTGGGCAGTGTGGGCACCTATTTAGAGGATCGCAAGAATGTGAGGAGCAGAGCAGAAAGCTTTCGTCATGAATACAATCCTTCACTCTCCTTTCTTCTCAATTAACATCATTATCAGTGATACACCAGTATTAATGAAGGATAAAAGATAAATGCAAATTAATTCTATGTTGCCCATTCTTACTAATGCTATTAAATGTCATTAATAGTCACTTTATTGGGCATGTTATCTTTAATATTTTATTGTTATGAAAATAAAAATTACCATGAGGGTTTCTTATAACTTTGCCAATGACTCTGATCTCTTGTTTTCCCCTTTAAGGTAGAAACAAGATCAGCCAGGAACTTGGGATTGTTCTGAATTTGGCCACCCATGTTCTCCCTCTCAGAAAAGATTGCAGGCACAGAATCTGAGGAGCCGGGAGAGTCCCCTGTGCCTCAGCTCCTCATAGCAGCCTTTCAAGACAGGTGTTTCTGTGGTCCTATAGATGAGGAATCTGAAGCTCAGAAATACAAGTTTGAGAACTACTTTCCATTCCTGCCCTAGACAAAGCTTTGTTTCAAATTTTGTCAATATTAGCATTGTTTTTCCTGACCTTCAGAAGACTTCTCACAGACTCATTTAGCTTCTATGGTCTTGCTTTGGTTCCATCCTTTCAGAGCTGTGACATGCCAGCATGTGGCCTAGAAGCCTGGCATTTGGATGAGACTGGTTAAACCTTTATCTATCTTTGTATCCTATTCCACCCAGGTGTCTGAGCCACCTGTGCCCTGCTAGAAAACCACCACCTCTAGTTCCATGATGTCTCTCTGGGAGCTGACTTGGTTGCACCAAGAACCCCAAGAACTGCAAACCTCCAGGAACCAGATCAGAAGGGAAAAAGAAAGTCAGGCAGGAATCCACAATCATTTCAATCAGCATGAGGTTGCCATAGCAACCATCCCCAACTTTTCCTCTCCCTTTCTCCCATCCCCACCCCCACCCTCATCTGCTTGCTGGCTTGGGTATTCAGGCAATTTGCGTGGAATTGCTTTAGTTCTCTGATTCACACAACTTTAATTTTATACCACTTGATTTTATGCCCTTCCTTCCCTTGAGCCGAAGAGGAGACGAAGGGTTTCAAAATCAGAACATATGTAACTTTCTGACCACACTTTTCCACTTAATCAAATGCAAAAAATCCATTTCTCATTTCCATTCTGGAAACTTCACATTTTCCTTTCCCTTATCTGCCTTTCCCTCAAAACACCCCCGTCCCCCAACATACAACCACCACACACTCCTGCCATTTGAACATCCTTTATGATATTTTAAAGAAATACTTTTCAGAGAAATTCTGGTGACCCCTCCACGATTAAGCTGAAGTTAAAGTTTAAGGGAAAACTGGACTAAGCATAATGAAATCTAAACTTTTTTCAACTGACAGTCTTCCTTTAAAATAATAAGGGGGGGGGTCCCTCCTTTTACTTTTCTTTCTCTCTCTCTTTTTTTTTTTTGGATACCAAGAATTGAACCCAGAGGGACTTAACCACCTGAGCCATATCCCTAGCCCCTTTTTAATATTTTATTTAGGGACAGGCTTACTGCCTTACTTAGTTGCAGAGACAGGCTTTGAACTTGTGATCCTCCTGTCTCAGCCTACCTAGCCTCTGGGATCTCAAGCGTGCGCCACGACCCCAGCTTCTCCCTTTATTTTTAAGCACCAGGAAAACAGGGTGCTCTTTAGAGGCTTAGAGGAGACAAAGCACTTTGCTGAGACAAAGCCCAGTTTGTGAAGCCCGGTGGCCATGGTGTTGCTGACCTGGATTGCTGAGCCATCTTGCTTGGTAAGGAGGCATCAGGAGCTGTAGAAGGCCAAAAGCTGCACCACAGGGCTGATGATGAGACCAGACAATACCAGGAGCTGAGAAAGAAAATGGGGCCAGGGGGCTGTGAGGACACTTGTGTGTCATCCCACATCCAAAGGACAGAGCTAACTGAGGATGAAGTCACTTGGGCAGCAGTTTGCTACCCTCTTCTGGTCTAAAAGTATGAGGCTGTCTCCCGTCACACAGGAGACCCAGCTTTTTCTACTTTAGGGCCTCCCTTTACCTTCTTTTCTTACTGATGTCTTTGGGGATATTCCTTTACCTGGACACAAATCTTCCATTTGTGTCCCCTGACTTGTTTTTTTTTTCCCCTTGAAAGTCTTATCTCTTTGGGATCAAAGAAAGTAACAAAGAATGACTTTTCACCCTTCCCTAGAAACGCATAACACTCTGCAAGTGTTTGCTAACATTTCTGTGGCTGTCCATTAATGCTATTCACTAATTTCCAGCTCTGACTTCTGGCCCCTGGTGGAAAGCCTTCTCCAGCCGTCTTGGAAGTTAGGCAGGGCAAAGGTGGAATCTGCACTCAAGATTTCATTACTCCAAATCCCATAACTCTTACAACAGAGAAAATTTCATTTCTGTTAAAGAGCAGAACAGAATTTGATAAAGTCTTGAGAAAAATACCACAAGCTGTATAAGAAAATTCACGCATTTAATGGTGAAAAATGCGCAGCAGTACTGGATACATCTCCAAGCTCTACAACATTTTATTTTTGTTTGCATTTTTTTCCTTCTAGCCATAGAAAAGCTTACAAATATCCACTGGAAAAAAATCAGAATTCTCATATGAACGTCATATTGTTGAAAGAACATCGCTCTCAGGTTGAGCAAGTTGACCTTCACATAATTTGAATCTCAGTACAATTCAAGTAATAATATTTTTTTGAAATTATGAGTGTAAATTGTAATATATCAAATAGAATCTGAGAGGATATAAAACTCTCGATAGTGAAGAAATGAAGATTTTCTATAGTATGGGAACTTTAAAGTTTTGTTATCTTAATCAAATGACTATATATATAATTATATAAAATTAAAATTTTATATCTTTTGGATACTTTCCAGCAATAAAGCATTTATTATTTGTGTAATTAGCAGAAACACAAAATATGATGAAAAATTACTGACCCTATAATTATGGATTTATGAGATGGTATATTTGGCAATTGCAATGAAAAATTAGGTTTAGTTGATCAACATTATTTGGCACTTGGCTTAGTTGATAAGCATTGTTTAATGCTTTGCTTCATGTTTAAAAGAAAACCATTCAGAAAGGGAAAAAATTGAATGTTTCATGCTTTACACTGCATATCCAAATCTAATTAGCTTATGATATTTTGCTATGATATCTACAATTATACAATTTAGCAACACACCGCTGCCCCACCATCACATAATTCTGGCAATAAGGTAATGGATTTATTATCTTAAACAAATGACTAGTTTCTCTTATAACCATATTTTTTAATGAGCACCAAGATAAAAGACTTGGACTTGGTAATTTTAATTTAAAGCTGAAAATCTCTAATATCTTTAGAGATTCTAAAATCTCTACATGAACATATTAGTGGCATTTTAAAGCTATCAACTATCTATTCATCCATCCATCCTATGTATCTATTTATACATTGTAATCCACTGATGGACACAGAAGCCAGGGGAAGAAATTGAGTATACTCTAGGGAATTTCACTAACATGGAGGGCTCTGTTTTGACTGGGCCTGCTTAGTCTTGGAGGAGATAAGCACTATGTTTCTGTACTACTTCCGGTTCTCTCAACTCCATTGAGTTGATCAATACTTACATTTTGTTACAATGTTCATCATGAATAAAGGGTATTGGTTAACATATATAAGGAATGTTTAAATGATATCCCTAAAAATCTTCATGTAAATATATAAAATCAAATTTTAAAAAAGATATAATACTGAATCATATTTCTTAGCACTCAAATTATTTAATAAACTTAGTTCCCTTCCTAACCTAAAAAATTGCTACAGCCTTTGTCTTAGACCATTTTAAGTTTACATGAGACTGAGTAACTTATAAAGAACAGAGATTTATTTCTCAAAGTTCTGGAGGCTGGTAAGCCCAAGAGTATGGAGATAGTACGCGGTGAGGCCCCAGCTGCATAATGTGGTAGAAATAAACATTACAAAAGCATCACTGTGGCGAGAGAGAGCAGGAGGATGGGAGTGAGCAAGGGAGTGCAGGAAGCTGAGCTCACTCCCTGGAGAGCTAACACACCCCCTTGACAATGTCCTAATCACCTCTTAAAGAACACCTCCCCCCACATATGACCAGTGACAAGTAAATTCCAACATGGATTTTGGAAGAGACATTCAAACTATAACAATCCTCAACAAGTAAAAGTAATACTTCATAATTAAAAAGAAAGAGACTAGTGGGATTAACGCTGCAAAGAGGACTGCTATGTTTGTTCAGAAATATGTTTGGAAGAAGTCACTGACCATTTGTCCTGAGAGGTTCCCACATAACCTCTGTGATATTTGCCCTAGCTAAAGTGTTGCTTTAAAGCTAACATTTTAGTGACTGTTCATTGATTCCCATGTGTCTTTACTGCAATATAAAAAAAAAATAATGTCTTCATTATGGCATGTAGTAAAAAACTCTCAAAAGGAATACTCAGTAGTACTTAACCATATTTGTTTAAAATAAAAATACACGGACAAAACATAATTATATTTAAATGAATGCGAGCAATACTTAAAGAAATATGATGATATAGACATAATTATGTACAGCTTTCAATAATTTAACAGTTCTCAATCACTGCTTTATTTCATCCTGATCTGATTCTTGATTCCCAGGCCTTAATTAAGCTAATATCTTACTTTTAACATAATCTTGGAAGTATTTCCTCCTTCAGATTTATGACTATTACCAAGTGTTATGGTCAAGATATAAGGTGTTCCCCCAAATGTTCTGTGTCAGAGCAGGAATGTTTGGAGGAAAAATTACCAGATTATGAGAGTGGTAACCTCTGAGTCAATCCTAGTTCGAATGGATTGACTGGGTGGGAACTATAGGCAGGTGAGGTGTGGCTGGAGGAGGTGGGTCTCTGATGATGTGCCCTGGAAGGGTTCATCTTCTCTGTGTCCCCTTCCTACCACCTTCTCTCTCTCTGCTTCCTGGCTGCCATAAATAGAGGAGCTTCCCTCCTCCACATTCTTCCCCCATGATGTTCTGCCTCTCCTTGGGTCCAGAACAATGGACTCTGTTGACTGTGGAACCATGAACCAAAATAAACTTTTCCTCCTCTAAGTTGTTCTTGACAGGTGTTTTGGTCACAGCAACAAAAAACAGACTAACACACCAGGGATAAAATTTCATGTGTGCTTCCCTCAAAGAATATATTTTAATTGTTGGATTCTATATGGTCAGCAATAGTCCAGAATTTGATGTCTAAACTCAAGTTCTTTCCCTGTCCCAGACTTTAAAGAAAAAACAAATAAAAACTCCAACATTTTTTGGAACCATGTGATTTCTGGAAGAAAAAGATTATATTCATTCATTCATTCATTCATTCATTCATTATATTCTTTGGTGAAAAACATTAATCAGTATAAATATTATTTTTCTCAAAGAGAAGGATTCACTTGGAAGCAGCTTTTCAGACTTTGCCATGAACTTGGAAGACAAAGCTTTGGAATTTGCTCATATACAATGAATGGACCACTGAAGCCACCTGGCCACCTAAGATGGCTCCATTTCAGAGTAGAGACTGTCTTTCAAAAGAACCCCATAATGATGCAAAGAAACTGGAATCATCATTCATTGATGGTGTGGAGGTGAAATGGTGCAGCCACTTTTATGTTCATAGAAACATTGTTTACACTAGCCTCAAAGGGGAAATCACCTAGATGTCAACTGAAGAATGGATAATAAAATGTGGTATGCCCACCTAATGGACTATTTGAGAAAGCAAGGAAGAAAGGGAAGAAAAGAGGGAGGGAGAGAGAGAAGGTAAGCAGGCAGGAAGACAACACAGAAGCTTGCTACAACACCAAGGAAGCTTGGAAACATTAAGAGAAAGAAGCCAGTCACGAAAGGTCACATACACATGATCCCATTATGCAAAATGTCCAGAAATGACCAATCGGAAAAATAGAAAGTAGACGAGTAGTTAGCTGATGCTGTAGGGACCCTGGGGGAGGGGGAATGAGGAGTGACTCTAACCACACATCTAATGGATATGTGGTTTCTTTTTAGGGTGATAAAAATGTTCTGGAATTAGATTGTGGTGACATTTGCACAACTCTGTAAATATACCAAAACCCATTCAAATTACACACTTTAAATAGGCTAATTTTATGGTATGTGAAATATATCTCAATAAGGTTGTAAAAATACAAGAGTTCTATACTTTCTCTAGTCATTAAGTCTAAAACCATAAATTTGGGAATAAGTTCCCATTTTGTTATGATGCTCATAAACATGCAAGAATGACAATGATATCATAGCTAGAAATAAATTATTCAAGGAATATGTGCTAATGGAAAGCGGTTATACATGGTAAAGTGAAATTATAAGGTATGTTCTCTTTATATTTTGTACTTATTTTGGTTTTGAACTTACGTATTGAATATGTATAATCAGAAAAAAAGTTAATTATCATGTTTTTTAAAAAAATTTTTGATGTAGAAGATTTTGGGAAGAAGATCAATAGAGGTTTTAGACTAAGCAGGGAGAGGGGGTTGGAATGAAGCTGGATTTTGTAGGGTGGATACATTTGGACAGAAGACAAGGGAAACAGATTTCTTAAACAGGGCTTTGAATTCTAGTATCACTGCTTACTTTCTTTTCATTCTGTCGGTAGAGATGTATCTGTCTTATATGCCACTGAGTCCCTGGGGTCTAGAATGATATCTGAACACAGGAGGTGCTCAGCAAGCATTAACTGAACACATAAATAAGCACTGTTTGCCAGAATCCTTTCTGAAGAAACAAATGACAACTGGGGGTACCACTGGTAAGACACGTGTGTCTTCACACACCTTAGAAAATGATGTTCCATTCACCCAGGTTGAAGTAGTTCCTTTCCACGGTATGGGGCTGGGAAAGTCAATCTTGAGTTCACTCATGACCCAGCTCAACCCCACAGCCTGGCAGTCTCACTTCTGAGGGGCCCTCCTCTCTACATGCTCCTGTGTCTGGCAGGCAAAGTTACTCTCAACCTGACCCTGGCATTCCTGCCCCATCACAATCATTTATAACTACTATTTTGTGCTTAAACTACAGTGATCCTATGCTTTGATGAGCTAGTTCCCACTTCTGGGAATCTGGCACCTGGAAGTTCAGTGCCTTTAAATCAAATGTCTCCCATTTAATAAAGATGAGCCATCCTTATTCTCATATCCTTCTGTGGCTTAGGGCCCTCACTCTTGTCCTTGCATGATCCCCTTCTGACTCTGCTTTTTCCTGCCTTTGATTAAATAGTTCACAATCTTATTTTTATTTACATTATTGGTACCAGGCATTGAACCAGGGGCACTTAATCACTGAGCCGCATCTCCAGCCCTTTTTAAATTAATTTATTAATTTTTTGAGACAGAGTCTTGCTAAGTTGCTGAGCCTGGCCTTGAACCTGTAATCCTCCAGCCTCAGTCTCCCCAGTGCTGGGATTATAGACATGAGCTACCATGCCTGGTGGACACACAGTCTTTGACTTTCAACTTTCTCTTCCTTTCGTTTGGCCGTGGCCCACTTTGGACAATTTCTGTGGCTCCTTTAGATGAAAGAATCAGTCTGCCTCATTGGCCCTCAGGTGGAATCAACAGCCATTCTCTTTTTTGAACTTACTCAGTATGTTGTACAAACTTTTGTCATATTATGTTGTTTCCTTACATATTTCTACCTAAGACTCCTGGAGCTTCTAAAGGAGGGAATCATCCTATTCTCAGGCAGGCAGCACTGTGCCTGGAATATGGCAGGTGCACAGTGAATTCCTATGGAGAAAACCAATAAATGACACATGGCGAAGGAAGCTGGTCTGTGGACAGAAAGTGGGACTTTTGGGGTGGACTACAGTGGGATGAATTCAGATAGCAGAAGGTATTAAAATGCTAACAAACAGGCTAGATTCCAGGTGGAAAGAAAAGAGAGGTCACTTCAGACCCTAAGAAGGGAATGGTGTGATGTAAACAGCACTCTGGAAGACTCCTGTGTCATCATTCAGGGTAGAGGAGAAGACCAAGGGAGAGCCTGCCATCAAGGTGAGTGCTCCACAAATTATTTACTGTTGGTTGAACCTGCAGAAACTTAGGGAAACAGGCATGTGAGAGAGAATGAAGACATGGGCAGGGATTCAAGGGACTGTTGGAGGAGTCAAGAATGTCTAAGAGACTGATGGGAAATGCAGATGAATGGAGCTCCAGAGCCACTGCGGGTAGCAGGACCAGGGCCAGACAGGAAAAGTTAGAGGGGAAGCAGACCTGTAGGGGCACAAGGGACTAGCTTCAGTGTACCCAGTTACGGCGCTGCCCATAAGCAAATGAGACTGGAGAATAAGGTGCCTCTGTGGCACGAACTGTTCTGTCTCCATCGTGCTCCCTCCCACTATGCACCACCCCCATCCTGGTTTAGTTTTCAGCCAACAAAAACAAAATAAAATCAATGGAAACAAACTACTTTTTTCTTGCCATAGAAAGGATTTTTTCTTAATTACTTTTTTTTTTTTTTGAGCTTTGAATACTAAATCTTGTAACTTGATAAAATCCCTTAGAAGTCAACTAAGCATTAGGGGCTGACAGAGGGAATCTCGGAGCCGGTGTTTACACGAGCTGTATGAGAATGGATATGCCCTGACTCCACCTCAGCTGGGGCAATGGGCATATGCTGCCCCTCTCTGGGGCAAAATGTATTCCTCCATATTTTTAAACAAATAGGAGCTATTGAAAATGTTAATAAAAACTGGGTCTCTGGGTAGTCTTTCAATGTACAGTTTTGAATATGAATCTTAATATTTGTTTAGGTTTCTTTCTTTCTTTCTAAAGTGCTTCCCATTCATTTTTGTTATTTTTGTACTTTCAAATTCTTTTTTTTTTTTACATTTTTTAATTGGTTGTTCAAAACATTACAAAGCTCTTGACATATCATATTTCATACATTAGATTCAAGTGGGTTATGAACTCCCATTTTTACCCCAAATACAGATTGCAGAATCACATTGGTTACACATCCACATTTTTACATAATGCCATATTAGTGACTGTTGTATTCTGCTACCTTTCCTATCCTCAACTATCCCCCCTCCCCTCCCCTCCCATCTTCTCTCTCTACCCCATCTACTGTAATTCATTTCTCTCCTTGTTTATTTTCCCATTCCCCTCACAACCTCTTATATGTAATTTTGTATAACAATGAGGGTCTCCTTCCATTTCCATGCAATTTCCCTTTTCTCTCCCTTTCCCTCCCACCTCATGTCTCTGTTTAATGTTAATCTTTTCCTCCTGCTCTTCCTCCCTGCTCTGGTCTTAGTTTCTCTCATTATATCAAAGAAGACATTTGGCATTTGTTTTTTAGGAATTGGCTAGCTTCACTTAGCATAATCTGCTCTAGTGCCATCCCATTTCCCTGCAAATTCCATGATTTTGTCATTTTTTAGTGCTGCGCAATACTCCATGGTGTATAAATGCCACATTTTTTTTATCCATTCATCTATTGAAGGGCATCTAGGTTGGTTCCACAATCTTGCTATCGTGAATTGTGCTGCTATGAACATCCATGTAGCAGTGCTATTGTGAATTGTGCTGCTATGAACATCGATGTGGCAGTATCCCTGTAGTACACTCTTTTAAGGTCTTCAGGGAATAGTCCGAGAAGGGCAATAGCTGGGTCAAATGGTGGTTCCATTCCCAGCTTTCCCAGGAATCTCCATACTGCTTTCCAAATTGGCCGCACCAATTTGCAGTCCCACCAGCAATGTACAAGAGTACCCTTTTCCCCACATCCTCACCAGCACTTGTTGTTGTTTGACTTCATAATGGCTGCCAATCTTACTGGAGTGAGATGGTATCTTAGGGTGGTTTTGATTTGCATTTCTCTGACTGCTAGAGATGGTGAGCATTTTTTCATGTACTTGTTGATTGATTGTATGTCCTCCTCTGAGAAGTGTCTGTTCAGGTCCTTGGTCCATTTGTTGATTGGGTTATTTGTTAACTTATTGTCTAATTTTTTGAGTTCTTTGTATACTCTGGATATTAGGGCTCTATCTGAAGTGTGAGGAGTAAAAATTTGTTCCCAGGATGTAGGCTCCCTATTTACCTCTCTTATTGTTTCTCTTGCTGAGAAAAAACTTTTTAGTTTAAGTAAGTCCCATTTGTTGATTCTTGTTATTAACTCTTGTGCTATGGGTGTCCTATTAAGGAATTTGGAGCCCAACCCCACAATATGTAGATCGGAGCCAACTTTTTCTTCTTTCAGATGCAGAGTCTCTGATTTGATATCAAGCTCCTTGATCCATTTTGAGTTAACTTTTGTGCATGGCGAGAGGAGGGGATTCAGTTTCATTTTGTTGCATATGGATTTCCAGTTTTCCCAACACCATTTGTTGAAGATGCTATCCTTCCTCCATTGCATGCTTTTAGCCCCTTTATCAAATATAAGATAGTTGTAACTTTGTGGATTAGTCTCTGTGTCCTCTATTCTGTACCATTGGTCCACCCGCCTGTTTTGGTACCAGTACCGTGTTGTTTTTGTCACTATTGCTCTGTAATATAGTTTGAAATCTGGTATCGCTATACCGCCTGATTCACACTTCCTGCTTAGAATTGCTTTTGCTATTCTGGGTCTTTTATTAAAGGTGCTGTGCAGGTATGTACTGTGGTATAAAGAAAAACACAACACCGTTTATGTAAGAAAGAACAGGTTTATGAATACGATATCTACTTACATTATAAAGAAGTTTAATTTTCATCCCTCCCTTCACTTCCTTATATAAGTTTTTAAAAAATTATGGCTTATTGAAAGGCAAAACATAAATTTATGTTTAATAGAAAGTACACCATAAAATTAGAAATATATAAGAGGGAGAGACAAGAATAGAAGGTAGACTTCTATCCTGATTTTATAGATATGACTTTAGAATTATGGTGGTCACCCTTCTCCCAGAGTGGACAGTTTGGAAGACCCTACTGAATACCTGAAATAGTGGATAGTACTGAGCCCTATACATAAGAGTGTTTTTTCCTATATGCCCTACAGCCTTGCCTCATGATAGCGAATTCATGTCTTTCCATGTTTTATGCTCTAGTATCTACTTTACTTCACTACCCTTGTGCTTTGAGGCCATTATTAAATAAAAATAGAGTTACTTAAATAGAAGCACTTAGCTATTGAGACAGGTGATCTGAGAATTGATTTTGCACAAGAGCAGTCAGAATATATGGTGTGGATATGCAGAACAACGTAGATGTTCAAGTCCCAGTTGGGAGAGGGTAGGATGGTGCAAGACTTCATCATGCTATTCAGCAGGTTAAAACTTATGTATTATTTCTAGAATTTTCCATTTTGGACCATTGTAGAGATCATGGGTAACTGAAATCATGAAAAGGAAAACCACAGATAAGGGAGAATTACTGTATTATTAAATGTTAAAAGGCAAAACAAATAGAGTAAACCTGTTTATCTTGGTGGTATACAAGGGTAATTGTAAATGATTTTAAAACATAGTAACTTGACTATTATACTACGAAATAATCTACCTATGCAGTTCATTTCTCATTGGAATACCTACATAAAAACAATTGTATAACTAAAAAAAAGAAACAAAGAAAAATCCTTCTGTTATTTTCATTAATCTCATACTGTCATTCTGAGGCTATTGCATGTGGAGTGTGGAATAAAGCACAGGAGCAAAATTTGGATACAATTTTCATCATGTACAAAGGAGATACTCTAAAATCAGCAATGTTAAGGAAAAGGTCTGAATTTGAATTCAAACTACTAGTACAAATTCAAACTACTAGTACAAATTTGTGTTTTCATTAGTGTATTTGTATTCTTTAAAAGAAATACATTATAGAAAATGATGTATTTCTATGATGTATTTTCTAATTCCAGGCCTGAAGTGGGAGAAACTTTAGATGAGTCTGGAACATCTCATCCTATCAGAAATGAAGCTACTAGAAATTGTAAGGACCTTGTCAAAAGGAGTCAGAAGGCAAACTGAAGTCTTCCAATGGCCAAAAACAAACAAATGAAAACCCCCAAAACAACAACAAAAAGAAAGAAAACCCACAAAGCACTGCAATAAAAACACACCTATAACTTTTGGAGGACATCAGGAAACCATTCATTGTTTTGAAAGAGAAAGAACCAAGTTTTTTTTTTTCTTGTCTTTTCTGTATAAATGAATCTTCAGGGTAACAAAATAATGAACAAAGTCGTTTCTCTTCATGAAAATGTTCCAGATAAAAAAATAAGAAAAAATGATAGAATATTGTTATTGTGCAATTCCTAATGAATTAGAGGATCTAGATAATGATTATTGGCAGCTATGGAAGAACATACCACTATCATGAAGTATCTTGCTTAAACAAAAAAATCTAAGCCTGATGAAGCTCTTGATCCAAGTTTCAGTTTACAGAAAACATGAGAGTGGACGGTATTAAAGGACACCACAGGAATGTAATAAGAAAATTGACTGGTGAAACTCTAAAGGACTAGTGGATTTGGCTTCTTCAACAAAATGTCAAGGAGAGAGAGAAGGGTGAAGAAAAGGAGAAGGGGAGGGAAGGAGAGAAGGGGGAGAAGAGAAGGAATTATGACTCTAAAGAATGATAGGGCACTCAAGTCAGAAAAATAAATACGAATTGAATATTAGTGATATTAATAAAACTGATGAAATTTTGAGTGTGTGTGACCATGGTACTGTGATTAAGTTTTAAAAAAGTATCCAGGTGCATTGGCACATGCCTGTAATCCTACTAGCTCTAGAGGCCGAGGCAGGAGGATCTCAAGTTCAAAGCCAGCCTCAGCAATGTATTGAGGGCCTAAGCAACTCAATGAGACCCTGTCCCTAAATAAAAGTATAAAGAAGGGTTGGGGATGTGACATAGTAGTTAAGTGCCCCTGGGTTCAATCCCTAGTATCCAAAAAAAAAAAAAAAAAAGAAAAGTATATACGTACTTAATGTATGTATATATACCTCAATAAACACATACTGAAATAAGTATTTACATAATATATAGATAACTAATATATATTAACATGTATATGTAAATAAATATATATTGATATATTTTAAAAAGAAACAATATTATCTTGCATTCATTATGAAATAATCTGGGTTAGAAAAGGGAGAGAGAGGGAGATAGGGTGAAAGGAATGGCCAGGAGCTGGTAACTGTGGTACATGTAGGTTCAATTTCTCTACTTTTGTATATGTCTAAATTTTTTTTTAATAACACACATAAAAACATGACTTCTCCGTCCTTGAATACTCTCCCCTTTTCTTTCTCCAGATACCCAGGCAAGCTTCAATTCTTCCTTTAAGGCATTCCCTCACGGGCTCTCCTTCTAGACTTTTTACAGAGCCCTCATCTATTCCAACATCCACAAAAACAAACAAACAAATAAAAACCCAAAACCAAAAATCACAGACTGTTTTAGTACGTTTAATTAAAGCAACCATGGGCCTGTTCCTTATTATCAAAGGGATCTTCACTGTAGAAGTTACACAAGAGCAAAACGACTATTCTACTCACCCATAATTTGACTCAAACAAAAGAGAACCATAGTTAACATGTTGTTTATATGTTTTAGTCTTATTTCCATGTAAATGTGTGCATATTTCAGTTTCAGAAATGGGTTTTTATGGTAGACAGCTGCCTTGCAATCTGCCTCCTTCATTTCAGTTACAGGTATAGTGTGTATTTCAGTATGTGATTGAATATTACTTTAATGACTAATAACCACAGTGTGAAATGCATTATTATGTCCATTTTTCTTCAAAACCAATAAGTCAATTCCTTGAAGGCAGAAGTGATGTGAGTCTGTAATGCATTTTGTGTCCCAAGATTCTAACAGACGTCTCTTTCCTGATAAATGTTAAAGATCCTGTTAGCTCAATTGGTAATCTCTGACTGCACTAATCTTGTGGTTGTGTTTCTGCATCTTAGCTGACAAGGTCAATCTGAAGTTTGTGCATCCACTACAAAGTATCCTATTATATACTTAACCCAATGTCCATGAGCTCCTGGCAATTGAGCGTAAGAAAAAATTCGAGAGCAGAAATCTGCCGATCCAGTGACAGTGGTGGTTGTCACTGATTTCTCAACTATATAATTCTAAATCCAAAAAGAGAACACCAATCTCTTGATCCAGATTCCTTCATGCTAGATCAGCAGCAAGGACAGAAATCAACAAAGTTGACAAGAGTTGGACATGTACTTTCGTAGAAAACCCAGTAAATTCTCTACCACTAGTAATTAGGCAGGCCCTTTGGCTTAGATCCTGCTAGAGATTTAGAGGAGCCCTGCGTCATGGGTGGTCATGGATTAGCCTTTGGATATGTGTTGTTTGGCATTTGAGAGGAAAGCAATTTCCCTACTTATCCATCTATAATACCAACATAAAAAGATAAAAGACAGGAACTGGGGTTGTAGCTTAGTGGCACAGCACTTGCCTAGTATGTGTGAGGCACTGGGTTCGATCTTCAGCACCACATAAAAATAAATAAATAAAACAAAGATATTGTATTCATGCACAACTAAAATAATATTTTTTAAAAAGATAAAAGACATAGGAGGTAAACATTTCACACATTTGCTCAGCATTTCTATGGTTGAAATCTGATCTTTTTAACAGTCTTCACTCTGTTTTGCTTGACTACTCTGTAAATGTTTTTGTTAAACTGTTAAACTTCTTGTTTTTGTTAAATCCCTTTGCACAATTTGAATTTAAAGTAGAATTTTCTTAGAATCATAAATCTAAATAGTAAAGAATATAACATTTGGCTTACTGATAATATTGACATTATAAAATAAGGATTTTTACATCATTCTTTAAAATGGGTTTAATGGAATATGACCATTTGGTCCACCACCCTCTATTTTATAAAGTACATGAACAAATTATTTATTTTTCAGCTGTCGGAATTTTCCATCATTCTTTACATCATTTCAAATTATTATATTTTTTTTTATTAGGTACATTTCCCTTTCAAATACTTGAATACAAACAAATGGAAATTATTTTTAATTAACAGGTCAATTTTCGTTGATGGGAGGTGATTTAATCATGCCTCTTAGAAACTATTTTCCTGCATGGAAAGTCATGCCAATGTGTCTAATATTGTGGCCTTTAAATTACTCTAAATCTTAATATTAGAAAACCTGCAATTTACAATGTGCATGTTATCTGCTATCACACACAGAGTCATTTATTTCTGAAGGTTCTGAGAAACAGTGGAATCATTCATGGTACTGAAGCAATAAGATACTTAAAGCAAACCTTTTCCCTCTGTATAAAATTAACATAAATGTGTAGTTTTTAAAAAGAGCCCAAAGTCCAGTATCTTGGGGGAGAGTGCATTCTAACACGAGCATTTTTCATTATTTTTAGGCCTATTATGAAGTTTGGCCTCCAGATCTTTCTGGATCTGCGAACACACAGGGAACAACTCGCCACAGCACTGCTATCGACCTCTGAGGAACAGCTCATGTCATCACTTGGCAAAAGTGCTGGCGAAACATTTATCTAGATGAAAGACCTCAAGCGGTTAACCTGCTCAGCAGAGGCAATGCAACCAGGCAACAGGATAATGACCTCTATCCAAATGTGGAAGGTACATCAATTTAATACCCTGACAGCTCGACAAAAGATGATGGCAGCTCAGCAGGAAAACATTAGCCACGATAACGCAGGGTACTGTATGTGAAAAGAATGAATTATAAAGCACAATGCTATTTGGGCCGAGTAGGGATTTTTTTTTTTTAAACCAACTTTATATTTAGGACGGTAGCCATGCCTAAAGCCTCCTTCCATTCTTTTCTACCTGAAGAATATCCTGATAAAAGTAAAGAGGCAGTGTGGATTAAATTGACAGCTTAAATACAAATGGAGTTTCCTAACTTACTCAGGAAATGCTGCACATCATTTCTGGCAGGCTTGTTACTATTTCAGAGTAGAAAGCCCTCGGCACTGGCAAACTGGCTTAATCCACTAGACAAATGGTAATTCAAGTAAGTGTGGACATCACCAGTCTTACTGTGTGTGTTATTTTGTTTTATTTTTAAAGGGAGAAGGTACTTGATGCACTTTGGGATCCTTCAGATCTTTAGCTGTAACTTATCTTTATGCCAATTCATTTAAAAAATTAATTTTAAAGTAGTAGTAGTATGATCATGGGTGTATGTTTATCCAAGGACCTTTCCTCTGTGACAGGGTTTCAGCCTGTGAGGTTTTCTCTACACATGGCAGGCAGCTGTCAGAACCAGTGTGAGAGGTGAAAGGGCAGCCCTGCTGCTCTGTTAAATCACGGGGTTCCATCAACATCTCAGAATTCCTGCCGAGTGGGAGCTGGGAGACCACAGATTAGAGTACACTGGAGTGTGTATATTAGGTCACTCAGTGTCTATCAAAGCAATATCATGCCAGTGAGCTGTACAATAGATTTTGCTGTGTTCTGTTCAAAGAAAATGTGAGGAAAGTGGACATGTGTGTAGCAGACCACAACCGAACACTGAATTCTCCTTGTCTTTAAATGGACGGATTTATTATCCACAAGATGAACGAAGAACAGGAGCACAATAAATAGCTTTGGAAAACATGTAAGGCTGGTGGTTTTATGCTGTTCTTGGAAATAACTGGTGAGCAGATGCATGATGCAGCGAAGAGAGCCCAGGGCCCTGCAGCGGAGGGGAAGAGAGCCTGATCACGGCTGTAGTCTCGGACCATGAACATGGACAGTCACTGCACCTCAGTCTCACAGAACTTCCATGTCCTCATTAATAAATTAGAAAAAATATCTGCCTCCTCTATCTCCACAGATGGGAAAATAAAAAATGAATTCCTAAATGAGAAGAGACTTTTAAAAGGTTGGAAGGAATGCAGCGTGATGGAGTAATGGGTATAACTTGTGATACTTAAGAAATATTAAGAAATGAGAGTAACTTGTGTTAGTCGGTATTTGGTCCATGTATAAAAATAGAAAATCTTTCTTCTTTCAATACTTTGCTGTTTAATTTCTTTTTAGCAGATTACAGTTCACGTTGCCCAAGGTATAATATAATCTTCAGCCAGACAATATGTATAAGGTGAATAACACCATGCCTGACAAGTGAGTCAAATTTTAAAAAGTTGTAAGAATTTGTTTTGTATTTTAATTTTTTATTATAACTTCTGCAAAGGGCTCCTTGACTGTGATTAAATATACACCTGAATTTATATTAATAACAATGGCAAACAGTAATGAAATTATTACTATTCCCCAGGCACTGTTCTAATCAATTTACAAAAGTTAAATTAACTTACATAACCATATATAAAGTGGTTCCAGTTTAGGCTAGATCATCATCTTACAAAAAATATAAGTCTTTGCATTATAATATCATTTTGGGTTAAATACATTTTCTAATTTTGTAAAATGTGAACAAGCCTTCAAAAAAATAATTTTGTTTTATGCCCTGTGGGGTAAATACTGCTCCTTTTCCATTTTTACTGGATGAGAACATTATGTCCCTAGAGGTTAAGTGATTTGCATAGCAAACAAGTGGTAGACCTAGGATTCACCCTCAGGAAGTCTGGCTCTTACCATATCAGATGGCTTTCTGCCATTAGAGGTTTGAGGAAGACCTGTTATCTGTGGGCAATGTCATGGTATCCATTTGACTGATGTGGAACCCAAAAATGAGATACCAGATTTAGACATAATCAGTAACCTAGAAAATAGCTCAAACAAGAAAATGAGTAGTCAATGGAATGAGATTAGATTCCAGTGGATTCATGGCCCTGTGTACATTATAGCAATTGGCTAAGCAGTTATTTTCATGTGGATTCAGCAATGGCTGCCATGTCAGAAATGCACCTCTCAGAAAAGGGAACTAAATATTGGCTCAGGTCTACATCGATCCAGGTGAATTGCAACTTGAAATGTGCTTCTATAACACTGACCACTGTGAGTGCAGAAAAGACACCATTCAATAAAGCAAATGTGGGGGGTCTTTGTCTTTTCTTCTTATAAATTAGAAATATTTCTCATTGTTGTTTGGAAATAAGTCCTTGAAAATCTTTAAAGGACAGGAAGAACTCTTAGATTGAATTCCACTTTGTCTATTTGTTATTGGCTGACAAAAGAGAGTGAAATATAAATAGGCATAGATAGAGCTGAATATATCAGCTTTGTAGCTTTCCCTTCAATAAATTCAGAGATTGTCTTTGTATTCAGTGACCTTTTAGGGGGATTTAAAATAAAAAATCAGAAGACAGTACGATTTGTATATACCAAAGACCCAATTATAATTCTCAGTCTCATTTTTGACGGTTACTTCTCAAAATTCAGCTTAGGTGAGCAAGAGCTGAAAAATATTCCTCTTTTCTGGATAACATTATTAAGTGAAGTGAGGCCTGGATGCTCCTTCCAGCCCTTGTGGATGGTTGCTCTCTTTGGTGACTGATTCCTTAATGAGCTTCACGAGCAGGCCCAGCAGCAAAGACTGCCCAGCTCTCTGTAATAGTGATCAATTCAGACAGATGGAGCTGGGTTGTTGGGACCATTATGTGTACTCTATGAATAACAAAAACTGAAATTGAGACACATTTACAAAAGCATTCGCAAACATTCAGATCTTATGAATAAAAAGCAAAGATGCCAAATTACTTGGATAACCAGTAACCAGCCCCAACAATGTGCTTCTGGGATGGATCATCATTTTAAGAGAAATGTAAGGCTCTAAATTATAATCCCATTATAGTTTAATTTCTTTTCCCACATAAAATTAGACAAAATGCTAAATTTTAGTGTTTTTAAATTTTTATTATTAATGTCATTTTTGGTTAACAAATCAAAGTGGTATACATTTCTGTAGCGCAATATGATGTTTGATATATATGCATATAATGTCTTGAGAGTAAAGCAAACTAATTAATATATCTATAATCTCATACATCATTTTGAGACATTTGAAATTTACTCTCTTATCCTGAAACCTATAATACATTATTGACTGTAGTTACCTGCTGAGCAATAGCCATCAAAAACTATTCCTCATGTCTACCTGAAACTTTGGACCCTTTGACCAATGACTTCCCATTTCTGCCCTTCCCACTCCCCTCCCCACCTCTGGTGACCATTGTACTGCTATTTCCATGGGTTCAATTTCATTAGACTGCACATATAAACGAGACCACAGAGTTTGACTTTCTGAAATTGGGTTATTTCTCTTAGCATAATGTCATTTAGATTCATTTATATCACATTGTCCTTCAGATTCATCAAATGCCAGGGTTTGCCTTTTAAGGTTGAAGAGTATTTATTATGTAAGTATATGGCATTTTCTTTATTCATCAGTTGATGGGCACTTAGATTGATTCTATGTCTTGGCTATTGTGAACAATGCTAAAATGAACATGGGAGTGTAGGTATCACATTGGCAGTGATTTCAGGTGCTTTGGATACACACCTAGAAATGGGACTAACGGGTTCTATGGTACTTTCATTTCTACATTTCTGGAGAACCACCATTTTTATATTTCCACCAACAGGTACAAAGGTTCCCTTTTATCCAACACTTACCCTTTACCTTTTTGACAAAAATTATTCTAATTGGTTTGAGGTGATAGGTGATTATGGTGTCAATGTGCATTTCCCTAATAATTAGTGATGCCAAGCACTTTCTCACGTACCTGTTGGCCATTTGAATGTCTTAAGAAATGTCTACTCTGGTCCTCTTTTAAATTAGGTTATTTGTTTTCTTGCTATTAAATTACTTGAGTTCCTTACACATTTTGAATATCAATCAGATGAGTGATTTACAAATATTTTCTTCCATTCTGTGGTTTGTCTCTTCACTTTGTTAACTGTTTCCTTTGCAATGAAGAATCTTTCTTAATTTAATGCAATTCCATTTTCATCTTTTTTCATTTGTTGCCTGTGCTTTCAGGATCATATTCAAAAAATTAATGCCCAGAACAGTGTTGGGGATCTTTTCCCTTATGTTTTCTTCTAATAGTTGCATAGTTTCAGGTCTTGCATTTAAATTTAAGTCTTTAGTCCATTTTAAATGTATTTTTGTATATGATGAGGAATAACAGTCTAGTTTCATTGTTTGCATATGGATACTCAGTTTTACCAACACAATTTATTAAAAACACTGTTCTTTTCCTATTGTGTTTTTGGAAACTTTGTCAGAAATCAGTTGACCATAAAAGCATGTATTTATTTCTGGAATTTCTATCTTATTCCATTGGGTGATATGTGTGTGTGTGTGTGTGTGTGTGTGTGTGTGTGTGTGTGTTTTTGAAGGTCTGATCTTATTTCTTTGTCACTCTTAAAAATTCTTATTTTTGACTAGACTCAGACTTAGAAGTAGAAACTCTCAGAGAGGACAGCCTGCATCTCTTGGTAATCTATTCCTGGCATTTTTTCTTTGGCTTCTCTCATTCTCTTGGCCAAAAGTTTGGCACATTCTGCAGCCTCTTCCTAATTCTTCTTAGTATGCTGTTTCTTCAGAGCAATACACTGGCACTTGTGTTGCAGGACACATGGAGTAACAAGATACTGAATGTTCAGTGCTTTGGTCCTGGTTTTTTTTTTTTTTTCCTTCCTTGTTAAGAGTTTTCTGACAACATATTGGCAGTCATCATCTTCCTTAGGAGACTGAAAAGTCTGTGGATTCTATTAGCTCTTTTGGATCCCAGTCAACAAGGCATCTATAAGTCCAGGAATATCTTTCTTTCCTTTTTTTTTTTTTTTTTTTACAATAAGCAAGTTGAGAATGCTCAAGATTGATATTTAATGAAATCTCAAACAGATTTGCTTTCTCTCTCCAGTTTGCCTCCATCTATAAATAGGAATGTCCCTTACACAGTAGCAGGTGAACGTGACCATGGGTCAAGACACCCTGCTTCATGGGGAAATCTTGTTTGGGTGAAGAATGGAAGGGTTATGTGCAGGAAGGGCAGAGTGTCAGCAGCAACTTCTGTAGCCATACGCTTCTCATAAAAAGTACAAACTTTGTGTTTATTGTCCACTTCTGGAGCCAGTGGCTGGGAAGGAGATATTCAGCTTCATCTTGGTGCCTGGTATATTTGTTTTCATACCAGTACCATACTGTTTTAATTACTATCACTTTTTAATATATTTTGGGAGTGTGCAATCCCTACTTTGTTCTCTTTGCTCAAAATTATTTGGGATATTTGGACTCATTTGTGGTTCTATGTGAATTTAAGGATTTCATTTTCCATTTATGTTGAAAAAGGACAATGGATTTTTTCCACATTCTTTTATTAGAGCATTACATTTGTATATAATGGTGGTATTTGTTGTTACATATTCATAGGTGCATACAATATAACTTGGCCAATACCTATAACAATTGCAATGAATCTGTAGACCATTTTGGGTGCTATAGACATTTTCACTTTTAATTATCCCAGTCTTTGAACACAGGACATCTTTGCATTTATTTGTATTTTCTTCAATTTCTTTTATAGTACTCAGCATACAATTCTTTTATCTCTATGGTTAAATTTACAATAAATATTTATTTTTTTGTTGCTATCATAAATGGGTTCATTTTCTTTATTTCTTTTTTGGATAGTTTGTTAGCATATAGAAACATTACTGAGATTTGTACATTGTTTTGCATGCTGCAATGTTACTGAATTTATTTATCAGTTCTAATAGTTTTTTTGGTGGAGTCTTTAAGGTTTTCCATATACAAGATAGTGTCATCAGCAAATACAGACAATATGACTTCTTTTGTTCCTACTGAGATTTTTAAAAATATCTTCTTGCTCAATTCCATTATAGGTTAAATACATTTTCTAATCTTGCAAAATATGAATAATTCAATTGCCTTCTACAAAACAATTTCAGTTCACGGATCAGTATGGCAGTTAAAGGCTGCTGCACTGCTTTTAAAAAAAAAATTAATTAAAAGACACTTCAAGTTTAGCCTCTTCACAAGGCCATCCAATTTATTTATAACTTTTATTAATTCTGAAGCCAGCTGCTCCTCAATGGTGCATTTATGTTCAACTAGGTCAGGTCCACTGGGGTGATATTTGGTCTTTCACAGAAGACACACAGAGCCTGTCAGGACAGCCAGCTCAAGCTACCAAATACACATCCATCCCCATGATTTGACTACATGAATTTGTTACATTTCTGTGAAAAAATTTATATATATATATAGAAATCAAGAGATGCATTTCATAAGTCTTTCTATATGGGACTTTGTACACATAAGGCTGTCACTATTAGGGAAACAGGCATTTGGCAAACAGTCCACATTCATGATAGCTGGTTTTCTGGAGCTCGGTTTAGGCAACAGTGAAGGGTACCCACAAACACAAGTAGAAGGAAACACAAAACTGCTCTTTAACACTCTGTTAGGTTGCTTAAGAAGTCTACAGTTACTAAACAAGCCTACAAATTACTCACTTTTAAGAATGCAGCAATTAAATAAAATTCAGTATACCAAAGACTGAGGTGAGATTTAAAAAAAAAATTCATGTTTATATTTCTCAATAATGCTATAAAGACAAACTCTGATAGTGATAATGACAGAGATGACTATAAATAAAAATAGTGCAAAGGCATTTGGCATTTAAAATAGTCAAATATAGGTTAACATTCTCCTTTCCCTTTCAGAAAAGTCAATCATGGCTTAGATGCAGAAAGAACTACGTGAGCCAGTCCCAGTTGACAGGTAAACATTAAATACATCTGAGATGTGCCCTTCCTAGTCTTCTCTGACTTTACTCTGTGGAATGTGATAAGCGCTACACCTTTTAGAGACTATTATTAGCCAGAACTCACTGATGACTGGGCATAGAATATTGAAGTTAAAAGGGGTCCTGGCGACTCAAAGCTCCAGTCTTATTTCACATGAAGGGAACCAGAGGTTTCACAGAGATTAGGTGACATGTTCAAGGTCACAGCTAGTTGGTGACAAGGTTAAATTTAAGTCCAAAATTCATGTCTTTGGACTCCTAATAAGGTTCTCATCCACTCTATCACCCTAAATGTGATGAAAGACAGGTAACTGGTACCAATGCCTCCCCGTTTCTATGTCAGCACACGATTATTAGGTGTATGCTATTGAGTCTGTGAGTTGTCTGAGGTTGGAAGAAATGTGTAGCAATCTAAATGTCACAGGCCTGGAAGTAATCAAAGGGAAGCTGAATGTTAGTTACAACTGTGCATAATGCTTGTAACATAACTGTGGTTGGTTGCAATGTATTATTAGAGCTCGGGTTTCTGTTGTGACTGTATGAACCAGCTGCATAGGGAACTCTGAAGAGCGATCACAAAAATACCTTTCTTTCCCTACTGTCCCTCAAGCAGCAGGGATCAAATAACTGTTTCTCAGCTGTCTGTCTTTTAAACAAAAATATCTCCTTCACTCTACACATATCCGTGGCAAGTTGGTGTCTGCTTCCTCTTCTCTGTTCTGTTCTATTTTTTAGACCCCAACCTTGAATCACCAGGGGATACTGGGACTAGAAAGGGTCTGACATGATGTTTTACAAATTTATCTTGGATTCCTTCAGTACGTCACAGTTTGTGTTCAATAAAGGCAGGCAGCGAAGAACAGGCAGGCGGAAATAGTCTGCAATTGGATACTGGATGTGCAGAATCATCTGCCTCCAGTCGTCGTATCTGAAGCCTTTCCACTCTGAGGGTAGAGGTTTCCATTTGCATTTTGGGCCAGCTGCTATTATGCCAACAGTGTGATGATGGTGTATTTTAATCATCTGCAACCCAGGCAAGCCTCTATACCTTTGGCTAGGAAAGCACAGAGCTTGGTGGGAGTTGGAGGAGCCATCTTTCATCTACCCGACTCCCAAACTGCAAACATATTCCCAAATTCCTTTATCATGTCTCTAAGCCTGGCTACTTACTAAGTGGACATGCTTCTTCTTCTTCTTTTATTTATTTTGTGGTGCTGGGGATTGAACTCAGGGCCTTGTGCATGCGAATAAACACTCTACCAACTGAGCTATATCCCCTGGACATACTTACATACTTCTTAATTTTACTTTGCCCTATTAGCCTCATGTAAAATGAAAATAATAATACTAACTCTTTTAGGGTTGTTGTGAGGATGAATAATATGTATATACAGTGAGGCAAATAAACTATATATATATATGTGTGTGTGTGTGTGTGTGTGTGTGTGCGCATGTATGTGTATATATATATATATACACATATATATTTATTTACAATAATATATATATTTATTTACATATTTATTTATTTAAATATTTATATATATATGTGTGTGTATATATATATACACACATATATATATATATATATATATTTTTTTTTTATTTACAATTTTTATCACCACTCCACAAAGCTAAGAATTTCTCATAGCTTTGGATCTCAACTGACTATAGTCACTTTTACACCAGTGAAGAAATGGTTTATTAAGCTAATGAACATCATATGGCTATTTTGTAATTTATTCAACCATTTCCCTTTTATTGGACACAGTATGTTTTCAATATTCTGCTATGTAAATAATGTCATACTCTATCTGCCACTTTTACCAATCTATCCTTCTGTCTACCCCATGAGGTAGATTATTTTAATTTATCTAACAATTCCTAAATGAGAGGAAGTAAGACTTAGACAATATAAGTACAATATGGTAGCTGTTATATGCAATACTTAAGCTAATCCTTTTGCAACCCAAAACCTTAATCAGTTCCCTACTATCCATCTTTTTAAAAAAATGATTGCAATTAACAAGTGGTTTGTGCACCTAAAGTTGCAAGCTCCATTTATCTAAAATTTTTATCATATGAATCCCTTTACTCCTCATTAATTCAGAATATTATCAGAAGGTAAGGGAGGGGAGGGAATGGGGAGTTGTTGATCAAAGGATACAAATTTTCAACTAGACAATTAGTAAGTGTAGAGATCTATTGCATAGTAGGGTGACTACAGTCAATAACAATGTGTTGTATATTTCAAAATTCGAGTAAGTTTCAAATGTCACATTATAAGCAATGATAGATGAGGAAGAATTAGCTTAATATAATCACACCACACTGTGTATGTGTGTGTGGTGTGTGTGTGTGTGTGTGTGTGTGTGTGTGTGTATATATATATATATATATATAAAATCATCGTATACCTCATAAATGTATATGATTATAATTTGGCACTTAAAAGCACTTAAAATAATTTTTAAAAATATTTATTTTCTTTTAATAGAAATTTTAATAAAAATAAATTAGAATAACTAAAGTGGTATTGTCCTCCAGTTAAAGTCCATGACTGGGTATCAGGAACAATAATTCCAATACTGCTGGCAGTTTCATCAAACTGCACTGACTTTTAAAGGACCTGGGTACTTCCTTTTCTCAATTCATTCCAGATTGACTGGATCAGCAAGAGAGTGACCATGAAGAAGAAGGGGATAACAGAATTACAGGCCAGCAAGAAGATTTTTTTTTTTTTTCTGCTTTCACCTATTGTTGGCTTGTATAACACATTTATTAAAATCTGACTAAACACCTCGTTGTTCAGGGAGAAATTCCTGTCATCACTTTTGGGAGCTGTGTGAATGAGTCACAAAGATGCTAATTTAGAGACAGGCAAGTTTTTTTTTCTTTTTTCTTTTTTTTTTTAAGATAGAGATACCTGAGAAGCCACTATGTAAATACCCCGAATGCATGATTTATAGCATTTTGCACTCAAGGACCACAACAACCCGCAGAGAAAGGAGTCTGGAACTGCACTGGCAGCCCTGCACATCCAAAGCTGAGGTTATCCCCTCTTGACTATATGTTTCCACTCCCAAAAGACCTAAAACTATTATAATGATGACTAAAGTTTATTGATGACTTACTATGTGCTTCCTATGTATTAATTAAATCCATTTAATGTAATCCTCACAATGACCCTATGAGGTAGATATAATTATCATTATTACTTTCTTCTCTCCATTTGATAAAGGAGAGGGTGAGCAAGCTCTCCAGGTTACAGTCAGTGGTACAGCTGGGACTTGACCCAAAGAGCCCTAAGCTACAGGTGGGCCTGGTTTCTGCTCCCTCCTGCCCCTGCCCAGTGCAGTTTCTCCCTCTCAGTCTCCCACTTGCTCTTTAACCGGCACCTCCCTGAAGCATTCCCCAAGCTTGGATTTTGGGTCAGTCAGTCTCCGACCTTCCAACTCTCCCTTCTGCTCCTACCTGCCATGAAGCCTTTAAAGAAAGTGAATGGAATTTAGGTCTATCACTCTAACGGTCACTTCCCTTCAACACAAGGCTTAAACGATTACTAGGAATAACTGAAGAAGAAATATTTAATATAAAAAATAAAAGTACTCATTAAAACAAAAAGGTTATTTTGAGAGAAATCGGTGCTGAAAGAAATCAATTAACTCCAATGCGATGTCTTTTGCAAAAGAGGCAAAGAATAAAAAGGTATAGAGGGACTCCGCTGAGCGAGGTTAGCTCTGGGCTGTGGAATATGGACAAAGGTTTTGGAAATATTGATTCTGGATGTTGTTGGGCTGCTTTGAGAAGATACTCTTATGAAAGAAGGCTGGTGTTGTTTGCATTTATATAATCCAGTGTTCTGTGTGGCATGCGATCTTCCACAGAGAGTCTTGCAGCAAACCTGTCACACTGATGCCACTGTTCTTCCAAAGAAGGCAGTGATCTCTTTTTTGTGCCCATCTTTCATGGGTTTAAAAAATAGGAAACATTTGAGATACCAAGAGAAAAGTTCATCTTTCCTAAGTATCAAGCTTAAAGGAGGAAGAATAATAGTTCTTTTGCTTTCTTGACTTCTGGGTAGATTTTATGATGTTAGTGTCATATTAAAATGTAGTTAGACTTCATGTTGACATGCCATTTTTATGAACTGTTAACAGAAATTATTGACTCACAAATTGAGGGGAAAAACTGAGACTAATATTTTATTTATTATGTTGTAGCCATGTGGTGAATACCAAGTAGAGTTTAGCAGTGTCATAGCCTTTAGTTTCAGTATTCAGTAACGTTTAATTTTAGAATTACATCTTATATTTTTAAAAGTCATTTTAGACTCATTGGGTTTTATTTATTACATAGAAGTTGTCTGACTTAAAATTGTTTTTGAAACAGTTAAAATTAGTATTTTAAATAAAAGAGTATAATTACAATAATGAGTTTGATGATTTATTATAAGAGCATGATTTGCGTACCGTCACATCATAGTCTTATAGGATCCTATTGTGGAAACAGTGTGTGCCATTACCTAAAATGGAGACATAAAGTTCTGTCTCACTTTGCTCTGGCATTTGTAAACAATGTGCCACTCTGAGAAATACACCTTGAATTTCAGGAACCTCCACAGGTAAAAGTTTTCTCAGGATATATTGTAAATTATACAGAAAATATATTGATTTCTAAAAGAAGAAAATTCGGTTTTGCTGGTTTCCACTGAGCCTTTCTAAGAAAACCCAGCCAGTGCTGCCCTTGAGACCAGCTCTGGTTGTCTCAGCACTGATTCTGCACCAGATCACTCATGCCTGAATCCTTTCTGTCCACCATGTCATTCATAATTCTACCAACTGGCTCTGAACCAGATCAAATGCCACCTCCACCCTGAGTCTTCCAAGTCAGAAGAATTGTCTCCCATTCAGAATTTCAACACGAGCTGACCACATCTCTTCATGTTGTTTTTCTTGTGCCTTGTCTTTCTGTGGTTTATTCCCATATCACCCTCCCCAACCAGACTGTGAACTCTTGGAGATCAGTGATTTTGGAGACAGATGACAACTTATCTTTAGTATTATATATGAATTTGTGAGATCACCTGAACCACACGATAAATGAACTGTGGCCTAAACACATAAAACGTGTGATACAATTACAAAATAAAGAAGTGTGGATGTCTTCCATATGGTCTGTAAGAAAAATCACATTATTTTGTAGTGACACCTTGTACTCTGTGAAGCCCACAACATTTATGCATACAAGCAGATGTTAAATACACTGTAATATGGTAAATGAAGAAAGGAAACACCAAATACAGAATATAGTAGAAGGAGTTCAGGTAACATGCATTACCCTGGGATTTTTCTGCTTTTTCAGTGTGGGTAAGACTAGTAAGGACTCTGCCAATTTATCAGCCCACAGCAATCCACAGTACCCAAAATTCCAGTAAATTATAGGGTGAGGGTGGTACTTGTACCCTCAGGGTCCTGAGCTCTGGTGCTTTCCCCACCTGCTGGAAGGGGCCACCTTCAGCTGAATTTCAGCTCACAACAGAGGGCTTCAGTGGAATTTGCTGAAGATTTGAAGAAGGCAGAAGGCCCCTTTCTCTCTATTACCTTTAATTTCAATCTCACTTTCCCATTATAGGGTAGATGTCATTTCTAAATGTCATCAATATCTCTTGAGGAGTAGCCTTATTGCATTCTGATCTTGGCCGTTAAACAGGGTAAAAATAAAAATGTCTTCCCACTAAGCTCATGGATTTAAATAGAGCTATAGGGTCAAGAAGCTGGAAACCAGAGGGAAACCAGAGCTTATCAGACCTCTCCTGGCCTACTGCTGGACTGCTAATCTGCCTCACACCGTGGCCGAAGCTGCTCGACAGCACCACTGGCATTCTCCAGGCTCCGCTACCAAGCTGCACTAGGCACCTGCTGTACTGGCTGCTTATCCAGGTTTGGTCCCCCAGTCTGTCTCTGGAAGACCCTTCAGTGTGATGCACAGCTGTGACTTCTGTCTTCTGCCTGAATTTTTCCCTTCCTTCTCACTGCAGTTTCTGTGTTCTTGAGCATATAGACCCATTCCACTTCTCCTCTGTCCCCACCTGTCTAGATAGTTGAGGTGGGACAATGCTTTAGATAACATGGACTCTGAATAATTGGTTATGAGTAATTGATAATTAGATCAATTTTAGGTTTCAGATAGCAAATTTCTGAGGGTTCATGATTCTCATGCTGCTAAATATTCCTCTCTTTAGAATGATTTATTTTTCACCACTGAGGCAATAGGCAGAAAGGGGCTGTTACCTTAAAACATAACAATAGACAGTAGCAGGGCCTGTTGGGCCCCTCAGTTAGTAGACTAATCTGTGGCTATGATGCTATTAAATGTGCTCAGTCAGAAGTAACTCAGTTCTGCATCTTCTAACCACCTTCCCTTTTCTTGGTAAAACTATCTCTATAATTTGTTTTCAGTTAAAAAACACAAAATTCCCTTGCCATGATACCGAGCCATCATTTTCTCTGTTTTCAGTGGAAAGAAATATAAAGATGTCAGAAAATATACTTTTTTTCCAAGCAGTGCTGTTTTTCATTAGAAGGGCGCTTTTAGGACCTAGTTTCCGAAGTATCGGCTCTGTACTGTTCTATTACCATGAAACACAAAATTGAAATAGGTCTTTTTCTATCAGCAGCACATTACATTTTCCAGTATTAAAAAAGTGCTCACAAGTATTAATAGTTTTCTTCTCCTAGGAAAGGCACACCAGGACAATATGTCGGAACTTCCAGTTTCTTTTGGAGACCTTAAGTTTAAGAACCTAATTTTTCTAAGTTGACCCCAGACAGCCAGGGCATTAAACACCCACTGTGACCTGACTGTAACTGGGTTGGAGAAACGTGCCCACTCTCTGCCTTTCAGTTCTTCACATCTGTCAGGGCAGAAGGATCATTTGCCCACACACCTGCTCTAGGATAGCCTCTCACATACTTCCTTTTCCATGGCAATTTTCAGGATGATTTAATTTATCGTTGAAAGGGCACTTGCAGGGAAAACTTCTTGGAAATTAGAAAATGGGAATCATTTCATGTCCCATTAATGTAAAAATTGTGACCAAGTCACACCTCTGATTTGATGAATCCAGAAGTAGGATAGCCTATCCAGATGTCAAAAAATTCTTGCGTTTGGCAAATGGACATGACGAGAAAGTTTCTTGGGAGCTTTGGAAGGCCCCATGGCTTTGGAGAAGCACATCAGCCTCACAGATGGTAAGCAACAGACCGGAAGCTTCCGAGGCTGTGTTATCCAACTAAGAACACACACCATGGAATGGGCTTCATGCTGGGTGGCAGGGAAATGAGCAGCTCCCACTTCTTGCTTGTTCAGACACGAGAGAATTACAGACATTGGTGCCACCTGCTCCCCCTCCCCCTCCTGCAAGGTCAATATATGAGAAATCTGGGCACCTTCTATGTGTCAGGCAGGTGCTGATCTAAGTGCCTCAGACGCATCATCCCAGTCACTTCTCCTCACAAGTCAATGGGGCAGGAGAGATGACACTGCGGTCTAGATGAGGAAACAGAGGCAATTTTCCCAGGGCCACAGGGTTAAGCGTGAAAGCTGGCAGGCATTCAGACTCAGACGTTGATTCTGGAACCAGAACTCCCATCGGCCAGGCTACAACACCTCAATGCCTCTCAGGTAATATGACACATTTGACTTCTTTCCTCTCTCATTAACTTTCAACAGCAGCTTTGTCAGCTTTCTAAAATCAGAGTTACCGAACTTACTTGGAAATGAAGCAAATGAGCCTGGGGGAGACTTGGTCTCTTGTCTCTGAATGCACAGCAAGAAGGAGCATTGCTGGGATTTGAATCCAGGTATGTGTGAATATGAAGAGCAACTAGAAGTCATAAGGACCAGCTACAGTGAGCCTCTGGTTCATCATGAACAAAAGCTCACCACTGCTAGAGTTCAGGTGTACATATCCCAAAGTCTCAGGAGGCATGAGATGATTTTAGCTAAAATCTGCCTTTCGTATTCACACACATTCTTCTTATAGAGAAAGAGGAAACATGAGACATGTTATTCAGCAACTTCTCTAAGGAACCTTTATCGTGATCTGGACCCAAATTCAAAACATTTCTTCCCCGATTCCCTGTTTGAAATGTTTCTGAGTACCTATTATACCAAAATCACAAAGATTGATATTAATCACTAGAGATACAAAATATGGAAATGATAGCTGCTTAAAAGAAAATATAGATTGTATCATCCAAATGAAGGCCCATCCAAAAATGGTATTTCAAGCCACCATCAGTTCTTTAAATGCTATTTGCATGTTCTTTAGTTTTGTCTACAGAGTTTTCATGGGTCTGCTCGTGCTCCAAGCGTGGGCTGTGCCAAGAGGCACAGCATAAATGGTTTCAAATGCACAGAATGTGATGGGATCTCATTTGAAACCATATGGCTTTTCACTAATGCTCCAAATGGCCACTACTCAAAGGTATGAGATTTAAAAAATAATCCTCCCACCATTAAAAATATATGAATAAATAAACGATGGCAATGACTTCCTTTCCCCCGCTGGATTCGTGGTGGGATGGGGAATACGAATTGCTTCTGCTCTGTGGCTGATTTTCGGTTCAGATAACTCATCTTTATTCATTTCCTTTCAGTCATGATGAGCCATATTGAGAGCAGCTGTAGGCAAGAGAGGAAAAAAGGATCTCCTCATTCCCTCCTTCAAATCGTTGTCAAACAGCTATTACAAAGAATCCATCTGGGCTCAGTGCTGTGCTGGGCACCCAAGAAATAATGGAAAACAGGAGGGGGAAAAAAGACAATTTAAGCTGAATTTAAAGAAGAGATTTAAAAATCACTCGATGGATGACATGTTTTTTTTTTTTTTTTGGAAAAAAATCACCATCAGGATGATTTAATGCAAAGTTAGATAGACTAGGCCTGCAGGGAAACTGCACTTCAATTTAAATTAAAAAAAAACAACAACAAAATAAACTGTACTCCAAAGGTGATGGGAAGCATCAGTAGCAGGAAACTAGTAATGGAGAGACCTGGGGGCCAATTCCAGTGAGAGTTACCCAGAAAGTTAGAAGGTGAGAAATGACTGCCTGTATGTTAAGCCTTGCATCCTAAGCACAGAGAAATGACTAGGGAAATACAACCTGTACAAAATAAAATGAAATAAGAAATGATTTACATTAGTGATTGAGTTTTTAGTTCTGAGAAAATATTCTTCTAGGTTCACCCAGCAAATGAACACAGGATCAAAACTCAGTTTTGTTTTTTAAATTTTGGAAGAACGACAGATATTTTTTTGGCTCAAACTTGGTCTGAGCTGGGAAGTAAATGCTTTTAACACATTTTATTCAAAATGATTTCATCTGTTTTAATATATAAACCCAACAGAAACCTTGTTTATAGATCATTTCACTATACTTCAGTGACACAAAAATGGCTTTGGTTTCAAAGGCAAGATTTGGCAAGTGATTATTGCACAAAATACTGCAGTCTTGTTTATTTTACAACATTTTTGTTCATGAGTTTTTAATGGCTACATGAACCAAATGCTTAGGCAACTGGGCTGATGAGAATAATGAAAAAGAAACATGGATCTGTAACAGGGTGCATTAGAGGACCAACTGCTGCACCAATTTTCATAAAATGTAACTTACAGAATAGAAAAGGTTTCTAAGTTGCATTTGAAAGTGACCAAGAAAGCATAATGAGTAAATTCCCAATGTTCTAAGAATCCAGAAGAAAAATTAACAGGAGAGCCATCATGGAAAACACAAACAAAATTCAAGCTCTGTCTTCTGTCATCGGGCATGGCTGACTGCAGGGTCCTTTGTGACATTTATCCTCCCATGGTTCCTACAACTCTAGTTCTCTGTCCACATCTGCAATGGCATCTTCTCCATCTCCTTGACTGGTCTGTATTCCTGTCCTTCACCCGCTTCCCTAACTCCACTTACCTCTAGTGTTCAGGATCCTGCACCCCGCTATCTCTACCCTCTTTGCTCCTGGAAGTCCACCCCCCTTGTACACCAACAGGTGGTTTCTGATCACTCCCAAATCAACATGCCCTTCCTGAGTCTCTAAACGGTAACCCACAGGCATCAGCTTGTGTCCATCTCCTGCTGTGTCTGCTTCAGATGGCCAAAGCCAGAGACCATCTCCATCACTCAAAGATCCGATCCTCCAGGATTAAAAGCTTTGACTTAGCTTTGGCCTTTGGCCAATATAGCCAATAGGTCACTGAGTCCTGCTGATTTGTCACCTGGCTTTCTCTACGTATTGTATCCTCTCATTAACTTAACCTAGGACCTCATCAAAAATCATAATACTAACAACAACTAGCTGAATAACATAAGCTGTGGAGTGCAGGGAGCTTCCCTTATTCCTTCATGTGAACTATCTCCTTATACAGGAAGAAACCAGGAAGAGAGACTCGTTTATTTGACTGAGGTTACATAGTGATAGGGTCCAGCATTTGAACCCAGGCCAACCTAACAAGCCATCTTTCTTCACAGCTAGACTTGAATAGTTTCTCATAGAATCTTTCACCCACACTGCACCCTACTACACTATGTCACTTTTCTAAAGTAGTGATTTAAATGTGGCAATAAATATCAGCAACCTTAATTATCTATACAGTTTGGCTTGAATTTTTATTGAGTAAAATTTCTGGTAACTTGTCTTAAGAAAATAGTTAGCAACACATGGAAGGATTTATATACAGAGATCATTGCGATATGAAAGATAATAGTTTTAAGTTGGAAACAACATTAATGTAGACAGGCTGGCTAAAGACTACAGTAGTACATTCATAATATGGAATATACCATTAGGAGTGGCTTTTTGCCAGATATGGTGGCACACACCTGTAATCCCAAAAGTTTGGGAGGCTGAGGCACGAGTTTTGCAAGTTCAAAGCCAGCCTCAGGAACTTAGTGAGACCCTGTCTCTAAGTAAAATATAAAACAGGACTGGGATGTGGATCAGTGGTAAAGTGCCCCTAAGTTCAATTCCTGGTACCAAGAAAAAAAAAAAAAGAGTGATTTTGCAAGACAGTATTTGATGATAAGGGAAAATATTTGTGATTTAGTAAGTTGGGAAAAACATTATAAAACTTTTGAATCCAATTTTTTAAAAAAGAAGAAAAGAAAAGGCAAACCAAAAACAAAACCAACACAAACCTGAAAAGATTTATGCCAAATGTTAACCAAATTGCTTGGGAGGTGTTGGGTCTCAAAGGGATTTATTGTCATGCTTTCCCAATATTTCACAATGAACAAATGATAACATTAAAATCAGAAATCTCTTCCTTGATAAATGTTATTTAAAACAGTATTTAAACTGAGCTTCTTCCCTAGTGTCCCTTTTCCTGGCTCAGGGACACAACTGTACTTATTGTCTGCTGCGGGAGGTTGAAAGTTTCCCTGCCTAGGAGTCAAGTTTCTTTGTCTAGAGCTTCTTGTTGGCTCTCTAACCCCAATCTCTGCATCTGTCTGGAAGAATCTGTGACTCAGACCATGCTGGGCTCTGTGCCTCCTCTACCTCCTCTCCTAGTAGCCTGACAGTGGGTGGAGGCCTCTCAGAGCCCCATGCCATCCCTTCACACACATCTCTGGCAGACACATCATCCTTCCCTGTGCTTTGTAGAGCAAAACTTGGATTTATTTATCAACTGTTTAGGGCTTCTTTCTAATTTTGACATGTGGAAAAATGGAACTCAACCCTTAGGCTGTGTAGTCATTACAAAAGGTCATCATTCCCACAAGCAAGTAAGGCAAGTGCTGTTGACAATGCTTCCCACATGTATGTGCTGCAGTGTTAATATTTTTGTGCTGGCCAACCTTAGTTACTTCACATTTTTCACACCTGGACTGTCTCACATCCCACCTATACTGTACTAAACTGATCTGTTTACATGTACATCTCTCTTGCTCAATTTTCAGTTCCTTAAGCACAGTAATAATAACTAATTAAGGTTTATAGCTCTAGTACACAGCAGTTACTCAATTATTTGATGAATGAATTGCAAATTGGAAAAGTGGTGAATCTGTTTTTAAAATAAGTATAGGTTGTTTGGGGAAAATTCTGCAAGCAATTTTCACATGCGTTATGAATGAAGCACAACCGCAACAGAAATGATTAAATGAATGAGTTAGAGGAATGTCAAAGTTAAAGAAAACGTCCTACATCCATGTAGTCTTGCTAAGTATCTAAGATATATGTACAAATAGTCCTGAAAATGTAATATAATGGATTCTTACTCATCATGTGAATTTTCTACATTGCAAGATTGTGATTCAGTGATAAAATGAGAGAGGGGGGGAGGAAAAAAGCAGAATTTCTACTAATCATGATTCCCAAATGGAAATGCTACTTGGTATAGTCCCCTACCATATTCTAAATTTCTATTAAGTTGCTATTTATCTTTGGAGACCAAAAGATCCTACCACAATTCACAAGACAAAACACTACATGAAAATGTGGTCTATATGGGGAGCTATAATTTTTCTGTGAGGTTTTAAAGAAGTTGCAACCACTCAAGGAAAGAATGACGGGTTTATATGGCGAACAAAAGTCTACTGGTTGCATTTAAGAACACTATAATGCCAAACACACACAATGCATGGGTCTAACTCTAACTAAGTCTACATATTACAAGGACTATTTCAACTCCTGTTGGCCCTAATTTTCATTTCTTTGGACTACTTCACTTTTTGTTTTTTTTTGAGCTTATGTCTCATCACAATTGGGCAAAACGAGATTCCTCCCCATCTCAGCAACCACGGTGTTATTTAGCTACAAGGTGATTTTTCTATCTATGAGGTGTGAACCTGTAACAGAGGGAGAATGTGCTTTCCTCTTCCTGCATCAAATGCACACCTCTAATGGGTTGTCCTACCAAACCAGTTTTTATTTAAGTTTCTGTAAAAGCATTGCAAACACTATTTCAATATCATTGTAAAGAAATTGATCAGAGAAATAAAATAAGCAAAATGTGGATTTAAATGGCTATTTAACTTAAGTTAGGGAAAATCAGATCCAGTCTCCTACTTCACAGGCTTTTAACAGGTGGAACTATGTTTCATTATGGATGATAGGATGATTGGATTCAAAGCCACTTTTAATAGGACTATTGCACATCAGGTATATGATTCTGTGATGAGGATGCTCCTGCTAGATTTGTAACTGTTAGCAAATAAAACTCACTTTGGAACTTTGAGTTCTCAGTTACAAACTATGAGACAGCCTAAAGACTGGGGTGTGGGCATGAGGCAGGATATAGCAAGAGCAGCAAAAATACGAAAATATATGGAGTATTCCTCACAAGGGAACTCCAGTTTTATGAATAAATTATATCTGTTTCATGGACAATTCTCAGGACATTGTGGCCATTACATAGGAAATATTACTGACAATTTCTGTGTCCTTCGGAAGGGAGTTCTTCACATTAACATGATAAAGATACCTTATACATTAATGAGTTCAATAATTAAGAAATATGGTTCTTGTGTTTATTATAGTAAACCTAATTAATTTGGATTAATGACTTGAAAGATATGATGGAATCAAAATCTAAATTCTAATACTCTTTAGAAAGATGTAATTGTGCTATCTTTAAGTATATACAGAAATAAGAAGGGGCTGGCTTCAAGCACAGGCCCTTCATGGACTCCCTTGGACTTAGCACATGCACAATAATTCTAACATGCTAGAAGACAGCTTTCTTAACAACACTGTCCTTTGTGTTCTCTTCAGCAAAATGCTTTTCTTTGATGGAGTAAAGGCTAACTTCACCAGGCCATTCAACTTACCAACAATTGTTGTATCCTAAGGTTTAAATTTTTAAAAAGTTGTATAAACTTAGTAGTGATATGTGCGTGTGCATGTGCCTGTGCAAACCAGTACATAAACTTTAGGCCTTTCCATTTCTTTTAGACCAAGATGAAAAGAAATTCCCAACTGTTAGAAAAATAACATATGAAAACAGAAGCAGCAAAAGCAAGTGGACTGGCTAGATTTCACTGAACATATTTCATTAGTTGATCTAGCTTATTTTAATTTAAAAGGAGACATGGAAAGGAGAATTACAATAAAAATACTTTAAACACAAAATGTCCCCTTGTAAATAGCCATCATGCAAGAGGTATTACATCCTGGCATTAAAAGGGTTACGTGTACCACTGAATGTCCCTGCTACTTCCTCCCAACCATAAGATGTTGTAATTTTTTGGATTTATGAATTGGCCAGGCCAGTCAGCGTCTTGAACACAACAGACTCTGTCCAGATCTATCCCTTACCTGCTGGGAGGAGACAATTCCCCTCCCACTTGGAACCCTGAAGCCCTTTAAGCAGCTTGCTCGGGTAACCCTGGCAGCTGGGCCCTACACAATTCTTCACCTCCTGCCACCAGGCCTCACTCAATAAAAACTATAGAGCCTTGTTAGCCAACAACTGAGCATGAAATCACTACATTGCAATCCCCTACTTTCTGAGTCAATCAGGTTTTTTTTTTTTTTCCTTCATTATAGATCTGGATGCATAGGGTCAATAAGGAGAGGGGGGAAATGGAGTGGAATAGAATGAATGTATCAGGGCAACCGTAACACATCCATATGGCATATTTAATTCCATATAGTGAAATTAGTTAGAGTGTTCATATAAGACAGTTTGGAGCTAGTTAATAAAACCAAGATGTCTGCTTTTAATGTCATCATCAGACTTTGAACTGGCACAGGAAAAACAGTGCAGAGAACTGTAGAGACTGATATGCGGCCACAAACAAGCTTTTGTCAGCCTAAAATTGCTAACAGAGTAGAGTGTGTTTGACAAGGCACTGAGATTGTAACACATGCCCTTTTTAAAAAGCATTAGCTACATGCTAAGGCTTATCAGAATGCCACGTGCAGTCCACCTGCAGTTCACCTCCACACTGGAATTCTGGGTGTCTGGCTGTGCCCACTCTGGAGGATGGGCGATGCCCAGAAGCTGGTGGGATAAGAATTAATTAGTCTTTGACATGTGCTGAAGGTACTGCCTCTTAACTTGAAGCTTCCAATGTGAACAAGATGTTCTGAAAAGGGTTTCAGAAGATGGGAGAAATATTTTCCCCGGTCTCTCCTTCATCATAAATTTTCACATATGGTGTACCATGTTTTTATGTAGAATTTCAACAGTTGTTGCTGTTAGTCTACAGGCCCCCTCTCAGGTCACTTACCTTGCCCAATGCCTGGTAAATAGCAGGAAGTGAATAAACATTTATTCACTTGTATTGATATGAAGGAAAATTTAAAAAAACATAAGACAGTACTTCTGAGGAAGACATCCCACCAGCAGCTCTATCTACACCCCCTCTACAATGACCCCAAGACACTTCTGGGACACCTTATGGCAGTCCTAATCACCCTGGCCAGACTCACTGGCTGCCGTCCATCTTCTCCTCGACAACACAGCATCTTGGAGGGTGGGCATGTGGCTCACTAGACTTTTGTTGCCATGTTTACAGGGGCACTGCACTTCTACCCTGAGGAACAGGTGCCAACTGTTACTTCAGACTTCATACCCACCAAAGAAGCTACCCTCATGTCTGATTAGAGGGCTGGAAATGAAAAATTCCATGTGAGTGAAATATGATTGTATGCGCACTGTTTTCTGTTTTGTAAACGTCCTTTTAAAACAAATTTCTATTTTATACTATATAGCTTCATTTTATTATTCACATGTTATTCAGGATCCCAAGGTACGTCGTATGTGGATAGATATAGATACATACATTTTTAACCCTAGGTCTCTATTCATTTCTTGACTGACTTCCTAATGATTAGTTGAACGTTGAACATGGTAATTTTAAGGTTCAACATAATTAGAAACATAGATTAGAATAACAAAAACTATGAAGCATCATCATGCTGTGTTAGTCAGCTTTTTCGCTGCTGTGACTAAATGATCTGACCAGAAGGAATATAGAGGAAGAAAAAGTTTATTTGAGGGCTCACAGTTTTCAGAGGTCTTAGTCCATAGAAGACTGGCTCCATTTCCTGGGGCTCAAGGTGAAGTTGAACATCATATGGTGGAGTATGTGGCAATTCCCACCTCCTCTAGCCACACCCTACCACTTCAGTACCACTCAGTTAATCTTTGTAAGAAGATTAAGTCACTGATTGGGTTAAGACTCTTACAACCCAATCATTTCTCCTCTGAACCTTCCTGCATTGTCTTACACATGCGCTTTTGGGGGACACCTCACATCCAAACCATAACACATGCTCAAAGAAGAATAATTTCAGAGTTGGATGTTAACCTGGATTATTTATGCATCTATCCAGATTTTTATAGGAGAATAAAAGAGTTTGGTTAGGATCCTGGGACTCACTGACTCACTCCATATGTGGCAAGTTGGTGGTATCTCCAACAAAGTGTAAGATAATTATTACGTATGCAAACATAGTTTGTCAGGGGAGAGGCAACATGGTTTATATAGAGAGGTGTGTTTCACCAACCATTATAAGTTATTTAAAAGGGTAAATAAACAGGCACATAATTTCTTTAAACTTTCAAAAAGCCCTTGACTGGGTTCTACATCAAAGATGGTTTATAAAAATACTTAGCATGGGACTGGCAACAGTATTCTCTCATGGGAGAATGATGGAAAGCAATTAGTGGAACCAACATTTTTAGTGTTAAAAGCATTAATCTAGTAGCCAGTATTAGCTGAATTTCCTACTTAATACAAAAATTATCTTGGAGAAAGAGCATGTGTATTGTGTATTGAGGAGAAATAAAAAAAAGAAAAAAAAATGTCAAACTTGCAGTTTCTAGTAATAAAAGAGCTAAAACCAAGGGAAGATCTGCATGTGTCGGGGGTGGGGAGGCTGAAGGTGATGCAGCTATTAAGGGACTGAAAAGTGATAAGCCCTGGATGCCCTTAGCCTTGTACCAGACTGCCCTGTCCACACTCACTTGACTGTACAGGTTGAACAACATCCATGCATGTGATTGAAGTAGTCCGGAGAAATTGGGGAAACAAAGCATTGTAATTTTTTTTAAGTGGAGGGAAAGGAACTTCATTGATTTGTACATTTGTGTGTGAGAGTATGTGTGTTTAGTGAAGGGAAAATGGAGGCAGACAGAAGACAGAATATGGAGGATGTTCAGTATGAAAAAAAAGGAAGCCGGGGGGAATGGCTGGAAAAGTTTGTGAAGCCGCAAAGGAGACAAACAGGGTATCATTACGCTTACTGTCTGCACAGCGGAACCAGGTAAACTCCTTGGAAGCTTAAAGGCTCTTTTGGACACGTGATACTAAGTGTATAGCGAAGTGTCTGGAGCTTAGAGCTTAGGGAGTATGGGGAGCTCAGGGAGGTTAGCAAAGGCAGGGCAGAGTCTCCAGCTGCATGTCCACCTTTGGAAACTATCAAGACAGCCCATTGTCCCCCTCATTGAAGTGCTTATGGACAGAGGCTGGCATGAGGTCAGCCCAACCAGCCACTTCTCCCCTTTCTCTCTACTAATGCAGAAAAGTGAGCAGGATTATGAATGTTGCTTTAGCTATCACTGTTGTCAACACTAGCCACTAACGACCGAACCGGGAAGAGGGGTAGAGTGGAGAAGGTTCCAGTCAAACAACAGCACTGTCTAAAGATATAAAAGATATTTTTTTGAGGTAATTAAAAAAAAATTGTTGGCAGCTTTAAAGACTAGCTTTCTTATGTGCGGTGCTGCATAGAACAGCTTGTAGGCTGTAGATCAATAAATTCCTGTTAACTTTCAAGTCATGTCGGCATGCAGCCCTGGCTGGTTTATTAATTTAAATTTCAGCCCTTTAAAAAGGTATGCCTACAGAAATAAGGCACTATGTGGATCATGGTGGGGCTGCTCAATACGAACAGGTCTTGGCGGATACACTGGTTAACAACATCAATAGGAAATCCTGAGACACTGGGGAGAGCAGGTCACCCCTCCCTCTGTCAACCCCAGTTAGAGCTCCCCTTGGGAGCACTGAGCACCAATTCTTTTTGTTTCCAAGAGTGCTTAATGCGTGGGCAGCAAACATCTATGGCTTCTCCCAAACAGGCTTCTGCAATTAGTTAAGTAATAAAAAAAAAAGGGAGGGAAATGGAAGGAGGGTGCCGCAGATCTATCTTGAGGCTCAAACCTGTACGAAGGAAGAGTTCCCCTTCTTTCTCTTTCCCCAATGTCCCTAACACCTAGCTACGGCGAGGATACAACTTGAAAGTCTGATGGTAGAAATCAAATGCTTGAAGTAGTTTGTGTTTTTCCTTTCCATCTTTTCTCCTATTTTTGATTGTTTATCTTGTCTGGTTTTAAAGTTCTTTTAATGCCCTCTGTCATCTAATTACCTTTTTTCATGGACTGGCTCCAAGATATCAGGATATACTGGAATTCCTGTTCCAAAATGGTTATTACTTTAAAATGCAAACGGATTTTACTGTTAGACTTTTCTGCCAAAAATTATTATCATAGCATAGATGTGCCTCACATAATGCATCCTCAAACCAAATGACTTCTGTTATCTCTGTCTACACGCCCCTACACTGACATACAGAAGGGAAAGCTGCCTGTATCTATTAAAATTGGCCAAACACTAAGGCTGCAGGTGAATTCTACAGCTTCTACCACATTTTTATCCTGAAAAAAATATTTATGAAATGCCAATACCATCCAAATATGGCCCATAGTGATAGCATCTTAAGAATAAGTTTTGTTTTTTTTTTTTTAAAAGCAAATGCTTGTGTGGAAATCTCAGATGTTTTCAGACCAATGTGCTTTCATGAAATTTATATGGGTCATTATCATTTTATTAATAGCTAACTCTGATATATATTTGAAGAACCAACTGGAACAATGGCACTCATGCCACATTTTCATGGTGAGAATTTTAGATTAAAGACAGATTTACACTTTTTATTTCTGACTGCATTCAGTTTTAATCAAGGATCCTGGGGCTTCCCACTAACAGTGAAATTGTATTTAAATAGGGCCTTTAGGGTGTTCAAGTTACAGATTAATTAACTCAATTTGGACAGGGTTTTGGGGGCGCTGTAGTTCTTGAATCTCTAATTTTATCTCTAGAGGTAGCTCAAGTTCCCCTAGACATTAGCAAGTAAATAATTGCTTAGGCTTAGAATGACTGTGATTGAAACATCTGAAACAAAGCAGGCTTGTCAGAAGCCAGAATAAAAAGACCAGTGATAAGTTGAAGGAGATGACATATTACTAGAACACAAAAGCAGCTCCATCTTGGTGGCAGGAATGTCAGGACCTAAAGGAACAGCTGATCTCTCAGTCGCTCCTCTACAAAATGGGGGATAAGAACATGTCTCTGGGAGGCCTGTAGTGAGGACTGAATGAGACCAGTTCATGTAGAGTGCTCAACATGGCTTCTGGCACATAGTGAGAGGTTATCACTATTATAATTATTAATAATATTAATAATAATAATAATAATAAGTGAGAGGTTATCACTATTATTATTAATAATAATATTAATAATAATAATAATAATAATAATAATAAGTGAGAGGTCATCACTATTATTATTATTAATCTCATAGTAAAGAAGCAGAGAGAGATGGCCAAGATGAACAGTAGCTATGCTTGTTCTGACACCGCAGTGAATGGTCTCTGATAACCTTCTTCTCTGCCTTTCCACGGGATGCACCTACCCACTCATACTCCTCTGGTTGAAGCTATTACACTTCTTGTCCAGCTTCAAACCCTCTTTGGACTATCCAGCCTTTCTGAGTCTTGATACCCCTCTTTCTGGAACCTGTCCCAGATTATAAATATCACACCTGGTCCTCAGAGGCTTATTTCTCCATCATCCCTGGCTCCAAGAAATCTGTCCCCACTCCGTCTTCACTGCATTTTAATTATATTGTCTAATGGTATTTTTCATATTTTAGCTATACTTTATGTCATCTTCCACAGTGAAACTGATGAACAACAGGACCATGTCTTGTACATGTTTGTGTCTCACAAAAATCTCTCTTTGTGATTTGAAAGCACTTAATACATGTTTACTGATGTGTCTTCTGTTTCTCACTCACTTTCCATGAAGATCTTGCTTCTTTGGGAACTTGATATATTCTTTTCTCTTTGCTCCTGGTTCCCCAGCAACTATATGCAAATATTTTGCTCTGTGTACGACATTATGCCATATGCTCTGGAATAGACAACTTTACCTCAAAGAAGCCTTGTGGTCCCCTTGGAAAAGGAAGGTTAACACATATAATAATAAACCTGATTAACAACCCCCAAATTAGAACAGGTTCTAAGACAGAAGCTCAATAAGGGCCAAGAAGGTAACGGAAGTAAGTGGGCTCAATTATTTGTATAAAGAAATATGCTCTTGTCAATTCTTCCAACAAAAGGCTTCTTTGGGCTATTTTTCTATTTGAATTTAGGACTGTCTTACTCAGTTTTTTCACTGCTGTGACTAAAGGATCTGACCAGCACAACTGTAGTGGAGGAAAAATTTATTTGAGGGCTCATGGTTTCAGAGATCTTAGTCCAAAGAAGGCTGGCTCCATTCCTCAGGGTTGCAGGTGAGGCTGAACATCATGGCGGGAGAGGGTGGCGGAGGAAAGCAGCTCACATCATGGTGATCAAGAAGCAGACAGAGAGACTCCAGCTCCACATACAAAATATATACCCTATAGCCACGCCCCCAATTAGCCACTTCCTCCAGCCATACCCCATATGCCTCCAGTCACCACTCAGTTAATCCCATTAGGGATTAATTCACTGATTGGGTTAAGACTCTCACAATCTAATAATTTCTCCAAGGAACCTTCCTACTTTGTCTCACACATGTGCTTTTGGGAGACATATCCAAACCAAAACAAGGACAGAGACAAGTTTACAAGAAATATTTCACTCTTCTTTTCCTCTACTGAAGGTAAACAATAATAAAAAGGTGAAGGCGAATAGCAGGAGCTTCTCTGCCCCAGTGACAGGAAGATGAGGAGTGGAGGGATGTGGCCCGGTCAGTCACAGCTCTTTCCAGAGCTACTCAGTCCTTTCCGACCACTGCTGATGGAGAGTGCTCAGAGGGGCTTCTTTTCATTTGTTTAAAATAAATGTAGGAAAAAAATCTGTATTTTTATTTAAAATCTACATAGTTTTAAGAGTTTGCTATTAGAGATTTAAAAACGCTGTTCTTAGCAAATACTAGGTGTATGAATAGTATGTGTTACAGGTGTCTAGGTCATTGCCTCTACAGGTTTTTTTAAAAGAAGAAAAAGACATTGTAACTATAAGGCTGGACCACACCGGCTGGTCATCAAGGGAAACCGTAACTGGGAGGCACCTGTAGCTTATTTCTGTCTTTTTGCTGACCTCACTCTCTTTGCTGTCGGCACTGACCTCTATCCACAGCTTAGGAAACAGTGACCCAGCTCTTTGTGTTTATCCAGAGAGCTCTTCAGTTCTACTTTTAGTTTCCTCCCCCCTCTGTCTCTCACTCTTTCTTGCTCATGCGCACACACACTCATGCACGTGTGTGTGTGTGTGTGTGTGTGTGTGTGTGTGTGAGGGAGAGAGAGAGAGAGAGAGAGAGAGAGAGAAAATGTGCCAATCTAAAGGACACTTCTATTTTCCATCCCAGAGTTGGCCAACTTATCCTCACCGATTGCTTGCTCCTTCTGACTTTTTTGATGTCACCAGTGAAGGTACCACTGACCAATTTGCTAGTCTCATAATGTGGAGGTGATTTTCATTCTTTTCTTGTCTAGCCTGTATCATTTCTATCACAGGACTACCTGTGAGGATTTCTTTAGAGTGGCCCCTGTTGAGAGTCATGGCACTCAAATAATCTTCCTCAGAGATAGCTTCTACTTTATTACTTTTTGTGCCTCACTCAAGTACCTTCTCACCATCTCCTGCATACAACACCTTCAGTCTTTATTTGGTGCTTTGTACTGATTAAAAAACAAACAAACAAAAAAATCTTTCATGTCTCTTCACAATTTCCACCACCCCCTTTTCTTCATCCCCTTCAAGACTTGCCAAACTTAGCCCTGTGTTGCTCTTCCTTAGATCATTAGATCATTGTGGATCATTTGTATGAAGTAACATTTTGCACTGTAACATGCTGTCTAGCCTTTCCATTTTCCTTTTTTTTTTCCCACTTCATGTAAAGGAAATGGAAGGAAAACACCCCCAAAATAGTTATTGTATCTCAATAAATCTCAAACTAATCTGTCTTTTGTTTATCATAGACATTATGACATTTGGAATCCATCATAGCTACTAAACACTTGTTATGGATCAAGCAAGCACTGTGCTAACTACTTTATGCTTAACATCCTGTTCAACCTTCACAAGCTGACCAGATGGACACTATTCTTATTCCTGATGCACAGTTAGGAAAACTGAGGTTCAGAAAAGTTAAGACTTGGCCCAGATCACAGAGTTGGTAAGTGAGGCAGGGAAGTCTCAAAGCCCAGGCTGCTGGTATAAGCCAGATGTCAATCCCCACTCCACCGTTTCCCAGTTAGAGAGAGCCACCTGCACAGGAGAAGTCCAGCATAAACAGGATTCATGTTAATGCAATAAATGACCAACAAAAGCTCCATTAACAAATATCAGGTAAAAATAAAGGAAGCCCATCACTGTTTCTTAGTTTTTTTGCAGAGGTACCACAGAACTCATAAGTAAACAAAAAAGCTCCACATCAGGTTAAGGCTTCCGAAGATTCTGGGTCACCTAGATCCCCTTACACAAAGTCAAGGACAGGGAAAGCGATTGCTAAATCTATTTCAACTTTTCAGAGGAAGTCATGTAGAATATGTTTGTGGAGAAATCAGCTTATTTTCTTACACAGTCTTTGTTCTCTTACTATTTATTTCTACTAAGGAGGTGGCCTCTTCTCATGAGCTCCAGTTCTTGAAGGGCCTCATTCTAGCATGTGAGGAGCTCCCCAAGTCCTCACTCAGGTCACTGTTGTCCTTCCATCTTGTCTTGTCTTTTCTTTTTGCTTTTCCCCTCTCTTTTATATTATGAGACTGTTTAAAGTCCATTCAGATTTAGCGTTATCTTGGCTATATGCTAGGTCTCAAGGTGTTTTATGGGAGGGAAACAGCATTTCTACTTAGAGAGACTCAGAAAGAAAATAAAGGAAGCCAAAATACTGAAGCTGGATGGTTTCCCAAACCCCCTCTAGTACAGAAAACCAAAGTAATGACTGCTCTGGTCCCAGTGGCTACTGTACTTAGCTCTAAAAATCCCAAGAAGGACGCTGGGAAATCATTCATTCAAACTTTTGGCCACTGCATCCTTTGTTTAAAAAATATCTTAGGTGGAAACAAAGTGTAAAGCAGATTAAAGTGGAGCTACTTTGATGGGAGAGTGATGGGGTTGGAGCCCTGCCCAGAGTTCCCCCCTCTGCCTGCCTCCCAGGAGAAACCTTGAAGGGGATCTGAGGAGCAGTCATGGCTTTGAAACTTGTTTTGGCCACAACTCACTATAAAAAAAAAGAAAAAAAGAAAGAAAAAAGTAAAAAGAAAGAAAAGAAAACAAAGTCCACCACATTTTATTAAGTGACTCTGTATAGTATGTGCACATATGAGTGTGTACACACACATACACACACACACACAGCTGAAACAAAAAATTCATGAAACAGTACATATTCTTGCTATATGTGGTCATCTCAGACATATTTCTTTCTCATTTAGTCTAAACCACTTAAGAAATACTATTTCCAGCCCACTAGATTGATATCACTATCCATTAAGAGAGTTATAAAATACTGCATTCGATGATCTAATCTTCAAAATAATTCCACGGATGAAGGAACACTTGCTCTGGACTGCATTTCCCCCTCCCCGAGGAGCTGATGAAGCAAAATGCAGCAAGAAGTGGTAAGAGAAGGTTCTTGAACCTGATTGGAGGGTTGATCCACTTGATCTAAGACAGGCAGATCCCCTGTGTAGGTAGCTGGAATGCTGACCAGAGTGATGATTGGTTTCTTCTTATGACAGACAAATCATGGGACAAGTCGACCTTATTTCCATCCTAAGGACCAGAGAAGCAGGGAAGCCCAGAATTGAGGCAGCAGAAAGGTGGGGAAGAGAGATTTCATCTGCACTCAAGTCTCTGCCCAAGTTCATGCCCAAGATATGTTTTATTTTTGTCCTTGGTTCCATAAAATATCTTATATCTTTGTTACCTCTCACTTTATATTAAGAAAGGAGAGAAAGAAGAAAGGAAAAGAAATCATAGCAGAGTCATGACAATGTGTTGCTAAGTTGTTATTAATACGCATAAAATCTATTCATGTTACAAATTTTTCACTAACCTAAGGGGAAAATCACACTCCCTTTAAAAGAACAATGTAGAAAAATATTTCTTGTGTATTCAAAGAAAGTTAAAAAGAATGCAAATATATATTTGCAGAAAGAATTCCCAACATCTACTGTTTTCCACCCTAAAACTGTCAACATGCTATGTCAATGCAGTGACAGCCACAGAATTTAAAGTTTCACTAAACTTTCTTTACTAATGTAAAAAAAAATCCATCTCGAATGCCATCTATTTAAATGTCTGACCTTTTTCACCTTTCATGTCAGCAAGAGATTCTAAGAAATATACCTTTAAGAAAAATCTAGCCACTGTAAACCTATAGCAAAGCTTCAAACAAATGTACTTCCAGTCCAAATCACAAAATGGGCTTTTATAAATTTTTTTCTACAAAAATAAATAAGGGAAAGTCACAAAAAAAGATAAAGGCTTCATACAGAATTGCAGCAATTATATCCCCACAGCTACACTATAACCCAAAACTTTGCAAAGGCTTTGATTATTGAACCATGGCTGAAGTGAATAATTTGCTTTTCACTAAGAAAACAAGCACATTCATTCTCACCACAATGGAGAGAGGCAGTTTTAATTAAACCTTATCAAAAGATGAATAAGGAATAAACTCAATACCCATTCCACAGAACTCTATTTTCATCTGTTTAGTTTAAGCTTGCCATGTTCATGCAATAATTATCCACTGTCCAAGGAATGCTGGAGTTGTGTTAATGTTGGTAAAGATTTAATTAGCTCAATTATCTGGAGAGTATTGAAGGGAGGTTCGGCACAGTACAAATTTCTTCAGGCTTTATACTTACCTCTGATCAAAATACATGAAACTGAATTCTAACTGAACAAAAGACACTCACTTCTACAAGTCTACTATTGAAACAGTTCCATACTTCATAATTTTATTACTCCAATTAAACACACACACACACACACACACACACACACACATACACACACATCCTTAGAAATAGAACTCAGAAGTGAAGACTTCTCTTGGTGAGAGAGAAAGATATATATACAGAGAGAGAAAGTGGGGGGTGGGGGGTAGCAGTGCATATGCTAACTTTTTGGATCTGTAAATATGTTCTTAGAAAGTTAATTACATTTTCCTTTTATATAAATATTAACATCCAAAGTTCATTTCCAAAAAATATTATGTTTTTTTTTTTTTAAATCTAGCTTACATATATTGCCTTTTTCCTGGAAAGGGAGGCATTTAAGCAGTATTGAAAAGCACAGTAACACAGACAACTGTTTCAATCTGTCAGACACCAGGGACAGACAGTAGGGTTCATTTCAGAAAACAGATTGGCCCCCAGTGGCCTGACCTTCCTGGTGGGAAAGAGAACACAGCGCCGTGCTTGACAAGCTCAGCAACAAAGAGGTATATTCAAGTACCCCCAATTCAGACACGCTTCTCACAGGGAAAAATGCAAAGCAGGAGAAAGAAATGCATCACTTCCAGCAAAGCTGAGTTTACTTAGATCACAGACAAGCATCTCAACCATAACAAAAAACAACAAATTCAGGAAAGTAGCAAGCCCCATTTTATCCACTCACTTATAACTTCAGAAAGCTCTCTTCTGATCATTGCCAACATTTTAGCTCCCAGCCTCACCTGTCATCCACACCCACTAGCAATAGAACAATAGTGGAAGCCCCCAAATGTGACTGTCCTGATGAAAGTCCTCCTAACTCTTCAACCAGTGAGGGAGACATACCTTGTCTCCCAGAAGCTGGCTCAAGAGACTTGTAAAGTAAGCTTTCTCTTATTTTTACATGCTACCATTTGGGCTTTATTTTGAAACTCAGACAGATATTGACCTGCCAGATTCTTAGACAACCATTTTTCATTACTTATTTTTATTTTACATTTGTATAGAGAATCTTCTATGAAGGTTTGCAGTGAGCCAAAAATATAGCTGAGGGATCAAGAACCATAGAAAGAAACTGATCAAATGATATCCTCACAAAAAAGACAAAGGAAAAAAAAAAACCCTCTGGCCAAATTAGTTGTTATATATAAATACATACATATTTTTACAACTTCCAATGTCACATTGTATTGTACATCTTAGTTTGGTATGTTTTGAATTTTTTTGTGTGTGTGTGTGTGTGTGTGTAATAAAAATATGTTAGGATACCAATTTTTTGAAGCATTAAGTTTTATGTAGAAAAACAGAAATTTAAAAAGTACTTATAAACAAGCACATTGCTTCAAAAAATAAACTCAGAGTTTGTGTTTTTTTAAAATATATATTTTTAGTTGTAGTTGGACACAATACCTTTATTTTTATTTATTTTTATTTTGTGCTGAGGATCGAATCCAGTGTCTTGCATGTGCTAGGCGAGTGCTCTCTGAGCCACAACCCCAGCCCCAGAGTTTGTGTTTTTAATACATGTTTTCTTGAACTATAGGGATTATGGGCACTTAGCTCAAACCACATAGTGAAGTTAAAATAAGTCCTGATTTCTAGCCCATAAATATCAGGATGACTTATTATGTTAGCAGATACTACACTTATTATGTTAGCAGATACTACACACACACACACACACACACACACACACACACACCCCTCATTATTAATATGTGGATTATTAGAAAAACTTACTGTGAAGGGCAAACCATTCTATACCATGCAGCATATCACATTTGGGAAAAGAAGGCATAGTTTTGAGCACTGGACACAGACCAAAATCACAAGCTCATCTCATCAGATAAAAGATAAGGCTGGTTGAAAGGTGAGAAAACTTGCACTACCCTAGTGGTCCAAATGGTTTGCCTCACCTTTGTGCAAACGGCTACAAACAGAAAATTCCATAAGCAAGAGGGGCAAAAGTGATCCATGCTGATCAAAAATTGTGTTTTAAGGCCTACATTTTTTTTTTTTTTGCAGCCATCTTTTTTGGAAAGTGCCTTAAGGTAAGGACTCCTCTGAGACAGCAAAGAAAAAACTCAAGTATAGGTTGATTTTGCCTTGTTTTCTGGCCTGCAAAAGCTTGTATGGTACGACTCACTCAGTCTGCCCCCTTAAAGACATCCTCAGGACTTCAGAGCATTCTGTGTAAGAACAAAGGGTGCTTGGGTTCAGTCCGAAACACTAGTCATTTTTACCACACAAATTCCCTTCTTTTGTGCTGGCAAAGGGGGATACTTTGAGCCCTTTGGGTTTAGAGGATCTTCAAACAGACAATAGTGTGCAAACAACCCTCAAGAACAGAACTTTACCAGGACAACCTCAAGGCTGAGAGCAAGGCTTTGAGAAACGCCCCTTCAGCTGATTTCCCTCTGCTCTCCACCCTGAACAAAGCCAGAATGACAATACTGAAATCTCCTTCTTTCTTTGGATTAAACCCCTTTGCAGGAAAAGTATGCAAATGCTCTGTGTGGCTCCCTTGACGGAGGCTACTCTTACCCAGATATCTTTTCTGTCTGGCTCCCCGGGCAGACCATCCGCTGCCTGACACAGAGACCAGCCTTCCAATTCAGCATCTTTCACAGCCTGACAGTCAGATCCCTGGGCCTGCCACTGCCTCTAAAAGGGGCTCATTTAGTCATAATTAACTATTCCCTGCATATTTCCGAAGGTATGGTAATTGTGCTAAAAGCCAACAAGTGAAGCATTCATTCTACTTCTTATTTAAATCTTTTCTCCCCCTCAGCAGTTTCCTCCCTCTGCCTTCCTCTCAATCAACCCCCTCATCCCTGACCCCCACCATTTTTTCTTTCTGTCCCTCCCTGGTAACATTTCTCATAGAGAGATGGAATGAAGTTGGAAACTGCAGACTACAGGAAAACAGTTCAAAAGGCAGAGTGTACTGAATGATGATGCATCGTGTGGGGAGTCACAAAGAAAGTGAAAGAGGTTTAAAAATGAACAAATTGTTTCTGTTGGCAGAAATATACATGTATATAAATATGTAAATACGAACCTAGATATATTTGGGGTGTATGTAAAATGGCCATGTAATAAGCCAGTTTTGGTCCCCAGATATGTCTGTATATACACATGATATAAAAGTCCTACAGATTCCTTTTCTTAATGTGTGATTCTTCTCCAAATCAGTTTTCACCCTGCATTACAAACAAGGAATACAAACAAAAGATAATAACTTTGTTTCACCAGCTTCTCTTCTTTCTCCTTAAGCCCCAGACAAGACAGAAATGAGGTTGAGAATCTTAATTTCTGCCCTCTTGCAAATGGTTTTCAGGTCCTGACAAGTGGGGCAGTGAACCACTGGGCACTGTGTTCTGTTCTTGGATCAGGAGGTGTGTGGGGAATGAGGTAAGGTGATGATCATCTACCTGAAAGATTCCCATAGCCACCGGCCACTGCACTACAGTCATGTGGGTCAAGTAGGAAAGTTGGCCCGGCTTTCCTGCAACATTGCCATCCACTCGATCCACACAGCACTGTTGTGGAGTTAGTCTTGGCATAGGAAAGTACATACTGTTTCATTAAAAAAGACTCTAAAAACCAGCCCTTTGAAAAGCCCACTGAGATAAGTAGTAGGTAAAGAATATGAAGTCCCCAATTCTTATGCTGATACACTATTCTAGCTCTTCTCTTTGCTTTTGGCTAAATCATGATCCCATGCTGTCTCTTAATCGTCTGGATACTGCTATTCCTGGTGTTAATTTAGCAGCATTTCTTAGGGGGAACAGAAAATACTTTAAATGTTAACTTACAGAATTCCCAGTGAATGTAAAGTAAGATTAGCTGGCTGGGTATCTGACTCTTTCTCACCTATATGCAGTGGAGAGTGTGGGCATGAGACAGCATCAAAGAACTTGGACTCATCCAATTCAAAGTTGGAATTCTAGTGGCAGCCTGTTATGGCTACAAAACGGGACATTAACTAACTTTCCTAATTGTATGATACAATTTGTAAAACTCTTTTCTCTGCTAACTCAAAGGCATACAGTTTCATGCATTTTCTTTTGTCATTTTCCCCACATATAATTTTATTCTTGCAAACAAAATATTCTACTTTTCTTACATTATCTTGTGCATTTGTCCATATAACTTGCCCTAAAAACTATAATTTTCAAGGCTGTGTCATATTTGATCTGTTCAGAATACTGTATTTATTTTTTAAATGTAAGAGTTTTTTTCCTATTCTTAATAATTAATGTATAATCTAGTCCATGCAAGTTGTTTGCTCACATCAACATGCTTCCTTTATCATTATAATCATTGCCAAAAAAGTTGTTGTGTTACTAAACATTAAGGTGGTTTTAAGAATTTGATTAGACACACTTTAAGATCATCAGACACTTTACAATTTATTTGGATTTAGGCGAAACTGGGCATGAAAACTAGTTAACACTTATAGGTATTTAAAGTTCATAGGCATCACTATGAATTTATTCATGAAAACACTATTGCATGCCAATTGCGTGCTTAGCATACTACAAGCAAAACCATGAAGATACTGAATTCTTAAACATTTCTTTCAACTTTAAAAATGATCTTGAATTTTTATCCCTTGAAAACTATTTATCTCACTTTTTTTTCACTCCATTTCCCCTAAGTGGTGTCAATGTATCTGAATATATGAAATTCTACATATTCACAAAAGTACAAAAGTGAAATTAAGGAGACTGTTAGTCTAGTCATTTTATAAAAAGACATGTGAACATTCTTTTAACTGAAAATGAAGAATTTATGCATGACTTTTCAAGAAAAATATTGTGTACACGTTGATAAATGCATAATAAAGGAACCATACCCATGATAGAGCCACAAAATTTCAGGGCTGGAGGATGAATGGATTTTCAGCCAAAGATATGAGTAAGTGGTGGCTGAATTTCTAACATTTTGTTAGATAGAAATGTGACGGGAAATTTGTGAATTTTCTTTACTTATTTTCAAGACATGATCTACCATGATAAGTTCAAAGAAATGAAACAAATACCACATCTTCTTTCAGGGTTGTTAAATGATTTCTAAAGGATCTTCCAGCTTTAAGATGTTTTCATTCTTCTGAGTCTGACCAGGAAGTCATACACATTTTCCCATGGGCAATCACATTAAAATCTAAGCTGTTTAGCCTGTCATTCAAGACCCTTCACAATCTGGCTTGGAATTGCTTTTTCAGTCCCATCTCTATTTACTCTCACACTCTGCCCTCCACCAGACCATTCCAGAAAGATGCTGTACTTTGTGACAGGGCTTCCTGCTTGGTGTTTATTTCCTTTGTTTGGAAACACCTTTTTTCTTTCATGCTTATGCAAAATCTGACTCCTTTTGCTCAGAATCTCTTCCTTTGGCAAAACTTCCGGCACAATTAATTTTTCCCTAGTTTGTTTTCCTATGCAGCTTCTTGCAGACTTCTACTTCAACCTTCATATTCCTGAAATTTAAGTTTTTTTATTTGTTCCCTGGAATTGTGGGGTCTGGAAGGCAGAAACTGTCCTCTTTATTACTGCCTAACGTGGCACCAATATGTGGTTTAGTTGCTCTAAAAATATTTGCTGGAAGACTGAAGACTATAGATGGGGGAGACAGTTGGGTATTCACTAATTTAGTTAAATATTTAATGGGAATAAATTATGTTAAGAGATGCTAAGAGATGGAGAAATAGTGGAATGAAGATAAAACAGTTAACAAGTTCCTGTATTCTTAGGTTTAGATTCCAGTGGAGAAGACAAACAAACAGATACCTTCAATATAGAGGGACTGAAACTTTCTTCATTCCCAACATTTGAAGAATAGCCATATACTTATTTGTGTTCACAAAATCTATTTCTCACTGAGTCAGATACTATGCCAAATTCCACCACTGGAGTCAAAGACTGCAATATCTCAATATCTCACGGTTTGTAATTCACTCTCCCCTTTGTTGGTATCTCCTCCATTTCCACCCATTTTCAGTTAAAAAGCTGGAGCTGTGAAAGTAATCTATCTCTGGGGCTGGGGATGTGGCTCAAGCGGTGGCGCGCTCGCCTGGCATGTGTGTGGCCCGGGTTCGATCCTCAGCACCACATACCAACAAGGATGTTGTGTCCGCCGAGAACTAAAAAATAAATATTAAAAATTCTCTCACTCTCTCTCTTCTCTCACTCTCTCTAAAAAAAAAAAAAAGAAAGTAATCTCTCTCTCTCTCTCTCTCTCTCTCCCTCTCTCTCTCTCTCCCTCTCTCTCCCTCTCTCTCTCTCTTCATATGCTGACATTAGGCAGCCCTATCCTCAGTTCAGTAACCATACTGAGTTCCTTCTACTTGACTGAGAACCTTTCCTGGCCTCCTGCTTCTTTCATTTTACTTCTGGATTTCTCCCTTTGACTACAGAACCTCATCTGCCTTAACTTAGTGATCAATGTGAGTCATGTGGCTATCAAGTGCTTCCTGACATGATGTGATGAGAAAGACAATTCTTCTTAATGGCAGTCTTCCCCCAAATCCATTACCCCAGGGTACCCTTATGAGAAAACCTCATGAAGGACATCCTACAAAATACCTTAGTGGCTCTTCTCAAAAGCACTGAGGTCATGAAAAACAAGGGATGATTGGAGAAATTATCACAGACCAGAGGAAATTAATGAGATGTGACCACAGTGCAATGTGGTATCCTGGATGGGCTCCTGGAACAGAAGAAGGACATGAGTGTGTAAAAAGAGGTGAAATCCAAGTAAACTTCATAGCAGATGGGCAGGGAAAGATTCTAGTCCTTTTTTCCCAACAGGAAGTCCTGTTTCTGCTGTGTCCCATCAGAGCTCTGCTGAAAGCCTTTCTAAATATGTATGTAAAATGACCTGATGACTTAGCATCACATGGCCAGTGGCTCTCTCTGAAAGGGTAAAATTAGTGGATACAAAAAAGGAAAAGTCCCAGCCCCCAAATTAATAACTCATAAAAGACTTCTAAGAATTGTTCTACTAAACATGTAGGGCTGTAGTAGATGACACTTCATTATGACTTCAGATAATACTTGTGTGTACACAAACTTTTGTTTGTTGTACCCCAGAAAGTTTTTTATTTTATTTTGCATTAAGTAGCAATTTCTTTAAGGGGGAAAAATTCTATTAGCATAATTAATATGTCAGAATAAGCATATAACACTAAAGATACAGGGCAACTGCTCTTACTCTCTGGCCTTAGAACACTTTATACTCTCACAGAGGACTCTGAGGAATGTCTGCTTATGTTGATTATAGCTGCTAATATTTACCACATTTGAAATTAAAATTGTTAGTTTGAAAACAATTCATTAAAAAAACCATTACACGTTAACATAAAATGGTATTTTAATAAAAATAACTACATTTTCCAAGCAATTAGGAGAAGGATGTCATTGCTTTACAATTATGTAAATATTTTTAATGCCTGGCTGAATAGAAGAGGGCTGGATTCTCTTATTTGTTTCCGTATTCAATGTGCTGTAATATGTTGGTTTTGGTTGAAGCAAATGACAAAAATCCATATCTCACAGATATGTAGTTGGAAAAGGAAAATGTATTTCAATAGTCTTTTTGAAGTAACTACGAATATATATTTTTTTATATTACAACAAAACTCGATAATTGGTAGTTTCTTAAAGGTTAGTTGTAGTGGGGAATCTGAACTTGTACCAATAAACTCTTTGTACACTGTTACTTTAAAATATATTAGTTCATTTTACATCTTCAGTGACTATTTCACTCATGCATAATTTTGCTAATAACATGCATTGGTCTTTTGAAAAATTTTGATTCAATGAGATATGCAGATTTCTCAAATGTTGACACATTTTACTACACAGTATCAAAAACTCACATTTTCTTAAGTCACTACCAATCTCATTAGAAAAGTCTTCCAGAAACTATCCATCTCATGGTGGCACATAAAGGTTTCCTATAGTTTCCTCAAATTCTAACTTTCCATTTAAAGTTCTAATATCCTCATTGACAGAAAATAATATGGGTTGTTTTCCAAGAATGGCAGACTTAGTTTTTGTTCATTTTTGAGAAAATATCTTTCAATCATGTATCCAAGTTTGAATAACCATAGTTTGTTCATCATTCTTTTAAATAAAAACCATGTTGCAGGACAAAAGCAGCTAGTTTAGCTTGCAACTCAAACAACTGCCCAGGAGATAAGCATGGATTTAGTACACAGTAGAAATAATTTACACAAACATAACATTTAGTCACACAGAATATGAAAAGGACATTTACTCAAAGGTAGAGATTTAATGCAGTTAATAATTTCTACTTCTTCATCAAACCAGTATTAAGTGAAACTGGCTTTTTTTTTTTTTAATTGCAGTTACATGGTGGTGAAAAATCCAGTGCCCAGGAAGAGTCTTGAGTCACTACTTGAGCATACTTAGGAGCCAGCAGTTTTGCCTACCATTGCTTTTCTACTACTAGTACAAATGTCAGCACAGTTAGGGGGAAAAAGGCAAAGGACATCTTAGCATTCTTATAGAAATAGTTTTGACCCCATAGAGCCCTTAGGGAACTACAGGGTATATGGACCACACTAGGGGATCTGCTGATAGGGCAACTGTAAGGATGCCATTTCTTTTCCTTAGAACCTGGGAAACTTATCTGAGAACCCACAAACCTGAAGGTGAGACTTTTAACATATAGTCATTCAGTCCATAGAGTTGTAGAGAGGTTCTACAAAGTAAATGGTAAATACAAGAATGTCAAAATGTGCCAGATTATATTAATCAACGGAGAGGAGTTAAATTAAGAAGAATGCAAAATACCAGCAAATCTAAGAAGTCAGTGAACACATGCTGACTTTGAAAGGCAGAGCTGGGGTCAAGGAAAAAAGAAAAGGGTAGGTGGTGAGACCAGGTATGAGCAAACACCTCCCCCATGCAGCTTGCTATCTTCAACTTGCTTATTTTGAGAGGTGAGGGCCTCATATGTGGCTAAATAGTGGGAATGAACTTGTAGACAACCATACCCAAGTCCTGTTTCCTGTTTTTTGCTTTTTGTGTGTGTGTGTGTGTGTGTGTGTGTGTGTTGTGATGTTGGGAATGGAATCTAGGGTCTTGTGCATGCCAGGTAAGTGCCCTAATATTGTGCTACACCCCCAGCCTTAATTCTTTCATTAACAATAATTTGACAATGTTTTCTGTCAAAATAGTTTATTATTCTAATAATAAATCTGTGAAGTATTAACAAATTGAGTTACTGTGGAAGAACTTTAGGTTAATTTCAAATAGCATTTTATTAAAAAAAAAAAAAAAGAAAAGGAAAGAAAGAAAAAAAAGGAAAAAAAATTCAGGGCCAGCTTCTAGACCACACAATAAAATTCCCAAACGAGGGGATGGATGGATTCATGGATTCACATTGATGTTTAAATTTTTAGATTTGACAGAACTAATGCAGTACATCTTGACAGCTATATACAGTAGCTTAATGCTAAGCTTTTTATGCTGAATATAGAACAGAATGAATTTTGCACCAGTGTTTTGACTGGGAGGTTTTAAGATTCTTATTCACATTAGACAGCAGTCTGAGGCTGCTTGATAAAACAAGCCTTGGCTATTTAATAACTGCCTGATAAAATGTCTCAATATTTAAGAGAAAAGAGAAACTGAAGGCAAAGACATTTTGAAAATATACATTTTAACCAGAATCTGGATGCTAAGTAAACATCTTTCAGTGTTCAGCCAGAAAGACTTGCAGCTGTGGCATTTGTGATTTACAGTAACAAGATGAAGATCTTCACGCAAAAGATAAATGATATCATAAAAATTCTTTATCAAAAGAAATACATTTTCTAGTGGAATTTATGAAGGAAAAGGATTTACACCAAGGTCCATTTAGTGCATTTTTAGAAGCTTTGAATTTGGAGCTTAGTGCGAGTACATGCTAGCAAATATTATTCTGTTTGTCATTATGTTCCCTTCTTACAAGTTGCAGACTGATTTTCTCTATAAGGGCACCTTCTTAGTTTTGTAAATAAGTCTACTATAAATTATTGACTTTGTGGTAGATATTAAAGTCTAGATGAACGAAAACTGGAGAGCTTCCCCTTTAAAAAACAAGAGGTTAAATTGTACCAAAATATGATACATATTCTAAAATATACACATATATTTTAACATGGATTAGATCTCCATTTCCCAAAAGGCACATGGTCTCCTTTATCAATGAGATCACATGTGAATCAAGAACCCTGGTTTGATGTGTGCAGCCTAGCTACCACTGAATATAAACACCGGTCCTGTTATTCAGTATGCAACTGAGCTAGTCTTCCACACTAGCCCAGGGGGGGCGGGGGGAATATCTCTCTTATTCTCTAAAGTTGCCCATCTCTATCCGGTTCTGTCGAATTGCCACAATTTCCCAGATAAAACATTTGAGTGTGTGTCAGCTTTAATTAATGTAACATGACCTGATCATTTCCACAGTTAAGAATAAAGAAGTTTGCATTCTTTAAACCCAAAGCTCAACCTGGAGATTATGCTAAGTTGCTTCATTCATAGTCCACACTCCTCCGCTCATGTCAGAAGGACAGCATTTGTCCCCTCTAGTGATAAACAAATTATACATGAAATCAATTCCACTTCACAATCATTTTCCCTATTGGGTATTATCTTTCCTTCCCTGCTCCCTCCAGTTAAGCCCGCATCCTGTAACTTGCTAATGAGCTGAGGGCTTTCTGTTCCAGGTGGCACCCCCTGCTTCGAAGTCATGACATTTCCCATTTCGAATGCTGCTGGCATTTTTCGACAGCTCCTGCTAACTAGGCTTTTTGACCTGCACTAAGAGGAACTCATCTGATCGAATCCTCTAACCTGCCAATCATTCCAGCAAATGATCTTCACAGTCACTCCCAAGGCAGGAATGGAAGGGGGAAAAAAAAAGGAAAAGCCAGTGAGAGAATGAGGGAGTCGGCAAAGCGGCTGCCTCTGCAGCTACCTAATGAGAATACTTTAAGTCTCTGAGGCAGCTGAAACACTGAAAAACTGGTGGGAAAATTAGGACACAACTGAATGCCTGGCTCTGTAATTACTGATTTCTTTCCATCCTGAGATCATTTTGAGAGCAACACCTCTGAGATGTGCCAGTTTCTAAAGAACACAAGAATACCCCACCTTACGCAGAGGAAATAGATTTATTTCTCCTGCCACTATCAATATGCAATTCTCATAATCCCACTCTGTCAAACAGTATCCTTTGCAGAATTAATTATGTGCTATAAGCTCGTTAAGTGTGCATTTGTAAACTAGGGATGATTATAAGGTTTGTCACAGTGAAGCAAAGCTCTCTTTTTTTCCTAGGCATATTTTGAATGTTGCAACTAGTTAAGGGTGTTGACTTTTACACATTCATATAAAAGCAAATAGGTACAGTAGAGGTTAGTACTAGGCTCAGGGAGGATTAAATTCTTGACATCAACAATATAGGATAATCTGGGCATTCTGAATTAATGGAGGTAAATTTTTTTTTTCCTTCTAGATTTATTCTGCCTGTACAGAATCAGTTTACTTAATTACATTTAAACATAGTGGGTCACCAGATCACAGAATAACTCAATTATTTTAGGAAGAAAGATCCAGTAGGTGGTTTATTTGGCAATGGGTCTCAACTCTAGGTATCTTTATATGGAGTAGATTTGTTGACCAAGAAATGATACAACATAATTATGTGTTATCATTACACCATTGTATGTAATAATGTAAAATAAATACTGTACATGATTTAATTGCACATGATAATCACAGATCTTTCCCCATTTATAGTAATTAGGCCAATAGCCCCACTTACAGCAATTATTTCATGTAATTGAGGGCATTTTGCTAATTACATTGAAAATGATAATCCAGAGCAATTAAAAATCCAAGGGCACTATACATAATGCAAAGTATATTAAAAGAATGGTAATATTTTACAGGGAGAAAATTCAACCATGTATGGAAGCAAACAGTACAGTATTTAATCCCATGTTCAGCATACATGGTGACACTCATTATAACAGGAATTTCTGACAATTTCTCCAACTTTTGTATTATTATTTTTCTAGACCTTGTATATTATTTCCTTAGCTGGAAAAGCAATTCTTTGATTAATCTATGATGTTATCTTAACAACTCTAGCACTGTTGGAAAATTACTCCTTTGACAATGTAGCATATTGAGAGGGGCAGGGGAGAGAAAGAGAGGAGAGAGAGAGAGAGAGAGAGAGAGAGGAGAAGAAGAAGAAGAAGAAGAAGAAGAAGAAGAAGAAGAAGCAGCAGCAGCTGCTATCCCAAATTCCAAAAGAGACTGAGTAAATTATTCATTTGCACAACTAATTTGATGTTCTTAAAAGCTTTATTCATAGAAGCATCTCAGAGCATCGCAAACATTTTGTTAATCACACTTGTAATAATTTAACTAAAACGTCAACTTTTTATTGAAATACATTCTGTTATAGCATTATGTTTGCTCTCGGTCTAGAATTTTAATGTGTCTAAGGACCTGAAAATCTGTATTTTTGTTCCTAGGGCTCTAAGGTCTGGCCTTCCCTGATTCTCCTCCCCATTTCTATCCAGAGCTCCCATTTGAAGAATATCTTGGGAGTGATGAGCATCTGTGGGACAATGGGAATAGTTTCTAGCTTCTTTTTGCCTTCCCGTCTCAACATTGTCATTTAGACATTGTCCTCTGTGCATTCAAATGTCATCCCAGACCATCAGCCCACTTCAACTCAAACAGCCTCCTTTTATGCTCAGACACTTCTTAGAGTACCAGCAGACCACAAAGACTGTCTACTGGGACTCAGCTGCTGTCCTGGTATTAATAATACAATATAGTGAACTTAGGACATAGATGATTCCCTCTGTATCCCAAATTCATAAGAATCACCATTAAATGAAAAGGAAAAACAGAACACCTGAGCTGATTACAGCCATGTACTATAGGTAAATGCTAACTCTAATAGTTTAGCCAAGCACTGTAGTGGATACCTTGGTTACAGGCCATACCACATCCTGTGGCCACTAGTTATAAGAATCCTTCATTCATATTATGTTGTAGGCTAAATAGTCCCTAAAAAATCAATCTGTGTTTTAAAAAACCAGAAGATGAAAGCCACAGTGCTATTTTCCCTGGCCCCCTCTAATTGAAAACTCATCTAATCTGGAAATGCTGAATCACAAAAATATAGTCACTTTTTGAGGATGCATGGACTGATGAACCACTTTGTGGAGCATGAAACCAGATTCATTTCTTTTAGCCATTTTGCCTCTTAGAACCCTCAATCAGAGGATGGAAGAGGAAAAGCAAGGCCAAAAAATCACTATTTTTAATTTAAAAAACATCATTCTGAATTCCTTGTTTTTAAGAAAAACACAATGAAATAGTTCAAGTCAACATAGCTTCGTGTAAATAACATACAGGGTTTAGCAAAACTGTGTGTGTTCACATTTGTGTGTGCAGAGGTAGGGGAGGAAAAAGGGAGAGAATGACTATGGGGAAGCAGACAGGAGACACGGGGAAATGTGAACATTTGGGAAAAGCAAGAAAAGGGCTTCAGAAATGTTTTTATGTTATTCTTGCAACTCTTCTGTAGACCTGAGGTCTGTCGATGTAAAAAATTATGTAGTTTATAAATACACTCTGAGTGAAAATAAGATAACTTTATTTTTATTCTTCTTTGTAACAAGACTAGTCCATCATTAAGCAGATTAGGTAGTCAAGGCCTGAGAGTTCCTTGCTGACCCATTCAGGGTTGGGGAGATGTGGAGTACAGATCAGAGGTGGCCCAAAGAGAAGGAGGGATGTAGAGGCAGAGAAGGGAGAAGACTATAGAAGAGACAAACTTCTATAGTCTACTCTTTTGCATTGGAGTTTAAAAGACATGAAAGGATCTTGATTTGTACCTCACAGTACACAGAATACTATTAGGCTATCTCCTACGATAGAGGAGAAGTTAAGGTCAAGGGGTGGAAGTAGACGGGAAACTGAACAATATTCTGGCCTCTTCTTGATCTTGTGTTCATAATATACACTATGCATTTGTGGTTTAAAGCACTATCAATTTCTCAAGTAAGATGCATTTTTTAATCTGCGATAATGTGGGAGTAATGACATCAACCAGGTATCCTTTCAGATAACACCTGAGAGGAACATCAGGGTTTGTTTCTCCCTCTGCCTACTATTTTTGCAACTTTTGTCAACTATATGAAGCAACAAAGATAATAGAAGTGTTGCTATTTGATAGGAAAAAAAAATCTGTAGAGTTGTGAAGAAAATACCAATTCTTTCAGGGAAAACAAAACAAACAACAACAACAAAAAACGAACACCAAACCCCCAAACTAGAAAGAAACCTAGATTTAACAGCTGAATTTTTTATATGGTGATAAGTTCTATTGGGTGGCATCTGCTTTCGTGTCTACGGTTGAGAAAACACATGACTTAAAAATCTTTAGTCAATAGCCCAAAATATGACACAGTGAAGATCTTAAATGCCATGCAATGAAGGTATTATCACTCTGTTAAAAATGGGGTTTCCCTCTATACTTGTTGATTTTTACCTCACAGTACACAGGCCAGGCAAGGTGCTTTTCAGCTTCATAAAAGCTTCCAGGATGGCTAAGAACAGAGCCCTTTTCTGAGGGGTCCTTAAGGACAGATTGTCCACCCAATTCACAGCTCAGCTGATGGCCCCAGGGCTCCGAGACTGACCTACAACAGCCCACGGTCGGCCACCAGCTCATATGGCAGCCTTGCTCTCTGCATGCTCATGATGATGGCTACAGCAATCAGAGCTGCTCTTTAGGACAGTTTCAATCTCAGGCAAAAAGAACTCAGTGGCAGACTGTCCCAGAGGCAGAGGGACAAAGAGAAATGACAATGAGCAGGATCCATGAATAAGCAGAAACAAGTCAGCTGAAGCCACAAAGTGAAGGGAAGATGAAAGCAATGTGAGTTGATGTAGGGACTGAAAAAGTGAGCCACCACAATGTCACAGCATGGAGGAGAGCAATAGGTGGCTCTTTCTCCAGGAACAGTTTCCAGAGTTGAGATGGCAGATAAACTTAAAGCTACTGTTGGGTTCCGAGTGACATGCCAGGCGACTTAGACTATCAACCCATCTTTCTTTTCACAGACCACTGCTAACTGAGGAAGCCTGACCTGGTCACCTTCTCCTGAAAGATTCTGACACCAGCTCTGTCTCAGTCTCCTGTCCCCGCCCGTGGGCACTAGGCTTGGTGTGTCTGCACAGTGCTCCGACACTCTCAGCTGTGCATCTCTATCCCTCTCACTTTGGCTCTTGTCTCTTTGCTAATCTTTCTCCTCCTCACACACAATGGGACTTAATCTGGAAATGAAACACATTTTTACTTAATTCAGTTTTCTCTTCCTGATTCCGCTTTATAAAACGTAGGTGGGAGAAATGCTTTTCACCAACATTGTCCAGTAGAACATTCTGTGATTCTGGAAATGTTGTGTATCGCCCTAAAAGTGGTGACTTGTATGCAGCTTCGAGCACTTGAAGTGTGGTACTGCTACTGAGGAAAGAATATTTTAAGTTAACTGAAATCAATTAAAATTTAAATAGGCACATATTCCTAGTGGTTACTATGTTGGACAACACAACTCCGTTCTTTAAGAAGTGAAAGGAGGAAGAAAAGATGGAAAGAGAGGGAGAGAGGAAGGAAGGAAAGAAGGAGGGGGAAAGAAGGAGGAGAAAGGAAGGAGGGAAGGAGGGTGGAGAGAGGAAAGAAAGAAGGCAGAAAGGGCAGGAGGGAAGGAAGTAACAAGGAACTGCTTAATTTTATGTGATAAAGCACTGATTATTTTCCTAGTTTGTCTTTATCCTGACCCAAAATAGGTGATTATTTTATTGTATAAATATATAATTCCTGCATTATCTGCTGGGGAATTCATTATCTAATGCTACCTGCATCAACATCCCTTTGAGTTCCTAGAATGCAGATTCATGGGCACCAGGAACTGGATTTGAAGAACTCCTCAGGGGTCTGGTGTCCCAAGCTCTGTCTAGAATCTGGTTCCTAAAAAAAAACCTTTACCTTATTTAATTAAATTTTCGTGAGCAATCAATGTATTCTATTCTCTTTATTTGACAGACTACTTTTAAGAAATCATTGCTTAATGACTGAGTCAAGCAGTGATTCTCTATAGCCATTTTTCCATCATTCTGCAATTCTTAAATAATTTTGGACTAGCAAAAAAAAAATGCTAAAAGGAGGGGAGAGGGTCACAAGGTATGCACACAGTGAACCTCTTGCACTTGAATCAAATTCTTTAACACAGTAGACAGATATTCATAGATTTACTATGAATTTAATGGGGGTTAAAGATCAATTGCTTGATTGAAAAGAGTACCTACTGTTTCAGGAAAATTACAAAACATATGTCTAAAGAGTAGTGCCATTCTTATTCCTTGAATTCAGTAAAAGAAGAAGGAGACAGTGACCAAGCACTTCCTATGTCAATTCAGAATGACTGGAAAATTAAGTTCAAGAGAGGGGTATGTCTGGTATCACTCTGTTCAAATACAAGTGATACTAATGGATGTGATATTCAACATAGCTTCTGGCCTTGTCCTTAGGGAAATTCTATTCATGTTTAAGGCTTTATCAGACTTTAGAAAGGTCTTATTTTCAATGGTGATGAGTGGGAACAAGCTGTCTTTAGAGGATAACAAAATGTGGCACAGTATTTTGATCAACAGTGGCACTTATCCCATTTTTAACTTAGGAGCTTGTGGTTTTCTTTTTATTTAATTTCACTATAAGTTTTTAAAATGAATTGCTGAAAAGCAAAATGCATTTCATTAGCTTTTCTACTAAGGCCAATTTATGTAAATCCAGCATTATTAACTAAATAATTGAAGTGACCTCAGTTTGCAAGGAAAGAAACAATGTGACACTGAGGTATGGGAGAAAAATTAGGATTGAAACATTCCTTCCTACTTAACCCTCCATCATTGGGAAGACGGAGGGATGCAATGCCTGCCACATGTACCTCCCTATAACTCCCCTGAGAGGAACGGTTAGAATGCTAGTCTGCATTCAGCCTCTTTGAGCCCCCAATATCTTCCCCCTCCTTTTTCTCAATCTCTCTGGGCTTTACAAAGAACTGGGACATTCAAGGGAAATTTAAGATGCCACAGTCTGCTCTAAACAGCAAATGAATTCAACAACAATAAAGAAATCAAAGCCGAGGGAATCACACATCCTCTAAGGATGCCTTATTTGGGTAGACATTTTGCTCTATAATGTCTATAACTTAATAATTAGTTGCTGGTCAGAGTGAGGCCATTCCATATGCTGTATGAGGCCAATAAACTGGCTATCTTATTTGATCTCTAAGACAGCCCTATTTGATTAAAATTTTAAAACCCACAAAGATGAGAAATTAAAATGATTTAGTTTTCTGTTGACTGACAGAAAACTGTTAGAATCCAGCTTTCCTGCAGCTTTTCTGAGAGGAGAAAAATTGAGATGTTTCCTCCACGTCATGTTGACTCAAGCTGAGGTATTTGGCTAGAACAACAGTAATATCCAAGCTTTAAAAGTTGGTGTGAAAAGACAAAACTTGTGGAGAAAAAAATTAGCATTGCTGTCAAGTAATTGTAGAGAAAAAGCTTCCACTGTGCAGATACAACCTTAGATCTAGTTTAAAAATCATATTGCCATGAAAATGCATTTTTGTAAAGACTTTCAAATACTGAGAACTGAAGTTCTCAGCACCTTTTAAAAATCTCCTTTCAAACATTAGCAATTTTTGAGACTGTCTGGGCAATGTTCTATCCAGTTTGCTTGATTTGATTTTTACAAGGATGAGGTGACCTGAAACACATCCTAGAAGCTTTGACAGCCAGGCTAAGGTCAGGAGATCTCAAAAGAGCCAAGAAAGAACATGGCACTGTGACTGAAATTCAGGGTTGCTTGTGTGCATGTGGGAGGCAAGAGCCCAAATAATGTCCACTTTTTGTTTTGTTCCACCAAATTGGCTAAGGGATTTATAAAGCCAGGGGTACTCATTATGATAATGCAGGTCAATACTTTTAAAAAGCATATACCACAAACCTCATGAATCAAAACATTCTTAGAATGAGGACGTAACTGGTCAAAAACAGCCTGATTCTTGGGTCAATCAAAATTCAGAGTAAGAGCTCAAATTCTATCTAGTTACTTGTGCTTCTAGATAACTTTATATCCAACGAGGAGAAACAGCCTGAAGAAGGAGAAGTCTTACTCAAGTTTAACAGTAACATCTTTTGACTGTCATTTACCATATTTTATCTAGGGATCTCTTTCCTCTGAATCATTCATACACCACCAACACAGCCCTGAGAGGCCTACATTGGCCCCCATGTTGAGGGCACATAAAAGCAAGTCTTAAAAAAGCTCAAAGTACTGGTAGATCACCCATAAGAAAAATCTGCATACTTAAATTCACTGTCTTTACCTTGCTGTCAATTTAGCCTCTTATTATATTTCAAATTAAAAGAGGAAGGAAGAATGCCTCCTGTAATACTGTATACATCTTCAATTCACTTGAACAATTATTGAACTTTGAATCAGTATAAAAAGTTTTGCCTACAAGGGCAAGTTAATTATTTATTTGCTTTAGAGTATGATAGTACATTAAAAGGGAAAATACACTTGTGTGTACACACACATACACACACACACACACACACACACACACACATACACACAGAATTCCAAAAACAGAAACAAAGAAAACCAACCCCCCTCCCCAATAAAAAAACAAACAAACATAAACCCCATATATTTCCATCTGGCAATCAAGAAAAGTCTTTCCAGAAGTTGTCATCTCCTGTTTGTCGCTATATAGCACATATGATGACTGGGACAGGGTATATCACCTAGACTTCACCATGTTTATATTATGCTTCCTGTCTGCAAAATAGTAGAGGTCAAAAGCTGAAACAGTGCAAAGGAGAAACTTCATCATGATAAAGTCTCTGCCAGGAGCCAGACAGAAATCAGAAATGGGTAAAGAGGCTCAGATGGCACTTAAGCTCAACAGGGGAGCTTACATCCTCTCCATAGGAGTCAGCCATGATTGGGTCACACACGAAATCTGGTAGGAATAGGAGTGCAGTATTGCCAGAATTGCCGATTTTTCCAGGAAAGATAGAAATCTATTGAGTCTTTGGTAAAATCTCCCAATTTTTAAATGTAAGCAACCAATTCAGAGTGTGTGGACCAAACAAAGCAGGTTTGTGGCTTAGATACAACTCAGAGCAAACCTTTTTATGACCTCAATGAAGATTGTGTGAGCAGAGAAGATGATCTGCTCAAGACTCAAACAGTTCACTTAGGACTACATAACTAAAGTGAAAGGCAAAATATAATTTTGGTTAGACTCTAGTACGTACCTGGAAATAGGGAATTTCTAGTAGGTGTCTGGAAATATGGAAATGACTGAATTCACTCTGCCTCAGTAGAATGTCTGATAAATGCCATAATAAACCCAAAGGACTCGTAAGATAGTTTCAGGGAAAAAATGAGTCTGAAATATTTCATTCAAAGGATCTATTCAATATCTATTAAATATTACCTTCCAAGTAAAAGTAGGTCATCTTACCTGCTCTCTTGGGAGGGCTGTGCTCATCAGTGCTTGCTGTTTGATAGACTTTTGCCATAACTATTGTTTTTCCCAAAGGCCCTCATGCTCTCTCCAGCTTCTGGTTGCAATCTCACATTTGAGACGGTAAAAATAGAAGACACTGAGGACAGAATGAAAAGTTTTCATTTATATACTTATAAGTATGCTAATGACCTTTTTTTTAAAAAAAAAAAAGAGTAGAAACTGAGATGTCATTCTTCATGTGCAGCACATAGATTGCCACAGTGTCTTATCGTTGAAATGTCAAGTGGTCACAGGCACGTGCGCACACGCGCACACACACAGGATGGGAGAGTCTGCCTTCCCCTCAGAACCATAGCTCAGGTCTCCCACAGGTCTCAGATCTAGAACAATTAACTTGGATCTGGAAACAACATATTTTACCCTTTCTTTATGCCATTCTTTCACTTCACTCAATGGAGAAGTATTTACTGAGTCCCACAAATCAGAATGAAAGGAAATTCTTGTTCTTACAGGTTCTGGCTATAGGAGACAGACAGAAAACAACCAAATAAATATGATAAATACTGATACGTGTTAGAACAGGGACGAGACATTGGAAGTTTGAGGGTCGAAGGACGTCAGCAAAGGCTTTCCTGATACAGGACACTTGGGCGGGGATGAAAAGGAGGAGAGAGGGCAAGACCTGGACCTTCCTCTAGAGGAAGAGAAAGCACAAACGTCAAAAAGAGGAGGCCAGAAGAGAGGCAGACCAGTTAGGAGGCTACTGTGACAACAGGTCAACAAAGGACGATGAGTGGCTTGCGACAGGGTGATAGCAGAGAGGTGAGGACTGATATGATCCTGGGTATATCTTGAAGGTACGACCAACAGTGTTGGTGGATGAATTGGATATAAAGTGTGAGAAAAGGTGTCAAAGAACTACCCTGAGCTGGGAGAATGGCATTGCCATTTATTCACAAGGAGTAAGTTTGGGGAGAAGATTAGGAGTTCAGTTTTGATGATACTAGTGGGGACACTGGGCAGTCACTTGGGTATGCAAGTCTGGAGTCAGAGGAGGTAGAGCTGGAGATAGAACCATGTTTCGATTATGATATTTAAATCTTGAGATTGGATAAGATCATCAGGGCTCCAAGGAGTGCATGCAGATAGAAAGACCTGAGGATTAAAACTCAGGACACTGGAACAATGAGAGGTCTAGCAGAAGAGAAACCAGCAAAGGAGTATGAACAAGAGAGTTTAAAGGCAAAAGGAAAATCATGAGAAAATCCTGCCTGGAAGCCAAGGGAGGGTGGTGCCATGAGGAGGAGGTGGCCAACCATGTTTAATTCTGCTGATCAAGATGAAGGCTGGGGGGCTGGGGTTGTGGCTCAGTATTAAAGTGCCTGCCTAGCATGCATGAGGCACTGAGTCCGATGCCCAGCACCACATAAAAAAAAACTAAATAAACAAAATAAAGGTATTGTGTTCATCTACAAATATATATATATATATATATATATATATATATATATATGTATGTATATATATATAAAATGATAAAGCCTGGGAAAAGATACCAGAAACTTTGAAAACAGAAGTTCAGGAGTTGTGGACTTAAGGGCCTGGTTGCAAAGGACTCAGGACAGAAGAGAAGTTTGTCCTAGAGGAAGTAGATACATTTGAAATGGGTGTGCTTTTTTTATTTTTGAAATAATGGCACGGAGTCACATAGTGGCATCTTGTTGTTTTAGGATAATATGTAAGACGATGCAGGAAAAACTACAGATCTGGAAAGGTCCATCTGTAAATGAGAAATCTGAAGTCCAGGGAGTCTGAGGCACCTGTCCAGGGTTGCCCTACTAGGTAACATTGGAGCTGAAGCCAGAAGCCAGGTGGTCTGATTCCCAGCTCAGTTTTCTTTAGACTGTACCAATTTGTTGGCCTTCTTTTACTGAATTTGAGTTTTGTGAATTAGCAAATAAATATAATAAAATCAAGGACTCTGTGCTATGAAGTGTATTTTGTTCATTTACTTTGACAAGGGTAGTTCAGCCTCAATTATTTATGTAACTTGATAGTATACACAGGAGAATGCCCTGTGGTGTATTTGGGAAAAGTAATGAATTTCTTCTAAATCAGCCCTCCATTTACTTTCCTGCAATTAAATCTTTGTGAAGAAGTGGGGCAAGGCTGTTGGGGTTTTAGGACAGAGGGAGAATGATAGGGTGCCAGTGGAATTAGCCAGTTTGAACTGCCAGACCCCAGGTAACTATATCATTTATTCTTGCTTGATGCATTTATAATTCCACCAATACATTACTTCTAAATTTTGATGTTATGCAACTGCAATGAATGCTCAGTTTTAATGTGCTTCAGCATCCATTTTGAACATAAGCTGAATTTTCTCATACGAAAAGCAGGGCTCAGTCGCCCTGACACAATTTCCAGTTCTTACACATCCCCCTCTCTAGTTCCTCAATCTGGTCCATCTAGGCACCTGCTCTATATAGCTGCTCCCTGATGACTACTTCCCTATGGGACATCCAGGCATGGCCTGCTGGACTGGCCCCATGACCCTCCCACCCTGCATGGACTGTGGGGACATATGTAGTAGCCACTGCCAGTCACAGTAAGACAAAAGGAATTCTTGTCTGTTTGCTTTAAATCTTCCAATTAAAACTCCCCAAGGGAAATCTGTTTGGAAGAAAACCCTGGACTACCCAAAGGTATTGACTTCAGTGTCCCTCCTCTTGGTGACTGTGCTCCCTGACTTCTGTACTACAGGCATGCAGTGCACCCCTCAGGACCTACAAGTACTAGAACTTGTAAACTTTCACATTGTGTTTATATAACTGCAGCCATTTCTGAGATTTGTCTCCTGAGGGTAAAGCCTCTGTGAAATGACCCATGCAGGTGGACCTCTGTGGGTACTCTTCTGCATGGGCCTCTAAGTTGATAAAGAAACCTGAGAGTTCCATTCACATCAGTAACTTGATGAGGTTTTAAGGAATAGTCAAATATCAAAGATATTACATTATTGTTTTCTTCCAAAGCAAATAAGAGTCTAGCATAAGCATAACACTTTATTTTTTTATACAATTCTATAGAACAGCTGCCGTTCCCTGCAGTACCTAGGCTACAATAACCCTGATGCTCTTCTCAAGGGTCTGACAGATCAGGGCACACCAAGAAGGCTAGGGAGCACTAATATTTTTGTTCCCAGCCTTCTTTTTAAAATGATCATGATTATTATGATTACTATGATAGTGGGGATTAAACCCAAGGGCACTTAACCACTGAACTACATCTCTAGTCCTTCATATTTTGACACAGGGTCTCATACTCTGTTTGTTTAGAACCTTGCTAATTTGCTGAGACTGGCCTCAAACTTTGGATTGTCCTGCCCCAGCCTCTTGAGTAGCTGGGATTACAGGCATGTGTCACCATGCCTATAGTCTTCTACTTTTAACCTGGTTGTACTATGTGTTGGGCTATAAGCCATCTTAGAGAATGAGAATGCTATGGACTGATTTGAGTCCCATTCCCAATCCACGCACTGATGCCCTAAACCTCAACGTGATGTTATTTGGAGATGGGGCCTACAGAGGTGGTTAGGATTAGAGGAGGTCAAGAGGGTGGGTCACTCATGATGGGATTAGTAGCTTTGTCAGAAGAGGAAGAGAGAAGTGTTCTATCTATCCTGTGAGGACACAGCAAGCAGGCCCTCTGCCAGACAGAGGGAGAGACCTCAGCAGGAATCATTCTGTGGGCACCTTCATCTTGAACTTCCCGTCCCCAGAGCTGTGAGTAATAAGTGCCTATTGTTTAAGCCACCCACTCTGTGGTGTTTTGTCATAGCAGTCTGAGCTGATGAGGACAGCAAGGTTCCTGGAATTGGTGAGTCTGAACAATGACTTGGTTGCTAAGACAATCCATTTATTGATTCTGCAACACTTCTTCCTCCCAAGTGGACCTTCTTCCAACTCCCCTTGGAAGAGAAGCATTTGAGGGCTCTCAGCTGCTGCTACTGCGGCTGCCATGGACTCAGACGAAGAACTTTCATAAGACTACAGTAACACGAAACTTAATTTTAAGAATTTCTAAACGTAGTCTGCAGAATATTAACCCAGACAAGAGAGTCACCAAAACCAGTCATTTCACTTAAAGGAATAATGCTCAAAGTCTCTGAACCGGGGAATTCTTTGTTTTGTAAACATGTTTACAAGTACAGCCGTGTTGTTCTAAATGGAAGTGACTGTAGTATTTAACACTGGGATTGTCCTTGCTTGCGACTGGATTTATGCTTCATAATGATTATCTTCTAGACACAGAAATAGCATTTCTGTAACTCAAAATTGTTACCGGAGGCATTTAGTAGAATCTTGCCTTAAAAATATAATGATTTTTCATCTTTATTCTCCCCCCTTCAAAAGGTTTCACTGCTCCTGATGTTTAACGTTATGCAAAGACGTGTTTCTGCCAATGAATATCGCCTTATGGTTATGCTTCTGCAAATAGCCTGCTGTGAGCTGATAAAGGGATTAATGCAGCCAAAATTCTTAATCTGTGAAATTACAAATTAAATTCTCATATTAAAAATACCACCCTGAGGTATTTTTTGTGGTTTTAATTCCCCTCTGGTGTTCTGCATACATTGTGCTTGTTAATGATGGGGACAAGGCTGTCTCCGCTGGTAGTCTGCTGTGGAGTGATAATGTGTAGGCATTTACTCACTGATAGAAACTGGATTTAACCACTGGCTGATAAACTAAGTGGCAAGTGGGTAATAAGTCCATATTAGCAGAAAAGTACTACTACAGAATTCAGAATTCATAGACCATCAAAATCCTGGCTTAAACTCAATCATCAAGTCAGATGGGATTGAGATGTCACAAAGGAGGGGTGATATCAAGTTACAAGTTCCACTAAAGAGGGAAAACAAGCCATATGCTTGAGTGTGGGGTGAGCAGTAAATGAATGAGCCTATATACATCTGTTTTTTTTTCCTCAGTATAGTAAGATGTGTCACAAAATCATTATTTTCCATAGAAATTTCATGTTTTCTTTTTTTATTTGGGGGAATAACTGTTATAATGATGGCCAGTGGGTAGATTTTTAGAAAGGAAGTAGAGCAGAATATAGAGTAAATATGGACAGGGACTATATGAAATGTTAATGAGAATTTGCTAAGCACAAGGGGAGTAGTAGATTAATATACCTATAGTCACTTTCAGGTAAAAAAGTTGTTGGAAGTAAGTGTGGGATAGCAAAAAGGTTTAGGGTAGGAATACTCAACAGGAGTTGTTACTTGGGGTTTAGTTCTAAAGTAAAGGGCTACTGTAAAGGAGAAACCAGTGCTGCAAAGAAGAGGGGAAAAAACTAAAATTCAAGAGACAAAGGAAATTAACTTTGTGTCTACTGTAAATGTTGTATACACAAGGATTAATACACATATCACAAATATTTGTGCATATAGGCAGTATGTTATTTTAAGGCAATCAGAAGAGTATGAGAAAAAATATAATGGGCATTTAAAAAGAATGCATCACCATTGAACAAAAATATTCCTACTGCAACAGTGTTCTGCAAAATTTCACAAGAATTCTGTTTCACACTTGGGAAGAAAGCTGAGATCCTCCCAGCCATAAATCCTCCCCCAAATATTTTAAATGTAATTGAAAAAGCCTGTGTAAGAAAGAATACTTTTGTAAAAACAAAACACAAACCCACCCAGGAATGTGTTTTGTTTTAAAAAATCTAGAGAAGAGCTGTCTGTACAAATACCAAGAGCATGTGCAGTTAAAATGAATTACATGTCTTCAGTCTTTACATGTCAATTCAGTGCATTAGCCAATTGCCAACTCTGTTCCTCAGCTCACTGAATAGCAGTCCTTTTTAAGGTTATTGTTACAACCAAGATGGTTTCTGAGAATTAAACAGAAATGAATCATTTCTCCACTGTGTACTGCAGCCAGTTAAAATAGTACTGTATGCATAAAGCACTAAATATGTAAATCATATTTTCCTTTTTCCTTTATGACTGCTCAGATCATTTTTTGGACACACACATAATCAAATACAAAGATGCACAGCTGCAGACTGCAGAGCAGAGATAGCAAAGAAGGAATCCATTTTCTTCCTGTGTCTGGTAAGCTAGAAATTGAATGGCAGGATTCCACTAAATATATATACACGTGTCCCCCGTCCCTGCTCTTGTGCACTCACGTGCTCCTTCTCTCTCTCTCCCTCCTCCCCACCTCCCCACCCCCCCACACAAAATGCAAACACATATATCTATGATCTTGTGTTTGTGCACACATAAGCAAATGAATCTCTCTACATGTATGTTCTCTATAGATAATGAAGTACTTTGATTGGATATGCAGATGTGTCATACTCACTATCAGTCAGTTCCCATAGCCGTGGGGGAAGGTCACTAAAATACTCATGGCTCAAGGCAGCCTGTGCTGATAGTCTGTTCTTTGGGGAACACTGTAGGAGCTTAGAGGCCAGATCTTCTGCATGATTCACATAGCTGAGCCTGAAAACACAAGCAAAAAAAGAAATCAGACCAAAGAAGAAAATCCACCAAATAAGACATAAGGATCATGTAATTTTTCTGTATTTCAAGTTATGACTGGCCAGGAAAACAAATTACCTGCTGAATTCACACTGGTTCTCAGAGTATCTTTTACTCAAACTGACATTTACGCTAGTATCAGTGACATTAGGTATCACAGTACCAATGATTTAAAATGTTTCTACTCTAAGCAAAGGGTTGCTACTTTCAGAATGAATAAAACTAAGTCCAGAGAAAGAAAATTTCAGAGACAATTTACCAAATGGTTGCCAGCATTTTGTTCATAGGATCTACATACTGCATACACATCTGGATATAGTTATAGGAAATTAATACCAAATAACTAGGAGAATTAAAATAGTACTACTATTAAAATCTCTAGTTACTAAAAATTACCTATCCTTCAAGAGTTTATATTTTCTTGCATTGAATATAAAACTATGGAAACAAGTGCCCCTGTCAAATACCAGCCGTCATGATATTACAGGTTAACAAAGGGGATATGCTGAAATGATATGGGGCAGAATCAATTCAAGATGACCTTTAAAACAACAGTAGATAGAAAATATGTGTCTCAAGATTATCGAAAGGAAAAAAAAAGAAAGGACAGAAGTGAAGTCTTTTATAAGCTTTCAAACCAGAGGCAGCAAAACTCAGCCCAGTCCTGCCTTGGTTTCCAGGGAGTCTCTGTTTTTCTGCTGGAAGCAATCAAATACTTATGATTAACATAATACTGATAAGAAGAGTATTCCTAATAATAGCTACTCAGGAACTTTTCCAGGCATTTTTCACAATCTCATGTTTATTATGGTCCACAAGGTAACTGTCCCCATTTTCTAGTGGTATAAATTAAGGAGGAGTCAGAGATGGTAATGGATTGCTCAGTTACAATCCAGCTTCTCTAAGGGCATTCAGCCATGGACCCTGAGTGTGTGCAACACAGTGCATATGTGCTTTGATCCTCAGAGACAGCTAAGAGCCGGTGAGAGAAAGTTGCTTCTGTTGAGAGGGCTTTTTTTTTTTTTTTTGGAAAGCCTCCAAGCTATTAGCACACAATTAGTAAAGAAACATCTTTCCTCAATGACCAACACAATTCTCCTCATGAAACTCATTAGTGTTGATTTGAAATTATTATGGGGGGAGGTGGTCAGGATTGAAAAAAAGGAAAGGAGGTAATGAATATAGGTTTCAAAACGGAAAAAAAGCAAAGAAAGACAGTACTTCACAGATCCAGTCTAAGAAACTGCTCTGAATCTTCATGTATAGAGGATTCAAATAGGTTCAATGTTTGGTTACTGTGATGGCTGTTTATTTATTCACAAATAGATCAACAAATTGATTTATTTTATTTTTGTTTGTTTTTGTGGTCCTGGGGATTGAACCCAGAGCCTGCTGCATCCTAGGCAAGTTTTCTGTCACTAAGCTAAATCTCCAGCTCCAATAGTTTGGTTTAAAATGTTTCTTCCTGGCAAAGAGAAATTTGTTTACAGGAAAAGGACATTATAAAATGACAAACTATATAAGGACTTTGTAAGAACCACTTGCTAAATCCATGTAAGTAGTGTGGGTTGACACTTTTGGGAATCTACATTTTATCCTAATTAGAAGTTTTATCTGAAACCCTAACTGTGGCTTATCAGATTGTTAGAATGATTACTGTCCTCAATATCCTATTGTGATGTACATTTTTTCAATCTTTCCTTGTTAGACTATTAATTTTTGTTTTATATATTGCAAATCTGTGTAATTAAAGGCCTAACAGTTTAACAATGTTATACCTTCCTGGTAAACTAAACCTTTAATTCTTACATTGTGATTTTTTTTTCCTTTTAATAAAACTGTCTAAAGTTTGGGGGTTTTCTTTGTTTGGGTGCTGGGGATTGAACCCAGGGCCTTGGACATTCAAGACAAGCACTCTACCAATTGAGCTATATTCTCAGCCCAAAGTTTGGGGTTTTATTTCCTATTAATGTAATGACCTCTGCTTTCTTTTACTTAGTATTTGCCTGGCATACCTTATGTCAACTACCTACTTTTATTGTCTTATATCCTTAAATTTAAGGTGTTTCTTTTGTAAATATTGTGTAGTTGGTCTTAATTTTTATATAATCCCTGTCTTCTAAGAAGAAAGTTTAGTCCTTTTACATCTTGTGATTCCTTGCCGCAGTCCGGCTACAGCAAAATAACTGGGGGGATGACGAGCAACTTGTGTACATTGATACAGCAGGAGTGGGAGCCACTTGTCAAAAGAAATGAACTTTATTTTTAGAACCACACACGCCAAACAAAACAGCTCCTCAGGAAAACCTTCAGAGCCCAACTGCCACCACCGGCTTCCCACAAGCCTCTCCACCCCTCCAGCCCCCCTCTCCCCACACCCCCCTCCCCCCTCCCCTACACCCCCCATACCCCCCACACCCCCCACACCCCCCACACACCCCCACGCCCCCCTCCTCCTGCTCTTGAGGCCGATTGGCTGGGTCGTGTGGGTGGAGCCAAAAAAGTCCCCCAATGAGCAGCTCCATGGTCTGAAAGGGCAGGGAAACAGCCCAATGAGCATCACGGCAGAGGAGCCAATCAGTTGGCAGCTAGAAGTTGCTGGGGCCAGCTGTGAGCCAATCATCAGCTGGCAGCTGGAAGTTTGCTGGCAGCTGGAAGTTTGCTGGGGCCCCTTCGCTGTGGCTCTCAACAATTCCTGATATTTTTGTACCCACTTAATTTTGTATTATATTTTATCCTCCTTTACCTTTTTTCTTTTTCCCATCTTTTTTTTTCAAATCAAGTTTTAAAATTCAAAGTCTTCCATCTTGTGTTTTAGAAGTTCCACATTATATTTCCATATACTTAGTAGTGATCCTTAACTCTTTTTCCTATTTCATTATTTCCTGAGGAGCTTAAACTCTTGTAGTAAGTTTTACAAGTTGGAGAACACTGACAAATTATTTCATCCACAGGACTACAATCACGAATAAACACTTTCCAAGTAGTACATGTATACAGATGAACTGACATCGATATAAATCATCATTTTATGGGTTATACAGCAAAACACATTATTAAACATGCAGCTATTATATCACATAGCTCAATAGGCATATAAAGTATTAGATAGCTGCTGAATTCAACAGCAGAAATTCACTTCTATCTTTGCAAGAGAGGTTGGGAAGAGAAGGGAAAAAGTTACACTTCTTACAAAAATAGTTGGTAAACAACTTTCAATAGAGATGGAAAAAAATTACAGGATTTAAAAAAATTTTATGATTAAGTATTATTTCGGTTACAACCACAAATCATCTCTACTTTAAAAGAATATTTACAAAATTAAAGGGCATATGTCCTGCAGAAGGCAAACACATTTTGCTAAAAATATTTAATGGTTCAATGGTTCACTCCAACTTTTTCTTCAGGCCCTCTTTCAAGTTGTGCCCAAAAGTGCAAACATTAAATTAAACTTTAAGACTTTTCTTTTGTCTGGAGACACTAAAGATATGTGCTTCTGTACAATGTGGACTTTACATGAACTTTTCAACTAGAGGTTTGTGATTTTCAAAATGGAAGTTTCATAGCAGAACAAAACAGAATTTATAGAAAGACATTAAGAAATCATCATAAGACTTGGACAAAGGCCAACAAAATCAATGGTTACACAAACCTGATGTGTACTGTTTTAAATGTGGTAGATATAAACATAAAGTAGCAGGCAAACAGCCACACAGGCCTTACTAGCAACATGTGAACTGACTGAGGGGATAGACCACAGAAGGTCTAGGCTGTTGTTCATGGCTTGTGGGATTTTAATTCTCTATGTGATGCTCAGTGTTTTGTTACCTAGTCTCTACATTTCTTACATATTGAAAAGATTTGGGTGTGGGCATAGATTTGAAGAAGACATAAATAAGGCAGGTCAGTTGATAGAAAGGGCAAGCACATTTTAAAGATTGGACAGCAAGGCATTTTCTGCTAAGTTGATCATAATTTGAAGACAAGATCATAATTCTGCCAAGCTTGAGGCCTGGTACAACTGCTTATCGATATGTCTACGGAAGCTTCATTAGACTTATCACTCAGTAAGCCTGCATTTGGCTAATACATACCATAAACCTGGTCCTACCTTAAATTCCATTTCCAAGCTAATAGCATCACACAGTTCAGTTTATTGACTGTAACAGTTGCTTCTATGACTACTGCTGTCTATGAAGTGCAGCTGCATTTTAGGGCAGTATTTCTCATAATAGAAAAGTTCTACTTCACTTTAGTCTTCTGAACTTTACTTCATATTTTGTTCCACCTTTGAATAATGCAAGGGCACCAAGCACTAGTGCTCTCCTAGGGCCTTCAGCCCAGTGACAGCAACATCACAACCAGGTTCTTCAGGAAACAGTCTGGTTGGATGGCAGCATACCATCATGGGATGGCCAGTCCAGAACCTTCCTTAACAGAAGAGCAGTGTTGGGAACTGCTTCACTTATGCTCACCACTGTGGTACTGCCATACTTCTGAAAGTTCTCTGCAACTTCATTTAAGGTCACATGGGTTGGATCGCCCTGTGTGTGACTTCACAAGAGGTGGCTGGTTCATTCGAGACACACTAGTTAAAAAACACTCAGTAGGATTATTGAAAATTACAAGAATTTGAATATAGAACACAGAACTGATGGAAAGACACTGAAGTCTACTTTGGTACACCACATTTGGACTTCTCGGTGCTTTGAGTATTGAACTGGAGCCACAGGAAGGGAAACAAACCTACTCAGGAGCAGCAGCAATTATTTCATCCAGTACTGAGGTGAGAGAAAGGACGTTGCTCCAGGTTTATCCATGTAGGTCAGAATACTTGCAAAATGCTTTCCTGGTTTTAATTCAACCCTGTGGTGTCCTAGTTAGCCCCTCTGTGGAGCTTCTTGGTGGGAGAGAAGAGAAAGTTCACTGACTGCACTCAAGTCATGCAGTGTGCCTCGCAAGAACCCCACTGCCCTTCATATTCTTCACAAACCCACACCAGGAACACCACAGAGTACCCGACTTATGGCTAGCAGTGGCCTCTATTGGAGCAGGGTGGCTTCATGCCTTTTTTTTTTTTTTTAACCATCAAGCATATCTGAAGAACCTTCACACTTTATGCTTTCACTTCCAAGTCAATGATTCTTTAACTTTTATTTATTTATTTATTGGGTACTGGGAATTAAACCCAGAGGCTCTCTGCCACTGAGCTATATCCCCAGACCCATTTTATATTTTTATTTTGAGACATGGTCTTTCTAAGTTGCTTAGGGCCTCACTAAGCTGCTGAGGCTTTTCTTGAACTTGTGATCTTCTGTCTCAGCCTCCCAACATTTAACTTTGGATATCTAACTAAAAGTTTACAGTTAAATTTTAATTTTACTCACCTGGAAAACAATTCAGGAACATTACAATGCTTTAAATCTGATGAAACTTGTACCATCTCTTATTATGGTCTAGCATTTTATTTTTATTGTCTATGTTTATAAAGACACACACTAGACACTATTATTTTATTTTATTTATCTATATTTAGTAATTTATCAAATCATCTTCCTTCTCATGCTTCATCCTTGTTTTTTGTTTGTTTCCATTTGAAATACAAACTGTATAAGTTCTTTCTAAGAGGATAATTTGTTGGTAAATTCTCCGTTTTGTTTTCATTTCAGATAATAATTTGGTAGAGTATATTATTCCATTTTTCCTTCACCTTTTGAAAATATTATCCTATAGGCTTTCTTCAGTTGTTGCTGCCTTTAGGTTCTCCCCCCCGCCCTTATGAGTTCAACCATTACAATGAAAGATGTTCTTTTCATTTAACCTGTTTTGTATTCATTATGTTTCTTGAATTTGAAGTTTCATATCCTTCATCAATTTCAGAAAAAATATCCTAGCCATTATCCTGTGAATACTTTCTTTCCCCAATTTTCTCTTTTCTATCATTTCCTAACTCTAATGCAATGACATATCATTAAATTTCTGTTGTTACACACTCATATTGTCTGCTAGTCCCTCTTTTTTCCTGTCTGGATAGTTACTCCAGAGTCATCTTCCATTTCAATTAATTTCGAATCGGTTGCATCTAATATGCTGTTTTCCCTGTTCAGGCATATTTTATGTTCAAGTTTTTAATTTGATTTTTAAATTGTTTACATTTAGGTATAAAAACATATCTGATAATTCTCAACATCTGAAGTTCTGGGTGAGGGGAGAGTTCATTTTTATTTCCTTTGCTACTGACCATTACCCCCAGTGAGGTTATCTAACGTACTTTATAACTTTTGATTGTGAGCTCATGCTCAGTTAAGGTTTTTCTGTGGGAATCCTCAGGAACCTGGGTTGAGAATGTACTTCTCCATAGGGATTTTCTTTTGTTTCTGCCAGGAGCTCTGGGGCTCTCTAAAGACCTTTGCATTCCAAGTTCTTGCTGCTGGTTTCTGAAACCCTGCCAAGTTGTGCAAATTTAAGCCAAATCTGTAAGAAGTCTCAGGGGAAACTTTTTCATCTTCATCTAGAAATAAGGCTGGCACAAACCAATTGTTCTTGCAGGTTCTCTTTGTTGGAAGTAGATTTTTTTTCCCTTTTACCCTAGCCCATTACAGAAGTTGAATTGTATTACTGAAGTGCTTCTCTGTGTGGAGAATCCCAATTCCTATGTTCTTTCTCAGGTCTAAACCTTTGTTTTTATGTTCTTATTAAAAACAAAAAACAAAAAAAAAAACTCTAGGGCAACTGAAACTTTAGCACTTGCTTAACACTCTGTTCTTCTTTCTTCAACCTACTGAAGAATTCATTTATTTTCTTCTTGGTTCAGTTGTGCATTTGAAAGGATGTGCTTGCTGTATCTGATCTAGTATGGCAGGTGGTTTTTAGTAGTACTGGAGACTCTTTTTCCTCTATTCGTATACATGTATAATTTCCACAATTTGGTTAGTTTTTATAAACTCGTCTACATTTATAAATTTTGGATCTTTCTCCCTCGAATAATCATTAAGTTGGTGTTATTTTCTTACCTCCCTCTTTAAACAAATTATAGGTCCCCTCTATTGAACCTCAAAACTAGTCATCAGAAGTTGAGTCAGCTACTATTTATTTTCCATACAAATTTTAGATGAATCTCAAATGTATTATCCTAAGTATAAAAACTGAATAAAAAACATTCATGTATATAACATTTTGGAAAAGCCAAAATTATAGAAACAGAAAACTGATCAGTGGTTTCCAGAGGCTGGAGAGTATATGAGAGGAGTTACCAAAGGGTAGCCGGAGAATCTTTTTGGATGGCTGTACATCTTAATCTAGAAGGATGGACATTGGGCCATGTGAGAGGATAGGGTTGGAGTACTTTCAAGGAAATTCAGAAAAGGGAACAGTTTAGAGCAATGAAACATTATAGATGTTTTGAAAGGAAACTTCAGGCATTAAAAATGGAGAGCTGTTCTCAAAGTGGCTGAAATTGGGACTTCCCATGTCTTAGAATGATTCCCAGTGATATATCAAGGGATATTCTGGTAAATGGGGAGATGCTGCTGTGAGTGGTGAGGCCCTCCTTTGATTTCAGTGCTCCATCCCAGCCACTGGGTGGGGGATCTGTCTCAGGCTAAAGGAATTGTGTCCAGGTTGGTGAGGGTGTACTCAGTAAGCCTCTATGTTCATAAAGAGTCAGAGAAATATAGCAGATATGAGGGACAAGAGACTGTTATGCTCATTCCACGTTAATTTTTTTATTAAGAAAAAAATACAGTTGGTTGTTTATAGAAACTCTTGGGGCAAGTCCTAAGGAATTTTAAAATTATAAATCTAGATGACAAGACATAAATAATCCTTACTGAATTCAGAGTGTGTATGGGAAGAGAATTTTATACGAAGAGCCACTTTCAAACAAATGCTTTTAGGAGAACTGAAAATAATGGTATGCTGCTATTTAAATCATGACAAATTTTACACATTTCTCTAGTTCTTACCCATGTGCACGCGCGTGTGCACACACACACACACTCACATACACTTTATCTGTGTTCTATTTGAAAAGGCATTAGAGAAGATAATTAAGTAGTGAAAAGCAGTCTTGGACCATGAATATCAAGCAAGTATTCTCTCTATTCTTTGCTTAGGACACTATTTGCATCTCAGAAATGAGGAACATGAAACAAATAGACTTTTTGGCATTGTTCTAGCTTTAACATTACATATGTCCAATCTAAGAAGAACTTGACTGTGAACTAGAGGCAAGGAGGGTTAGAACAGCTACACTGGCCTGCCAGGGCTGACCTACAGAGTTTTTCCCCTGCTACCAATGAAAAGACGAAATGGTGCCTTTCATTTCTCTCCACTTAACCTGCAACTAACTCTGCTTCAAAAGCTCACCTAAATTTCTCAGCCTTCCTGAAGACAGACAAAGAGTAGATCCAGAGTTCTTTGTCAGACTATAGAAGACTGCCTAAGTTGAAAACAGAAGGGAGAGTGGAGGAGAAAATGATGATGAAAAAAGGAAGAGGAGGGTTACAACGGTTCTGGCCACTTTCTGTAAGGCAGAAAGCGACAATGTGGGACACAACATTTGTTCAGGACTGATTATAACAATGTGTGTTATACCTACACAGGTTCTGTTTAACTTGAAAAGGGTATATAAACAACCATTTTTGAGTCAAAACATCTTATGTTCAAGTCCTGGGTCCTTAAAGAAACACACACACACACACACACACACACACACACACACCTGGGACAATGTAATTTTCTTTGTTTTTCTGAAGAAATTGGAAGGAAACTTGTCCTTGTCTTTTTAAAGTTACCTTATAAAGCAGGAATGCATGGTTTTGTTTTTATTTACACTAAAGTTCTAAAAGAGAACTTCTAAAACTGACGTATCTGCTAGTAGAACAACTAAGGCAAGGCAAGTTACATTTCATTTCTATGGGTTGATTTCTAAATATATCTATAAAATTCTTCACTGAAATTTATTAATGCCCTAGGTCATGAAAGCTGGACATAAAGAGTAGAGGTGAAATAGATTTAATTATTTATTGGAGCATTCAAAGAAGATTTTGATTTCCATATAAAAGCTCAAAAGGAAATACAGAGACCAATACATTTAAGAATATTCCTCACTTGCATTCTTTTAAAAACATATTTTTTTTGTAGTTCTAGATGGACAGCATGCTTTTGTTTTGTTTATTTTTATGTGGTGCTAAGGATCAAACCCAGGGCCTCAAACATGCTAAGCAAGTGCTCTGCCACTTAGCTACAGCCCCAGTCCCTCACTTTCATTCTATATAGTGATGGGATTGAATAACACACACTGTGGGCCTATGTGCTTTGCCCCATGGAAGTTGGAAGCAGAGCAAATGAGAGTGTGTCATAAGCCATGCATGGGCTGTGTGTGAGCTATGTGCATTTGAGCATATGAGAGGACTGTCTGGTGTTGCATGCTTATTGGGCTGTGTGACAGAAGTGTGCCTTTCCTCTTGCTCTGCCTGTGATCCCACACAGCAGCTGAGATGGGCATGACTTGCCAAGATGTCAGTCCATCTGCTGACCACAAGACATCACCAAGCGAGACTCCACCCTTCGAAACCCAATCCCTTGCCTTATTTGGGTGGAACTTTCTATTGAATGTCTTTTCCCCAATAAATAGAGGGGTTTGGGATGTACTGGCTCTCTTGCTCCCCTTGCCCTCTTTCCAGTGGTTGCACAGCTGTCCCTGACCCCAGCTTAGAACTAAGAAAAAGGCATTTTTGTGTTTGTGTGGTTTCTTTGCTGCTTTTTTAGTTATTGATACAGACAGCTCCTTGAACCCAGCTCATCTCGTCAGCCTTGCCAGCTGGCGACAGCAGTGATGTGGAGGGTCTCTATGTTCATGATCTACTCACTGCACACTCTTCACAGAACAAGGCCAGAGGGCAAGGGCCCTTTCATTTGACACTGTGAATGTTGATCTGGCAAAGATACCTACGTGGGCACTGGCCACTGAATTTAACACCTGATCTCTTGAAAATGATCTACCTGGTCTGTGAAGCCGTTCCCCCAGAGGTAAAGATCAGTGTGTCTGTTTTCCTTAATGATACTGATCAACTGGCAGATGCAACACTCTTTAACTACCTTATCAAAGCTTTTGCTTAGAAGAAATACCATGGTCATAAACCCTCTTTTTTCAAAAAGGGACTTACTTTTAGAGAATAAGCTTAAATTTATTCATTTTGCAAAGAGGGGTAAGTAATTGGTCAAGCAGAACACGACAGGATCCCTGACACTGCAGTAAACTCTTGGGGAAAATAAAGACTAATATGGGGAAAGACTTAGCCTACGTACTGAAATTTTCAACCCTGGGTAATGGCCTATACAATGGAATAAGAAGCAGACCTCTTAGTTTCATTAACAACTAAGACAGAGAGTTGCTTAAAACTGAGATGCCATTTGTCAATGCACTGCTCGTTAACAATTTTTCAAAAATTAATGAGATTCCTTCCCTCAAGGTAAACAGATAACATTTTTATATTAGTTTCCATAAATAGGCTGTGGTTTTTAGTGCATAGAAAATTGCCCAATTCTCATTCATTTATTCTAGAGAAATTGTTTAATGTACAATCTTCCTGGCAGACGCTCTTCCCCATGATGGTCAGCTCACTTGATTGCCAATGCTATGTAATGATGAAGCTATTTGTAGGCAGCTCTACAGTTTATGAAATGTTTTCACATGTATTATTTTATTTGATCCAGATGATCAAAGGGTCAGACTTACAAAATGAAGAAGTATCCAGACTTCTGACTCCTAAATCAGCATCTATTACATGTTATGCCAAAGATTTACGGCTGTAATGTATATATAGCAAGCTGTACGTTACTCAGTTGGTAAAGGGATTATGGGTTTATTAAGTTTTCCTTAAGGATATCTTACAGTTCTATATATTTCTCTCTCTTCCCTTACTTCTGAACTCTATTGCTAGAAAGACTATGTTCTTAACTCCTCTACTGTCCTGCATTAAATAAAGACAAAAGGGAAGGTCCAGTCTTAACATGGACCAGATGAATAATCCCCAGAGTCAGTGGCACAGATCCGCACCACTAAGTCTCTCCTGACCCTCACCAGTACACAGTCACCCTCAGTCAACTCAACCTGGTGGAGAAGTGCAGGGAGTGCTGAAGAGCCCTCAGCCAGCAGCATCTTCAGGAATCAAGTTTTTGAAAATGTTCATACTGATATTTTTAAGGCTATTCTAAAGTGCCCAAAAGTGGGCTAGAAAAAGGAAAATATAAAATTCTTGCTTTGAATCTCAAAGACCAGCTTTATAATATTTATCCCAAATTTCCCATTATCAATTTTATTTATTGCTATTTTCTCTGGGAAAAGAGGTGTCTTCAAATGTTTTAAGATCATTCTGAAATCAAGGGTACATTGGCTTTTAAAAACTGGTTAATTTATGGCATAATTATACTAGTCATTCCTATGCATTTATAGGAGCTCCTTTTATATTTACATTTCATAAACCTATGCATGTAGGTGTTATTATACAGAGACAAACTGATTATAGGTAAACTTTCTGTTAAATTCTGTTCAACAAGAGCCCTTGTGTACTCAAACTTGTTTTCACTTAACTGTCACAAAAGTAGATCTTATTTTCATTCTATCTGCTTATGAGAAAAAAAATCGGTTAACTATTTCACTAGATCATTTTTGCAAAATATTCCAATTCAATTTCCTTTCCAATTCCCTAGTGCCTAGTGTCAGTGACTTTTCTAAGTCAAGTTTTATTTTTTAATAGTTGTATAAACAGCTATAACTCATATACATATAACCTATAATTCTACATACCAAATAGTATAATTTTTAAAAATTATACTAGTATGTGTCACAGCTCACCAAACATACATTTTTTTTTATATGAGACAGTAAAAAAACCTGTCAGACAATATATTTGTATCTGAATTATGTTTTAGAAAAGAGTCCCAGATTTAGTGGACCAGTGATTATATGATTCCATCTTTCATTATTTTACTTTAACAGAGTAGTTGTCAGCAGAAGAGGCACCAATAATTACTTTTCAATCCTCTGAATGAGGACATGAGAGAAAAATATGGACTATTTTATTTTGTTCAAAGAAAACAGTAATTTATATACTATAATAATCAGCCCTATAATCAGAAGGGAAATTCTTGCAGAATACTTAAAATGTAAACACAGGAGTCAATGTAGAATATTCTCAAAACCCAAAGATGTGTATTCAACAGAACTGATTTCCAACTTCCCAGCTATTCTACTTACAGTCGTGTCCATGCCCAAGTCCTGGCCCCTCATAACTGCATGAACTTACTCTGTGTGGAACTCCACTGTGACCTGAAGGACCCAGGTAACTCACAACCTTTCCACCTGCTGGAGACAGATCAGGATGGAATCAACAGCCAACTTCCACTTCACAGGACTGCTGAGAGGGCTGACCTTTTCTTACCATAACTTGCTTAAATCGATTACTGGCATCTTACTATTTCACCATTTTTTAAAACGTTTTAAGGAAATCAAGAGTGAAGCAAAGTAAATTGTCATCGAGTGTTAAAGCCCAGCCATGTTCTTGATATTTATACTATTTAGAGAATAAAGATTATCCAATTTTCCTGAATTCAAAGTGGCTGATTAAGTCACTGTTTCATCTGAAACAGATAATTCTCATTTTTGATGGCACAAGATTGAATCGGGGGTTCAGATCCAAATCTTCATTTATGAAGAAATCAATCTGTATTAAACTTTAGAAGCAACTTCTGTTTCACACAGATTAGTACAAATACTGAGTCCCAATTACAGGGACAGTGTGAAAAAGAAAAACATTTCCACCTTAATAAAAGCCTCTGGAGAAACAGTTTAATTCACTGCTGCATCTGTATTGTGGTGAAGAGAGTTCACAGGAATGGCAGCTTCGTGGGGTTCATCCTTCTGGACCCTACAGAAGTTACAGAGCTCACTGTTGGAGGAGAGTTCTAGAAGGCCGACTTTGGCCTCACTGGGGGGAATAGTGAGTCCTTCCGCTATAAACTGTACTGGAAATAGCTCCTGAAAGGCATTGTTTTGTGTGATATTCTTTCACCAAAAGAGAAGGGAAAAAAAGTATTTTTAATCCTGAACAAAACCTCCTCAAAGTTTATGCTCTCAATAAACCTTTCACTGAGAACTGAAAATATAACTCGGTAATGCAATAAATGCCCTAACAAATATATCAGATTTTTCACTTAATGCTTTTTACAGGCTTAAACCAAATGGAGTAAAAGGAAATCACCTTTTACAGTCTGACTCCTACAGGAAGAATGCCTCGCTGTTCCACTCTTTAAAGAAGGCATGGTGAATTTATATCAATTTTGGTGAATCTCTAGGCATAATAAAAGAAAGTAAAATAGCAGTGCAGTTAACATTCCACAGAACTCTTTCTTCACATGTTGATTTCCTGACAGACCAGACATGATCCAAGAAAATAAAAATGTAAAATGGATTTTTAAAAAATTAAGGCAAAAGATAACACAGCTTAGCACCCTGTGCTATTTTAAAAAATGTTTTTCTACCCTTTAAAATTTTGTTGTCTTATAAAGATATCAAAATGGTTAGAATTAGAGAAAATCACCAAAAATACTGCTCCTATTTAAATAAAACTGAAAGAAATGTCTGTGAGGTCAGAGTTTGTGGATTACTAGAGTTTAGCTCAAACAAATGAATTTATTCACTGGGGACTCCAATTTTAGCTTCTTTATCTTAAGATATTGCATCTGGAATTTGAAAATAGATGACTTCATTTTGATATGAAGAGGAACTGGGCTTATCTCTACAGAAAGAATTGGATAAAGATTGTTAGATAGTTGGTGTCCTGTACAAGGGCCTGATGCATGAAAAAAGAGTAATAAAAACATCCTTTTTAGTGCTTATTGCTCCCAAAAGGAATCCCCGGGTGCTCTTCCCTATTATACAGTGTCTCCTGCACTGTTCCCTGAACCCACCACCTGATGAACTACCTGCTCTGATGCTGTTATCACAGAAGATGTGACCAGTCAGGAAATGGAGCCCTTGTTCTACCCCGTGGGAAGGCACACAATGGGAAGGACACCTTTAGTAAGCATTTACAATATGTTAGAGATGCTTCACATATATCTCCCTTATTCTACATTCTCAAGCCACATGCAACCTTCATGAGCACATTTTGCAGATTAGGGAGTTGAGGCTCAGGGAGAGGCATTTGCAGCCCCTGTCATACAGTAAGTGAAAGGCAGAGTTATGCATGCCCCAATGCTGGTGCTTGCTTATCTACATCATCCTTCTGAAGGCTCCATTTGTATCTTACTGTTTTTCTCATTGGAAAAGTGAGACATGATTACTCTATAATATTTAGAAAATCCTGAAATGCATGAAAGCAAACAAAAACATTTCATAAGTCTATATGCCAGAGATAATGATTTTTTTATTAATTAGATATATCTATGTCTGTGCATAGAGGCCAGGGAAAATATATAATTTTACTTCTTTGTTTTTTTAAAAAATAACTGCATACACTTTTTTTCCTATGATAAAATTTCTTCTTATAATTTTGAATTTTAGAACTCTCTTTAAATTCCTGAAAGTTGGACTCAAGTTGATATTGAAGTTGTTTTAGCTTTTCAGTTTCTCTCTAGTGAAGAAAAAAATATAATCAACCATACATTTAAGCATTCATAAATATTATATCCTATTGAAGGAATATGTTTCTCACTTTGCCACTCAATATTCTCTTAATAATGTAGCTAGTTTTATCGAATCTCCTCCATATACAAAATCATGATTAGAGGTACTTTTTTTTTTTTTAAAGAGAGAGTGAGAGAGGAGAGAGAGAGAGAGAGAGAGAGAGAGAGAATTTTTTTTTTTTTAATATTTATTTTTTAGTTCTCGGCGGACACAACATCCTTGTTGGTATGTGGTGCTGAGGATCGAACCCGGGCCGCACGCATGCCAGGCGAGCGCGCTACCGCTTGAGCCACATCCCCAGCCCTAGAGGTACTTTATATTAGGCCAAGGCCTAGTGATGCCCTCAGCTTTGTGACCAACATACTGTGGGATTCCCTGATGAAAAAGATAAAATTTATCTTACTAGACAATTTGCCTTTTAATGCACTTGTGTTTAAGGAGTTTGTTACACCAAGAACTCAATTAATAGGGGAGGAAATAAGATTGCAAGGACAGGGGAAACACTTGGTATTTATTGCTTGCCCAAGAGGATAGCTATAGTGGAAGGGAGTTGGAAATTTTTGTATTTTCTTTTTTATAAACAATAAATATTTATTATCTCACTAAATTTTTGAGTCAGAAATCTGGGAGTAGCCTTAACTGAGTAATTTTGACTCAGGGTCTCTCAGGAGGCTGCAGCATGTTGATGGCCTGAACTACAGTCATTTGAAGTTTGGATTTGGTGGATCTACTTCCAAGGTGACTCTAGAGAGGAGGCCTTGGTTCCTCACCGTGTGGATCTCTTTAACAGGACTGGTCGTGTGGCATGATGTTGGCTTCTCCAGAGCCAGTGATGAGAAATGAGCCAGAGCACAGGGAGATGCAATTTATATAACAACCAAGAATCTAATATGCAGTCACTTCTGCTGTATGCTGTTGGTCATCAAGATCGGCCTTGGTATGCTGTGGGAGAGACTAACCAAGGGTATGAAGACCAGAAGATGGGAACATTGGTAGCCATCTTGCTGTTGACCACATTGATAATTATAGAAAATATCTTTTTCTTGTTGTTAATGTGTGTATATCCCCTCACATGTGTGTGGAAAATTTTAATATATATATATATATATATATATATATATATATATATATATATATATATATATATATCCCATACACATATATGTTATCACATTTGTAATATATGTATGTGTGTATGTGCTAGGTTACATAGTCAAAAATTTGCCATTTTAATCATTTTTAATATCCAATCCAGTGGAATGAATTACATTCACAATATCATACAACCATCAACCAATATTTCCCAAACTCTGTCATTCACTCTAAATAGAAACTCTATACCAATTAAGCAACACATTTTTGTTATAAAATAATGACAATAAAGCTAGTTTTTATAAAGTAGAAATACACCCAAAATTCTAACTACCCTAACATCTTATATGGTACATTTCAGAGTTTACAGAAATTGGTTTTTTTTTTTTTGGTTCTTATATTAGAATGTGTACAATTTCTTATTCTGCTGATTTTAGAAAATACATGAAGTGTTTCATGTTTTTAGAATCTCTATAATACTACCCTGATATTGCTATGTAATATTCTGTTGGGTTCATGAGAATATTAAACCTATTTTCAGATCCTTAAACTTGGTTAAGTTGGTACCTAGCCTTATTATACTTTAAAATCTATAACACAGTAATGAGAATCTTTAGGTAACTAAAGATTGAGAGAAATACTGAAGACTGAAATTAATAAGTCAAAAATATAATTCCTTAGACTTGCTGGCAAAAGTAAAAATATCCCAATCCATAGCCTATAAGGCCGTTCTCTGCCTGGTCTCTGTCTCCACTCTCTCCTCTAACACTCATTATACTTACTATTCATTTACCATCGAACACTTTCATTCTTCAGCTAATATTTGTTGAGTGCCTACTATGTGACAGGTTCTATTGCAGGTGCTAGAGATACAGATTGTAATGTCAAATCTCAGCCTTCATACAGCTCAAAATATGCCAAGGCTCTTCCTTTTAATTACATCACTCTGTTGCTAGTCTTCACATACTTTCACTCTCTGAAATTACCTTGGTTATTCTATTATTAGCATACTATCCTCACTACTCTAGAAGGTAAGGTCAGTAACAACAGGAATCTCAACCCTGCATTCTGAAGCACCCAGTACATTTGCATGATGCTAAATCAAATTTCTTGAATGTGCTGTGATATTGCTATGGTCTCTGACATGTTTCCATGTTGCTGACCAGTTCCCAGGTCCATCAGTAGTCATCAAATGATCCCAGTCCTCCATTAACTCACCAGTACTGTTGTTTTTGAGAAGGGTGTGGATCTGGGTAATTAATGCTAACAAAGGATAGTTTGATGGAGGGCACAGAAAACACCAAATCCATTTTGATTTTTTTAAATGGCAATAACCTGCTATGTGTCTTTACCACGGATTTTTCTTTTGAAACTGCCTTAAATTCTGAACCCAAGAGAAACGCTTTATGTGTTTTACCCTAGTCTTGGCCCTGTTATGCAAAACTGGCAAATAGAAATATCTTATAGATCTGCTCTTGAGGCTGCAAAATAATTGAAGAGAGGACCATGACATTTCTAAAATGACCTTGAATGTCTCTATGAGGAAAAATACTTGAGAGCTGCTTTCAAGATTAAATGAGATAATGCAGACAAAGCATTGGGCATGTTGTGAGGCACAGCCCTGTGAACATGAACTAATGCAGCTGTCAGTATTTAATACTTCATTATTGCTATTTCTCCACTATCCTGAACATGTAAAAAATTTAACTGAACCTGCTAAATGGCAGTCAGAAGAGTTTTTCCAGGACTAGAACATTCCTTCTTAAATCAGAGCACATCTCTGACAATCCTTTGGTGGGAGACACATCACTGGAAGACTTATAATTAATGGGAAAAAAATTAAGTTAGGAGAATTGAGGTGATGGGTGAACATATATATAGGATGTCTCATAATTTAAAAAAAACATTTACTAAAAGAAAATAATGATGGAGTATCTACTATAAAAATGTTTTCAATATTGACATATTGAGATAGAAAAATTCTCTTGATATGAAGAATGTTCAGGATCTGCCTCCAAATTTCAAGATTTTGTAAATGTATTTTACAGTGTTACATACTAAAGTATTCCCTTCCACTGCCTCTTCACTCCCACTATGTCCTTTTCCAAATGTCCAGTGTCTTTCTCATATTCTAATTTTATGATTTACCCAGATTGGTTTCTATTTCCCTAGCCACTTCAGTCTTACTTGGCTTAATTTTCCCCTGGTCTAGTGGGCACCAGGGTGCTAACCTCAAACTCGACCATCAGGACAATAGTGCAAAACCAAATCTTGTTTTTGTCCATCCTCATTCTTCCTTTCCTCTCTCCAATTCTGTTCAAAATGTCCCCAAAGTAGAGTGGACTAATGAACATAGGAACCAGGGTCCTCAGAGTTGCAGAGAATCAAACTGATGTATTCTAAAACTTGGAGCAACTTGGATGTGTGTTTAGGGGTGAGATTACTGTGATTATTAACATGGCAGGTGCTAAAGTTAGTATGAAGAAAACTTTGTGGTGTTTGTTATGGTTTTGTGGTTTAAACCTTGGGAAATAATTTATTCTACTCTGCTACAAATATGAGAACTCATTGGAGGAAAGATTTTTAAATATTTAGAGAAAATATTTCATATATCTTCTTCAAAGGGTATGTGTGTATGTGTATATATATATATATATATATATATATATATATATATATATATATTTGTATTAGAAAATTCCCTTTTCATGTGGAGGAATCTGTGAAACTGGGCCTTGGGAGCTAAAAAGGGTGGTTTGATAATGAGCACAGAATAGGCTGAGTCTGTATTATAAAGTGAGTACAACTTTTTTTTTGAGAGAATTTTTTAATATTTATTTTTTAGTTTTCGGCGGACACAACATCTTTGTTTGTATGTGGTGCTGAGGATCGAACCCAGGCTGCATGCATGCCAGGCGAGCGCACTACCGCTTGAGCCACATCCCCAGCCCAGAGTCTTCTGAGCTGCATTTTCCTTTATTCCTGACTTTAACTCTACATCTGGCTTGTTATATACAATAATGTATAACAGAAAAGTGTCATTCCATATTCATGGCTTAAAAAAATAAAAATAAATAACTAGCATGATTGATAGAACTCTTTCTCTTTTTGAAAAAAATCTATCTTTATATAAATAGAATTTAAAAACTGTACACTTATTATTATATGGGGTCCAACTAATTATAATTTCTAGGTATATATAGATATGGCATTGTCAGGCATGTCTTTAACATGAGTCAGAAGCTGATGGAATGACACACCATTTTTTAAAAAAAGTGTGTCTTAAAGGCATATCTGTATAATGTAGGAAACTGAAGACATGCATTTGCATATTGTTATAGTTTAGATATCAGGTGTCTCCCAAAAGGTCATGTAAGACAATGCAAGAAAGTTTAGAGATGAAACAGTTGGGCTATGAGAGCATTAACCTAATTAGTGCATTAATCCCCTGATAGGAATTTACTGGGTGGTAACTGTAGGTGGGTAGGGTGTGTGGCTGGAGGAAGTGGGTCATTGGGGGCATGCCTTTGGGGTACATACTTTGTCCCTGGTAAGTGAGAACTCTCTACTTCTATGTTACCATGCCAAAGTGCTGCTTTTCTCCACTACACCCTTCTGCCATGATGTTCTGCTTCTTCTCAGGCCAGAGCAACAGAATTGGATGTCTATTGACTGAGACCTCTGAAACTGTGAGCCCCAAATCAACTTTTCCTCCTCTATGTTGTTCTTGTCAGGGCTTTTAGTTACAGTAGTAGAAAAGCTGACTAAAACCAGATCATGTGTGAGGATACAGAAGTGTTTAAAAATGAGAAAATATAAATCTCATTTGGTTACTTGGAAACTTGCAAGAAATTTTTTTAACTTTAAAATATTAAGGTTACTTCAGAACAGACTGTACAAACCTAGGCTTTATTTGTAGTCCATGTAAATAGTTACTTCACACACGTACACACACACAACCAATTTAGGAAATGTGCTAATGTGTGCCAAGCTGCATACAAGCACATTAGCACATTTCCTAAGTTTTGTTTTTATATTTAGGAAAACCAGATATAAATAAGTCATAGAGCTTAGGTTGTGAAATGCCCATAGAATCAGAGCTGCCAGAAGCCACACTTTGAAACTCCATTCTGAATCCTCAAGAGAAGTATATTCAATATTCAACAAAATTGAAGAATTTGAAAATTGAAAATCTCTTAGAGAAAGTAAATCCCGTGGCAGAGTCAGAGGATTTGATTTTAAGTCTACAGTTATATGAGAAAGAAATAAGTGAGAAAATAAAAACCTGGAAGTCGTTTCTTAGCTGAAAATCCTAATCCACCTCACAATATGTTCTCGTTAACTAATCAGAAGCCAAGTTCTATTCTGCACTGTCCAATTTGGTAGATACTAGTCACAAATGACTCCTTATATTTACATTAATGAAAACTAAATGAAATAAAAAATCAGTTCCTTGATTGCACTAGCCACATTTTAACTTACTAAATAGTCACGTAGCTACCGGCTACCATATTGGAAAATAAAGGTACCGAACATTTCCATCAATCCATAAAGACCTATTGGTCAGTGCTGCTCTATATCCTTAAACAATTTAATGCAGCTTCTAGAAATTTTGTAGCTCATATACTGGAGAATTTGGCTAGTGAGATAAAGATTAGAGATTGTATTAAGAAAATCAAAGAATGTGACAATAGAGAAGGGGTTGAAGTCAGGGACTCATCCCACAGATATGCTGGCTGGTAAGGATAAAGTCCACAATGGATAGAAGGCATCCATTTGGAAGTGTTTTTAATTTCTTTCAGTGGTTACAAACTAAATATAAGGAAGGTATGAAAGCAGAATTCTCAGATTGGAAAGTAAAGCCTCATTGGACTACCATATAGAACTAGAAGTACAACTTAACTCAAATTCTAAATTTTAGCCAGGGTGACAAAAGATGAGAGTTAAATGGAAAATATCATTTACACTCATCTTTATAAATAAAATGATGTGCTTAGTCCAGTTTGAAGGCAAATACATAGGACCTGGTATAAGCCTTAACTAAATAGCCTCCAAAGTGACTGAACCAATTCATAAACACACTCATCATCCAAACAGTTGATACCTAAGGTAACTATCAGGGACAGCTCTGGCTTCTCTACTAGAGATATTTTAATTGATTTGCTAAAGAATAAAACAGATGCAGCTATCCGTTCTTTATATTTTGTGAAGATTAGTCGTTGCCATATAATCTTTTTTTTTCTCAGAACCTGCTGCCCTCTACAGGCCTCATGGATATACATGTATATAAAGATTCATAATAAAGTGTTCAGTTATATCCAAATTAATGGGATCATTAGTAAATGTAATATGAAAAAGAGGAGAGAAGGTTGGTTAGATACACGTATCAGAAAGTCTTCAGGCTCCAGATGAGAAGCAATCGACATTTATAACCTATCATTTATAACACTTACCTCTTGAGCCCAGGTACACCTGAGTCTCATCATGTGTATCCTGGTGTAGTCCTATCTCCTATCACACTACTGTCCTATCATGGCATTTTCCTAAAGAAATTTAAAAGTATGTTGACAGTCATTTTCTCTTTTCTTTTCACTAGGAAGGACAAGGTGTGGAAGAAAGAGGAGGAAGATGGTTGATGGTTGATGATTTCCAGCATCTCTAAAGTATCATTATCAGGCTTGGTTTCAAATTCAATATAGTAAAACTTGGATCTAAATTAGAAACTCAAAGCTAAAGAATTTAAATAAATATGCATGATATTTTAATATATACTTTTAGTTGCAGATGGACACAATACCTTTATTTTGTTTACTTAGTTTTTTTTTTTTTTTATGTGGTGCTGGGGATTGAACCCAGTGCCCAGTGCCTTATGTATGCTAGGTAAATGCACTACCACTGAGCCACAACCTGAGCCCAGAAATATACATGATTTCATCCCTAAGAGTTTAATCTTTAAAACTATGGTTGCAATGAAGTAGTCAAAATCTGGCCTAAGAAATGAGAACTACCCTTTATCTTTACTTCAAATCGATTTTTTTGCAACAGTCATTCCATAAACAAGCACACTCTCTCACACACATGCACACACACAGCTGGTATGTTTATTGGTTTAGCCACTAAAGAATTTAGCTGGACAAACATCACAAAGACGATGGCTGATTTAATTGAATTTATGATCAAATGTTTTCCATTGCAGGAAGAGTGGGAAATCACTTATGTAGAGATTTGAATAATTTAAGGGAAGTTCTCTATTTGGCATCATGTTTGTATATCAGGTCTTGAGGGATTAGGTAGAGCTGAGGACTAGCAGAGATATCACATACAGAAACACAAAGGTATGCAGTATAACAGGCACACACACGCATATGTATACAAGAGTCAATTGTAAACCACCACTATGTTTTTCTTACATCTTCAAAATGTAGAAATTATGTATAAGCAGGGCATGGTGGCTCACACCTGTAATCCCAGCAGCTTGGGAGGCCGAGGCAGGAGGATTAAGTTTAAAGCTAACCTTTGCAATTTAGTGAAGCCCTAAGCAACTTGGCAAGATCCTGTCTCAATATATATATATATTTTTTAAAAAAGGGCTGAGGATGTGGCTCAGTAGTTAAGCACCTCAGTCAATTCCTGGTATAAAAAATAAAAAGAAAAAATAAATTATGTATAAATGTTCTTTCAGGTAAGACAAAAAAATGATTGATTGGGGGGAGTTGCTTAGGTATGTGTTTAAGGGATTTTTATACATTTGTGTTGCTACTGAAGACATAAAATCACTGGCATGATGGATGTATCATGAGATTTGTGCCTTAGGGTATGAACTTGTCTCAGTGTCTAAAAGAAAAATTCCAGTCACCTCTGGAATCCCTTGCCTGTTTTCCTTACTGGTGATGACAGAAAGGCCAGGCTTCCAGCCTTTATTCACTGCATTCCAAGAGGGGAGTCATCTACTCTATCCATTTAAAGCTCCCAAGAGCAAGAATAATTACTTTTAGTCTCACCACTGGATCAAATGGACATCCAGGCCCTATACACCTGGCTTAGGTTTACCCATCATTCTGTGTATAGGTATTATGATGGAAAAGGCCTAGCAGACATTTGAATGTAGTTAACAGTGATTTGTCTGTGGGTTTCTTTCAACCTAATTAGGAAAACCATCTAGTAGATGTGTTTCAAGATTTAGGATAAATCACAGTCTTACATTAATTATGTACAATGCTATTTGTTAACATATCAGTCTTTGGAAGGAACTGTTGGGGGAGGTAGAATCTTGTTTCTACAGAAGAAGTATTTCCAAAAAGAAAAAAAAGTGACCCAGCAGCTCAGCATGTGCTCCTTAGACAGGTAGATGAACATTTTAGATGTCAGGGGACACTGCATAGGAGCAGGATCCAGGTTCAAGAACAACTGCTTGTTTGGAACCTAAAGAAAATTTCTGAGTGTCAGGGGAGGGCAGGGAGTGCTAAAAAACATAAGGGAGGTAAATAAATGTTTGTAGAACCACTGTGGTTGATAAGGTCCCAGTAATCTATACTAATCTTTATTTAAAGATTAAGCAATAGTTTATCAAAGGGTTTTAAAGATTTAAAAATAGGCTGAGAGGTTAGTGATCTTCCTGAATATTATATGGTTCAGTAGTGGATCTAGGGCCTAGGACATCAAAGATTATGCTGGTTTCGGGCATTTTCTTGCCATTTATGCCAAAAATCAGTGTATGTAGCCTTGCTTCCTCTTTTCTGTTTCTTCTTAGTTCATATTGATAACATTTGTGAACTCTGTATTGTTAGAAGGCTAGTAGAACAGACACAGAGCAGATGTTCGATGCTCATGTCAACATGAACAGTCTAGTAACAGTATCCTCACTATGCATGAGCCCTGGTTCTAGAGACAGTCTCCCTGAGGAAGACTCCTTGTTTCATGAAATCAGCCAAGATGAAGGACGACACCGCTGTTAAATCATCTTCCTCCATTGACTTCTCCTTTGGGGACTGAACCCAGGGCCTCGTGCATGTTATCCATTGACTTCTTATGTTCATCTTTGAACTGAAAATTCACTAAACTCAAATATTTTCTCCATCAAAAGAAAATGATATAAATATACCTTGGGGAAAGGGATCACACGTCAGGAGTCTTCTCTAAATAAAGAGAGGTTAAAACCTCTGCATTTCTGTTTATGCTTCACTTTCTAATATGTGGCCATTTTCTAAAGCTGAAGAATTAACATACGTATCCACAGGGGCCCAATGAGGGAGACCTGGCCCTTGATCTGGGAGGTTTATTTGGAAAGTGGAGCCCCTTTCAATAGCCTCTCCTATGTGGTGAGCTGGAAGCTGAGCCTTGGCGATATTTTCTGAGTAGAGTGAGGGAGATCAAGGGGAACGGGAACAACAGCAGAGAGGTGAGTTCTTCAGGGAGTTCAAAAAGGGTAGAGAGCTGTGTGTCTAACCCCTAACAGTTCTCAACAGAAAAGAGAGAGAAAGAACACAAGGAGGAGAAAGGAAGAGAGGCGCTTGCAACAGGCAGTACCCCTCAGGAGGGAACAGCGTGGCTTCTGTGGGGAGGGGCAGAAGGGGCTGTCTGCTGGATGTTCTTTGATATTTCCACTATTCCCTGTGCGGATTTATTATAATTTATTGAGTACTCCAGTGTCATTATCTTCTCAGAGTGTTTACAAATAAAAGCTAGGAGTGAGAAATAAAAATATAATGCAAAGTCTCTGGACATGTGAGTACAAAATTCACTGACTCATAGTTTCAAAGCATCAGATGCCTTCTGGTAAGCACTTAGAATAAATGAAATACTTCACATGTGGATTTACAACGGTGCTATCCAATATGGCAGCTACTAACAATATGTGGCTCTTTAAAATTTAAATTAATTAAATGTAAATAAGATTCAAAACTCAGTTCCTGAATCACACTCTCACATTTCAAACACTCAGGAGCCACAGTGGTCTTATGGCTACAACATTGGGCAATGCAGATATAGAGGAGTCAGGCCAAACTTTTAGTCACCACTAACCTTCCTGAGCATAATTTCTGTTTTCTTTGGCCTAAGGATGGAAAATTATTTTTTCCTTATACACAATTTTGAGGATATCTATTGTGAATCAGGCAACGTGGACCTGTCAGAGGACTATGCCTGTCACCTGATGGGTCAGACACCAGGCAAAGTGGACTGTCTGATGTGCTGCGGGTTGGGTTCTGCTCCACTGTGTAAATCTGGGCTGCAAGGGAAACCCAAGTACTTACTTGAACACAGAATGGCCCCTAAAGATGTCCAATTGCTAATCTCTGAAACCTGTGAATGCGCTACTTCCACGGCAAAATGGACCCTACAGGTGTGATTATAGCTACCCACCTTATAACAGAGGGAATAACCAGGTGGGCCCACTCTGATTACACGACCTTTAGAACTTGGTGGGAGAAATAGGGCAGGACAAGAAGTCAGAGAGATCTGAAGCTGATTTAAGAAGGAAGCACAACATGAGGACACATACAGCAAGCCTTGAGGAGCTGGTTCAGGCTTCTGGTTGACAACCAGAAAGGAACTGGGGATCTCAGCTCCAACCCCACAGGAAACTAGATTCTGCCAACAACCTGAATGAGTCTGTGAGCAAATTCTCCACCAGACCCTCCAAATCTGAGCCCAGGTCCACTGACATCTTGATTTTGACCTTCTGAGACCCAGGAAAAATAAATTAGCCAATCCTATCCAGATTTCTGCCTGATGAAAGTGTAAGATAAGATGTTTGTGGTGCTTTATGTCAATACATTTGTGGTCATTTGTTATTGCAATCACAGCATACAAATCCCCCACTTTATACTGGGAAAAGCAGAACTTGAGTTCATCCTGGTAGAATCTGTTTTGGGGAACAGTTCAAGATAGCCTCGATCCATCCTCCTCCTGTGGGACATGAGTAGCCCACTGCCCCTGGGAGCTCAGTGCTGCTTCACAAGTGCAGCTGTGCTTTATTCCTTAATGAGCTGGATGGCAGCAGCATGTATTAGCTGCACCAGAAGAGCGTGCTTTTGGATGAGGAGTCCAATACATAATCTGAAAGGATGAGAAACAATGGCTGCTGCCAACTCCCAAGCCAGACACATACTGCCAATTATTGAGAGAGGAGAAGGCTATTTTCTGTCCATCAGAAGTGGAACAAAAACCTAGTGCCCAGCAGAAAACAAACTGCATGGGTCCTGCTCTTGGCCACCACGAAGGGTTATTAATGTCAGTGAATTATTGCTACAACACAAACAAACAAACAAACAAACAAAACATGGATAAGAAGTCTGGCAGTGACACAGAATGATAGGATGTCAGTCCCTGGGGGTAATGAGAGCTGTGTGAAACAGGTGACAAGTCTCACTCCCAGGGTGAGTGGATGGCTGACAGGCCTGTCAACTCTGGCACTTGGACTGTCACAACCCTAGCCTTTATCCTGTCGTGACACACTGCCCGCAATGGTGCAGGAGAAACCTGATTGGTGGTGTGGGTGGTCAGCCTGCTACAAGTACTTTCTTCTTAGGATAGAGGAAACTGGGTTTTCACTTTGTCCAGGTTCTGCTGCCACATGAAACCTAGACTGAGAATGGCATTAGTTCCCACAAGAAATCTCTCCAAAAGTTGCAGCAAGAACAAAGTAAAATGAGATATTTATAAGCCCACATGGATATTGCAGTTTAACACTGATAATACTGGAGTTCTTCTTACATTCCAAGTTGTGATTTTCAGTTGTGATCATCTTTGTCCTTGTTGAGCATGTTTTTTATTATAAGCTAAAAAATACAGATGGTAGTATGTTCCCCAATTACCTTCAAATCCTCTGATAAGGATATGTGACATACATGGGAGCAAAAAAAAAAAAAAAAGCTTTCCAAATGTTAATTAGCCATACCACCTCCACGATGACTGTGGCTCTGGGGCAATGAGTATATCCTAGCTTTTGACTAGTATGTGTCCCTTCTTTTCACATTGATGCTGTCGCTACTACTAGGGATCAGGCCAGGTCTTTGGCAAATTTCCTAGCTAGTTCTCAGAGGGCTTCCTCTTTGTCTTCCTGGAACTGACCCCAACATGTGTTTTTAGACAGACCTTAATTCCACCTTCTTTGAATTTTCTAGGACACTCACCAAGGCTTAGAAAGCAACTCTCATTTTAGGTCCTCCCCTTTTATCCTTTCAGGAATCCAATCTGCAATTTCCTAGAAGAACTACTCTCTGTTAGATGGCTAGTGGTTTAGAGGGTCTGAAGAACACATAATGCTTTCAGTAACTCAACTAACGATTCGTTCTTATGAAAACATGTGTCCCTATAAATTGCCCTAAACTGCAACTTTGAAGCAAGCAGGAGAGCCTTTGGGGCCTTAGAATAATATCAAGCATGGGTGTCTAAGGTCGGAACAAGAGACCTGCTTGGATTCGACGTTTCACATGTTGAACACTGTAGGAGAATGTGGTGAGGAGCTACTCCCTGCACAGCCTTCTACTGCAGGGCTTGACTCCCACAGAGCTGGGCAGTCCATAATTACAGCCAATTGCAGTTAAGAGGCTGGGATCCCAAAATGTCTGCTTTAGTGTCTGCTTTAGAGCTTGTCACCCCCAATGAGCCCCTCTCCCCCAAAGAATGAATAGATGATGTACAGAATAACTCCTTTGAAAATATTATGAGACAAAGTCTCCAGGCACTAAATAAATTAAAACTGCTACTTTGAAGTAAATAGAATTATAACAAAAATAATCAGTGAAAAAAACGTGGAAGAGGAGAAAGATGATTTCAAGATCGGACTCAACTCAACTGCTCCTCCTAGTGTGCTAACAGTGTTACTCCCCTTCCTCACATTTCTAAACCAGCAGAGAAATTTAAAGCTCTAATTTAATTTGTAGTATATTATTTTGTTAGATATTTAGATCAATGTAGAACAATAGGGCAGAATGGAAAAATAGTGTCTTTCAGTTTCTTGAGAAGGCACTGATTTAAATCTTAATGGGACACATCATCAGATATGATGACAAGAAAAACATAAATATGGGTACCTCTAACAAACATGCAAAGTTAAAGTTAGCTTCTTCCTCTACATGTCAGTTTAAATACATTATGTTTTGTGCATATATTACGCAACCATCTAGTCATCTTTAAAATATGTTTGGGAGGTTAAACATGGTGTCAGATAAAATACTCAAGTAAAGTTCAAGAACACAGAGTTAGGAAACATATCTAAGTCTTCCAAATTTGGGTTTGTGACTCGGCTGGCATGTTGAAAATGTTTTCTTTTCTATTTTAGCTTTTCCAGAAAGGTGGTTTCATTACACTGTTCCTGTATATACTACACATTTAAAAATATCAACTTATGTGAGTTCTTAGGAGAAATCCAGTTGGGTTTAACTGACAAAAAAATTCTATGCACGACTAGATCATGAGGGGAAGAAGCAGGAAAGAGTTGACCTGTACCTATTAGAAGCCTGTGGGTGGGTTCTGCTACATCAGCCGCTAACTGTGTTTTCCAGATCTGTCTTCTGTCACTGGGTGGTTTATCCTTAGTTCTCATTTCAATATTTTCAAACCTCCCAAATTGTTCAGCTGTTAAAAAGTTCCAAAACAAGCAAATGTGTTCCTGGAATCCTACCCTTAACTTTGCTGGAGACTATATACTAAGGCTTCTTCTCCAGCCAAAATAATAAAAGATCTTTTAAGTGGCTGGAATTCTTGGTTGATTGCACATACATGCCAATGTCAGACAACTATAAATAGAGAGATTTGGAAGAGAAATAGGGAGAGTCTTTATAACTCCAGTGAAATATAATGGAATGTTTTGAAGGCAGTCAGAAAACAGTACATATTTTTATAAATTTAAGATATGTCTCTCAGCCCCAGGCCCCCTTTATGCAGAAAGAGCCCACATGGATCATGCACTTCCAGTATGAGAGAATAAAAGGGCTTTCTTTTCTTTATTGATGTAAATTTCTTATTCTCAATCCTGTAATTAAGATTTCTTCTTTTTATTATGCTTTTCAGTTTCGATATCTATTGGATCTTTTGATATGTCCCTCTCATCACTGCTTTGTTTTCCCAGAATACTAAAAAATCTTTCAAAGGATAAAATTATGCCTATGGTTACTGATATAAATTAAGTCAGCAGGGAACTGCATGGGTGTTAGCTAGGGCAGATACAGCCCCCAAATGAACTGGGTCATGTGTGATAGCTAGGCAGAGACTGAAGGACTCATTTTAGAAATTCCTATGCTCTTAGGAGGGTTAACATCTCCACCAACTTTTATACCTGTTCATGCATATCTCTAAAGGCATTTTACTTCATTTTGAACAGCAACTTACTTTTTTAAATATTAACCCACCCATCTTATATTAACTCACCTGAATTGAATTCAAACTAGTTCATCCCATTCTGAAGCTATAACCATTGTAAAAGAAAATTTACTGATTGCTTCACTTTACACATTTTGCTACAGATGAGCAAATTACTCATCAGTAATTTAAAAAACAGCACTTGTTTAATAGTATTTTAATGCAATTCTTTCTACCCTACATCATATTCTGGAAGTGAGAGATGTTGCAATACGAACCATGGGTTCAAGGTACATCTGGAGGAAGAGTCAATGATATAATTCATTTCTGAATTCTTAGTTCTCTTGAAATTTCATTAAGTTTGATTTGGCTAAAGGCCATAGTTTGGCTCCAAAGATTGAGCACTTAACACTGGCATAACAGAAATAATATTTTAATAATATTTTTAGTGATGATTTTAATATTTAGTGTTTCTGAAATAAACCCTTAAGGCAACAAAAATAAGATTTATGGGGATTTAAAAAATAGTGTGATGCTGAACAAGTCATGTTCACAATTTAAAAATTTATCCTCGAGCTTAACCTTTAATATTTCCCCTATTTAAAAGTGGGACTCAGTTTATTTAATGACTTTAAATTAAGTCTAACTTTACACTTTTATAGATCTATTACCCAAAATCATATGTTGCTTCTATGCATTGGGTGGTTTGTCAGATTTTCCTGTTATTCAAATACAGGGTTAGACTGCTGTACTTCAACTGCTTTACCAAGAAGTATTTCATGAAGTAGTTACCTGGTTGGAAAAAAACTTTTTGAGCAACTACAAGGGAGGAATGTGTTTGTTTCATTGGGGTAGAAACTGTACACTCAGTATTAGCTGGTGTTCTTACAGTACCTTGGCCAGGGACCAGTAAAGGGGTAGGTGAAAGGTGAGAAGCAAGCACAGAAGGCTCCCTGCAGAGGGCCTGCTCCCAGGGGAGACCACAGGTTGAAAACTGACTCCAAATGACAAGAGCAAAGCCCTGTGTTAGGCAGAAATGATTATACCAGTGTGTTTTTCTAAGTTCAGATTTTTTAAAAAAATGGCTAAATCTTTCAAGCTAAACTACTGCAGTTTAGTGTACTCATTCCTCACCATCCACTCACTGTATGCTGTTTCTTCTGATAGCATTGATTAAAAAGCATTTTTCAAAGGAAAGACATTTTTTTCCATAACTGATGATGCCAAAAATGAAAGATGTCCTAACAGTAAAAAGTTAGATCATAACATTAAATTCCCCATGGACAAAATGTTATGACAAATGATAGTTTATTTAATCAAAGAAGTCTCAGTTATCTGTTCTACTCTTGGAATGTGATGCCTGAGACTAAATGGGAGCAAATCCCTTCCAGGGATTTGCTAACAGGTTGGCTTGAAGCAAAGGATTCCTAAATAACATATAAAACTCAGATCTTCGTATTTTGTGATATTTTGAAACCAATAAATAAAACTATTTCAACAAGGCCAGATGACAGAACAGAAATAAAAAAGCAGAGTAAAAATGATTCATGTACTTAGCTTCCTAATATGGCTTAGGGAAAAAAAAAAACAGGTAAATGGGAAAAATGTGAGGCATCAATTTCATCTAGCTCAAAAGTTGTCACCAACTTTTAGATGGTTTAGATTAGAAAGTTAGTCACTATATTGTATTTTATAAATGTTGTTCTGCTGATAATAAAATATTTCCTGGAATTTAGTTACAAGACTGAATTTTTGGTTTTACATGCTGCGACTCTTTAGGAACCCAAACCCATACTGTCTGATGGCTCAGGCTGAACATGGTAGCTGGCACACAATTAGGGTTTGGTAACAGTCTAAAGGCAACATGAATGAATGGATAGAAGCATGAATGAATGAAAAAAGTGTCATGACAACTTATCAGGTGGGTTGTCAACATTGAGAGAGAGAGAGAGAAAGAGAAGGAGCAAAATCTGTATAAAGACTTACTTATTCCATGCTTGTCTAAGGTTTTTAGAGCTGTACAGGGTAAAGCGTTCTGAAATAAAAAAGAAAAATGATAAACAATCTTCATATCACATGCATATATTTAAAGTATGTTGAAGAAAACTCAGCAGTTTAAAAGGCAGTGGTTGAGTGAGTCATTGGTGGACAAGCCATAGTGAAGTTGTCACCTGGAGACCAGACGGGTTTTTTTAAAGAGTAAAACAGGAAGATTGTGATATCTTACACAAGGCTTTCTTTTGTCTAGAATAATTTACTTCATAGTCTAGTTTCTTTACTCATTATTTATTTTAGAATAAGTTTTAATTGATTGAAAAAAAACCCCACAAATTCCAAATCTCCAAACTCTAAGTTAGTTTATAGAAGAACATTGGCACACAGATCAGGTGAGATTGGCTGTTTCATCTCTGATCAAATACAACGATGTTGGATGTTCTTTCTTATGATACATGGAATTTACATATGATCAAAGCCAAAGTATTCATGTCCAATAGTGTGTATTTTCATTCATCATTGGACAACCATTATTAGATTTTTTTAAGTGAAAAAGGAACATGTTTGTTTTACCAAGTTAAACAATAAAGTAATATGGAATAGATAATCACTAATCTCCTCCACTGCTCCGATTTTCAATCCCTGATGACACAGTGATTGTTAATGGCTTGGTATGTCTCTTTGCACATACTTGTTCATAAATACACATATGTAAAACCCATACATAAACACATATACTATTAATTTTTAAATGGATTTTACATTAAACATTATTTGGAGACGGTTTTTGGCATTTAATAATCTACTTTGGCTGTCCTTCAAATCTAGAAAATATATGTAATGATTGTTTTAAAACTGTATAACATTCCATAGAATAAAAGTACCATAACTTATTTGATGAACCTTTATGTAGTATTCAGTTCTTTTCCCTTAAAAACAATGTTACAATAAATATCTCCAAACATGATACTCTCATTTTTTTGTTGTTGGATAGATGCTCCCCATATAAAATTGCCTGGCAAACAGCATGCATATTTTACTTTTTAATAGATGCTGAAGAACTATTTCTCATTTTCCCACCAGCAATGAAAAAGAATGTCTTTTTCTGCATATGCTTCCTAGCACTAGTTGTTATCAGTGTTTTACATTTTTACCAAAAATGTACTTGATAAAGTACATTCTGGGGATTCTTTTCATATGCTTTCTGGCCACTTGCATTTCCTCTTCAGTTTCAAATTTCACTTTTCATGGCTGGTACTGATTTTAATATTGTACTGTTGGTGGTCCTTTATTAGTTTACAGAAGTTTTTTGAATATAGTCAAGTATACACACACACACACACACACACGCGCGCGCGCGCACATATGCGTGGGTAGAGCAATGCACCAAATAATAGTATTTTTGCCAATGATGGAGTATATGCTGGTATACAAATGGTCCCATAAGATTACAGTGGGGGGGGGAGGCTGGGGTTGTGGCTCAGCAGTAGAGCGCTTGCTTAACACATGTGAGGCCATGGGTTTGATCCTCAGCACCACATAAAATAAATAAAATAAAGGTATTGTGTCCAACTACAACTAAAAAATATTTTTTTTTTAAAAAAAAGATTACAGTGGAAGGGCTGGGAATATAGCCTAGTTGATAGAGTGCTTGCCTTGCATGCACAAAGCCCTGGGTTCAATCCCTAGCACCACACACACACACACACACACACACACACACACACACAAAGATTACAGTGGAGCTGAAAAACTCTTATTACCTAGAGATGTGATAGACATTGTATTACTATGTATTAGTCTAGTGTTTATGGTGATGCTGGTATAAACACACCAAATGTGTTGCCAGTTGCATAAAAGTATAGCACAACCAGTTATGTAAAGCAATTATATTTGATGATAATAAATGACTGTTATTGTTAATAATAATAAATGACTATGTTACATACTAGTAATAGTAAAGATTACTATTTTATACATTTTATTGTTTAGAGAGAACCGGCAGGAAGGTCCCTTGGAGGAATTCCAGAAGTCATTGTCACAGGAGATGACAGCTTCATGATTGGTATAGCTCCTGAAGACCTTTCAGTGGGACAATGTTATTGATGACACTGCTCTGTGTGGGCCTAGGCTAACGTGTGTGTGTCTTTAGTTTAAACAAAAAATTTAAAGGGCAAAATAAAAGAAAAAATTTAAATAGAAGAAAGCTTAGAGTAAGCATATAAAGAAAAGATATTTCTATATAGTTGTACAAAGTATGTTGTTGGCTAAATGTTATTAGAAAAGAGTCAAAACATTTTTAAAAATTAAAAAGTTACAGCAAGCTGAAGTCTATCTCTTATTGAAGAAAATGTACTTTTAAAATAGACTTTGTGGAGCCTAAGTGTGCAGGGTTCATAAAGTCTACAGCAGAGCACAGTCTGGGCCTGCATATTCGCTCACCACTCAGCCACACTCACCAGGAGCATCTGCCAGTCCTGCAAGCTCCACTCCGGTAGTGCCCTATAAAGTGTGTTTTTTTTTTCATCTTTTCTATTTTTACTGCACTTTTATATGTTTAGATGCACAAATATTTGCAGCTATGTTACAAATGCCTACAGTATTCAATACAATAACATGCTCTACAGGTTTGTAGCCTAGGTCCTATCATTAAGGTTTGTGTAAATCTACTCTATGCTGCTCATATAACAACAAAATCACCTAACTATGCATTTCTCCAAACATATCACCGTCTTCAAGCAAGGGATGACTTTGTATATTGTGCAGGTATAAATTTCTTGAATTAATTTTTTAATATGATGTGACACAGAGTACTAAATTTGTTTGTCCAAGGAGGACAGATAATTATGCCATGCCTATATAATAAATCAATCATTGTCAATTCAATCATTCTTCTCCAATAATTTGAGATGACACATTTATTAAATTGTAAAACACAGCAAATCCTGCTTTCTTTTGTGCTCATCTATTCATGCTAGCATCATACTATTTTATATTATTTTAATCTCACTTTTAGTAAATTACTTTTTTTTTAACCAGCATTCTTTGTTATATAAAAATCATTTGGATGAGCTTTGGACATTTCTTTATTCATCAATTCCACACATAGTTATTACGTACCAAACATGTGCCAGGAAATTATTATGCTGAGAATATGGGCATGAGCAAAAGATAAGAAGTTCCTTCCCTCATGAAGCTTACATTAACAGGTGAGACAGACAATCAAAACATAAACACCACCGTCACCACCATCATCACCATCAAAAACAACAAGAAAATGACAAGCTACTTATAAAACATGTTTTAGAGTTTGAGCAAAGTAAACCAAGGAGATGCGAGGCAGTGACCAGTGTAGGTCAGGTGATGAGTGAGGGCAGGCCACTTGAAAACAAAATAGTTTCCCACTGGAAATCTGGTTTGAATTCCTTTATGTGAAGATTATGATACAAAACCTTTGCACATTAGAGTCTAGGGCATCTTTTCACTCAGGCAGTGTTCATGTGCACATTCTTTGATAACATTAAGCAATTTCTTTTTCTATGTTGATCCCATTTCTTTTTAATAATTTAATACTGAATAGGCTTCATTTTGCTTAATATTGGTTGATTTCCTTTGTCACTGTCATCTGCTTTTAATCATAAGATTTTAAATGGTTTATATTGCTTTCGCTACAGTATGTTTCATGTGTAAAAACACCACAACAAAAAGAAAAAAGGACAACAAAAAGAAATTTAAAAACACTTGGCTTTCTGTCCCCAAACCAGAATGTACTCAGAAGGAATGACTGGAAACACTGTTCATTGATTTGTTCATTCATTCATTCATTTGAGCAACTGCTATGTGTCAGATGGAGTTCTGAGGATACCAGAGGGAGCCAAACAATCACCTTGCCTGCAGGGAGCTGGCACTCCAGGAATGTGTGTGTACAAGGCTGGAGCACTCTGGAGGTAAGGATCACTGGAGCAAAGAACCCAGGGGAGGGGACACAAGGGGAGAGGCCTTTAAGACAGGCACTGGACCTTTTTTTTTTTTAGGAATCACTAGCAATTCTTCTTTTGTTTGGAGAATACACTATCAGAAGTAAGGCTGGAAACAGGGAGACCAGAAAATAACTTATTCCATCTGTCTAGAAGCAGGACCATATGACTTAGGCTATGGTAACAAAAGAGACTGCAATGAGAGGAGTTTGAAAGGAAAGCCAGTAAAATTTACTGATGAATTAGATAGGGGTGCTATGGAAAGGAAGAATGACTAGCAAAGAACTTCCTATCTGTCACTTCCAGATTTCAAAGATGTGGAATTTTATACAGAACTCAAATACACTCTGAGAATAAATTAAGTCTGATAATTTAAAGATATTTAAAGTAGAGTTTACATGAAGTTTTGGAGTTATTATTCAAGCAGAGATAATTAATGAAATATTTAATAGCCTTAAGGGTTAGGCCTTGACCCATCAGAGAAGAAACTAGACACTATAACTAAAATAGTGTGCACTAGCTGAAGATCAGACCTGGTTACATTACCTATCCTCCTGAAGTTCTGGGCAAAAGTGTTCACCAACAATTCTGTCTTTACTTGTTTCAAAAGCATATATAATTTCTGAATTTATCCTCTAATAGAGCATTATAAGATGCAATATAATGCAGTTAGTGTAGAATAGAAAATTAAAGGTGTATTCTAGAAGATTAAATGACAAGAGAAAGGGACAGAAATGCGAAAGATAGTTTTTTACCTAAAGTTTAAAAAAATCATTATCTAAAGTCAGGTATAAAAAAGCAAGAGATATTTTTAAAATTAATTACATCAAGTGTCCTTATAAAACAAATTTGATTCCCTTAGTAACTTTGTACTCCTCACAAAGCAATTTTAATAATTTGCTATGATTTCAGGATGAACAAAAATTTCATTACAGATAAAATTAATACAATCTTGCATTTACAAGTAAATTATTTTTCTTTGCAATTAATGCCTGCACATAAATATTAGTTCTAAGAATTGCCTCTATTTAGAGCTTGACGGAATATGCTAATAGAATTTCTTCCTCAGAAATACAATATGTCAATTTTAGCTATGCATAAAAGAGACAAAATTGATAGTGAAATATGCCATATAAGAGCCAAAAAAAAAAAAGGAAGATTGAAGCCTCATTCTCAGCTTTACCGTCCATCATTATTCACATAAAATATCAATTCTTTTAGCAAATATTGTCTGGGTACCTGCCTGTGTGCCAGTTGATGCACTGGGTAATGGGTACACAAAAAATGAGTAAGTCCTGACTATGGTTCAGTAGCACAGAAATATAAACTGATACAGGTTGCTACAATGTGGATAAGGACACAGTCCCTGGAGAGGCCAGAGCCAGAGCCACTAACTGCATCTATTTCTTTTTCATATGAAGAGAAGACACACAAGGACCTGTACACTTGTACCCAACTTCCTTTAGATGGTAACTGTAGAAACCACACAATTTCAAATGGAGCCATTTCTAACAATATCTGAATAAGTATTACATATATAACTAGATAAAAGATTATATTTTAAAAACTACTTCCATCAGAAATAAAAGTCATGTTCCAGTAGAATGAAAGCAACATAATTAGTCATTAAGGTTTGGAAAAAAAAGATGTTTAAGTTAGTGCTCCAAACCCATAACAGGTGTATTTCATAAAATTGTCAACAGCCTGTGAATAGCTTTATCAAATTATTCATGCACTTGCATAGGAATGTTTTACAGTATTCACCTTCTGTTAAGTTTACTCTTCCCACTTTAATGTCAACTTTCTCTTTCCAATTATGTTTAAACTAGAAGTTTAGAGTGTCGTTATTTAAAGTGTTGGCCAACTCATAGCATAACTGAGGAGTGCAATTAATTTAAACCTGCAGGCTGATTTTCACCTTCTCCTCTTATTGCAGGGACATTGCAGAGGATGATCTCCACGCAGCGGGAGACCAGGGAGAAGAGCCTGCAGAGAAGAAATCACTTGCTATGCCACATGAGGTGGGAGGGGACAGAAGGCTGAAAAGGTTTTCTCTCAAACCCAGTGCCTATACCTTCAAATTGTAGACATTCCAGAGAAAACAACTGGAGAACAATGTTACTTATTGTAACGTCTCCCAACTTAAAAGAGCTGGGTCTTATACACCTTATATATGAAAACAAACTAACTTACCTGAAGATAAAACCTAAACTGGATTTTATTCATTTGTTTATGGGTATGCACTGTGTATACTCCAGGAGATTAATTTTAAATTTTATTCTCCTCATTCTCTTTTCACTAATATTTTTGTATCTTATAAGATTCTGCTGTGTTTTTAACTCTAATAATGGGAGAACATGTGAGTAAAAAAATATTTAACCCCCCCCCCCAAAAAAAAAATCAATAAAAAAGCCTGCAGTAAAGCAAAGGAGCTGAAAGGCTGAACCAGGATTCCTATCTAACACATTTCTTTAGTAGGAAAAGATGGCAATAGAAAGGACACCATAAAGGGTTCAAGCTTTAGTATACATTTTGCAAATGTATGAGATATCATAAAATATACTAATATTGTGGAATAAGCATTTAGTTTCTAAGTCAGTATAAAAATGAGTATTTCCAAAATGCCATATATACTGTTAGATGTTCTTTATAGTTCACTCCTTTAAATCACTTTATTCAACTATTAGCAATTTAAATTTAGGATTATTTTGTGTTATAATAAATACATTTACAGTAGAGAGAGAAGAGGGGAGGGGACACTAGAATGGCAATATGTAAATCAATGGAAGTGTAACTGATGTGATTCTGCAATCTGTATACGGGGTAAAAATGGGAGTTCATAACCCACTTGAATCAAAGTGTGAAATATGATATATCAAGAACTATGTAATGTTTTGAACAACCAACAATAAAAATTTAAAAAAAAATAAAAAATAAAATAAAATTAAATTAAATTAAAAAAAAATATATTTACTCTAGTTGAGCTGGTAAGAAAGTATAACCGCTAGATGAGCCTAACCATTCTAAAGGGTTCCCCTCCCCAGCCCTGCCCCTTTCATCTGGCAGAAGTGTTAAACCCAAGGCCTCTCTTGGGATTACTCTGGTGGAGGAAAAAGGATCCAGTCCTTTATAAGGGTGAACAATTAACAGAGTCATGAATCACTTCAGTAGCATTTCAAACAATAGCCCTAATAACTTGTTTATGTAACAGATAATATCCTCAAATCTTTTTGGAAGACTTTGAAGGTGCAAGTATTCATTCATTTTATCACGATTTCACAAATATTGATTGCATGGCTACTGTCTGCAAGGCACTGTGAATACAATACTGCAGAAAGCATGCAAGGGCATAAATAGACTACAGTATATAATGCAAACCAATACTAATGGGCCCTCAGTGGAAGAAAGTCATATTCATAAATATTCATGAAAATTTGTATGCATATTTTACTTTCTCATATTAACCAAGCTGGCAGTGGATAGTTCAGCTAATAATTTGATTAAGATATAAAGAGCTGGATCTATAATCCCTGGAACATAAGCAAAATTTGTGTAAAGCAAAAGAGAGTTTCCTTGGAACAAGGAAGGTCAGCCTTATTCCAAACTGAGGATTTTAGATATCTTAACTTCAAAAGAGTACAGTGTTTGCAACAGGCATTTTAGAAGCACATATAACTACAATTTATCCACTTTATATGACTGTAATTCACAGCTTTAAAACAGTTGGTATCTCCAAAATATATAATGGCTGAGATTTAACACATTATTAGCAAGAAACTTTGGTGTGACACATTGATGCTGAACACAACTGCACTGTCTTGTCACTGTCACCAAGTGGATAAACTTTAAAATGCTCAGCATCCATCTTCTCTCCTAAAAATGAGAGACAGCATCCTAATCTTCCTTGGCTACAGCAAATCGTCTTTCAATTCCCAGTGGTGTGCTTTTTAAAATGAGTCATCTTTGAGCAACTTCTAGAAGCAAAAGTTCCATGCTCATCAAACATTCTTAATGTGACAGCATACGTACAAACGTGAGTTTGTAAGTACATGTTCCTGGATGAAGTGTTCAACCAGTCAACACCTTGCTCAAACTAAAAGTCATAGAACATTTCTTTCAATAAGACCTTTTTCTCTAGAGAATAAAGTGCAATCACCTAGGCATTTGTTAACGTCTAAAATGTACTATTCGATAGAGTGCCGGGGATCCCAAAAGCCAACGGTGTGACCCCGGAGATCCAGGCTGTCTGATTAGGGCGGCCTGCCCCGCGGCTACAGAAGGCGTGGCGCCACAGAGAAGGGATTAAATAGTAAGCAGGGAGATAAGGGCCTGGGACATGGTGGTATCCCAACTGCCAAGCGGGCACTGACCCCCGGGCTGAGTTCGGGATTGCAGACGGGGAAGGAAGCGATACAGTCCCTTCCCCCACAAGGGACACTCCACTAAGGCAACCAGCGGCCACCATCTTGGAGAGCTGAAGTATCCACCGCCACTCTCCGACAGATTGCAACAACAAGACAGGTGTGTGTCACTCAGTTCAGCCCCCATACATAGGGGGATTTCGCATAAATTCTCTCCTAGACTTTCAGGGGAAGGGAGTATCACAGTGAGCCGGCATAAAGACTAAGGGAGAATTAGAGGCACCTGACCTTCAACCCCCCCTCCCATCAGCAGCCAAAACAAAACCTGTCTAGCCAGCGCCGGGGGAGGGGTAAACAAACAGAAAAAATCAAAACCATAGAGAGCCGGGGATCCCAAAAGACAACGGTGTGACCCCGGAGATCCAGGCTGTGTGATTCGCGCGGCCTGCCCCGTGGCTACAGAGGCGTGGCGCTGCAGACAAGGGATTAACTAGCAAGCAGGGAGATAAGTGGTTGCCACGAAGTGGAATCCCGCCAGCCTAGCCCGCACTGACCCCTGGGCTGAGTACGGGATTTCAGACGGGGAAGGAAGCGGTACAGTTCTATTCACCACAAGGGAAACAAAACAATAGAGTGCCGGGGTTCCCAATAGCCACCCTCCACACCCAACAAACGGCAGGCCCAGAATACAGTTTGAACTGCTGAGAACCATCACTCAGGGGAAATCTGGTCTAGCAGGAGAAACCAAGACTAGCAGGAGAAACCAGGAGACTAGAGGCAAGGCCCTCGTGACTGAGCAGCTGTAAACTGCAGGCCCGCCGGCGACAGCTCACCCACTGCCCGCGTAACCGGGCGCTAGGAGAACGCCCACCCGCTGGCGACTGATCACCTGCTCGCGGCCTGTGATACTGGGCGGCTGGAGACTGCCCGCCTGCCGCGACAGGGAGCTGAAACCAAACAGAGACAGTCCAGTCACACCCCCCCATTAGGGCACCCCGGCAAGGAGACTGGGGCCCGTCATAGCAGAGTAGTGTCGTTACTGGAGCTCGGACGTCGGAATTCCTTCCCAGCGGAATCCAAGTTAGCAGGCATAGTTTAACAACACAAAGGAGAGACATCAGAGTAATACAGAAACAAAACAAATCTATAGAAGAGAGCAGAAACACGACAATCAAAAAGAGCTGGAAAGTAACGTGGACAACATGAGAAAACAAGGGAAAAAAGGATTACAAACAATGCAAGACAACCCAATTCTACAGGAGGACATAGAAACATCAGAAACAGGGATAGCGAAAGAACTCAAGGCATACCTAACTCGAATGGAAAGGAATATTAGAGAAGACATGAGACAGCAAGTCCAAGAAATAAAAGTATATTTTGAAAATGAATTAAACAAACAAATTCAAATGGCAAAGAACGAGCTCTACCAGGAGATAGAGATCTTAAAAAAAAATCAAACAATAATCCTAGAATTACAGGAAACTATAAACCAAATTAAAAACTCAAACGAGAATATTACAAATAGACTTGATCAAGTAGAAGTCAGAACATCAGATAATGAAGACAAGGTTTATCAACTTGAAAAGAATATAGTCAACACAGAAAAGATGCTTAAATCCCACGAGCAATCTATTCAAGAGATATGGGATGTCATAAAAAAACCAAATATGAGAGTCATAGGGATAGAAGAAGGCACAGAGTTTCAAACCAAAGGAATGGACAGCATATTAAATGAAATAATTCTAGAAAACTTCCCAGAGATGAAAGATGGAATGGATTGCCAAATCCTGGAAGCCTACAGGACCCCAAACATTCAAAACCATAATAGACCAACTCCAAGACATATAATTATGAAGATAGCTAATGTACAGAACAAGGAGAGAATATTAAAAGCTACAAGAGAAAAGAGGCAGATTACATTCAGGGGTAAACCAATTAGGTTAACGACCGATTTCTCATCACAAACTTTGAAAGCGAGAAGATCCTGGAATAATGTATTTCAAACGCTGAAAAATAATGGATTCCAACCAAGAATACTATATCCAGCAAAATTGAGCTTCAAATTTGACAATGAAATTAAAATCTTTCACGATAAACAAAAGCTAAAAGAATTTGCAGCAAGAAAACCAGCTCTGCAAAGCATTTTGAACAAAACACTACAAGAAGAGGAATGAAAAAATAGTGCCCAAAACTAACAGCAGGAGGTATCTCAGTAAAGGGGGAGAAGAATAACCAAAAAGCAAAACTAGCCAAACTAAAATAAATAAATAAAGAAGCATGACTGGAAGTACAAATCATATCTCAATTGTAACCTTAAATGTTAATGACCTAAACTCACCAATCAAGAGACATAGGCTAGTAACCTGGATCAAGAAAACAAATCCAACAATATGCTGCCTTCAGGAGACTCATATGATAGGAAAAGACATACACAGGCTGAAGGTAAAAGGTTGGGAAAAATCATACCACTCACATGGCCCTCGGAAGCAAGAAGGAGTGGCCATAGTCATATCGAATAAAATCAACTTCAAACCTAAGTTAATCAAGAAGGATAAAGAAGGTCACTATATACTGTTAAAAGGAACCATCCACCAACAAGACATAACAATCATCAATTTGTATGCACCAAACAATGGAGCTGCAACGTTCATAAAACAAACTCTCCTCAAGTTCAAGAGTCAAATAGACCACAACACAATAATTATGGGTGACTTCAACACACCGCTCTCGCCATTAGACAGATCCTCTAGACAAAAGCTGAATAAAGAAACTATAGAACTCAACAGCACAATCAATAACCTAGACTTAACCGACATATATAGAATATATCAACCATCATCAAGTGGGTATACGTTCTTCTCAGCAGCACATGGATCCTACCCAAAGATAGACCATGTATTATGCCATAAGGCAACTCTTAGTAAATATAAAGGTGTGGAGATAATACCATGCACCATATCTGATCATAATGGAATGAAATTGGAAATCAATGATAAAAGAAGGAAGGAAAAATCCTACATAACATGGAAAATGAACAATAAGTTATTGAATGATCAATGGGTTATAGAAGACATAAAGGAGGAGATGAAAAAATTCTTAGAATCAAATAATAACACAGACACAACATACCGGAATCTATGGGACACAATGAAAGCAGTTTTAAGAGGGAAATTCATTTCTTGGAGTTCTTACCTCAAAAAAAGAAAAAACCAACAAATAAATGAACTCACGCAACACCTCAAAAACCTAGAAAAGGAAGAGCAAAACAACAGCAAATGTAGTAGAAGACAAGAAATAATTAAAATTAGAGCAGAAATCAACGAAATTGAAACAAAAGAAACCATTGAAAAAATTGATAAAACTAAAAGTTGGTTCTTTGAAAAAATAAATAAGATAGACAAGCCTTTAGCCATGCTAACAAAAAGAAGAAGAGAGAGAACTCAAATTACTAACATACGGGATGAAAAAGGCAATATCACAACAGACACTACAGAAATACAGAAGATAATTAGAAAGTATTTTGAAACCCTATATTCCAATAAAATAGAAGATAATGAAGATATCGATAAATTTCTTAAGGCATATGATTTGCCCAGATTGAGACAGGAAGACACACAAAATTTAAACAGACCAATAACAAAAGAAGAAATAGAAGAAGCCATCAAAAGACTACCAACCAAGAAAAGCCCTGGACCGGATGGGTATACAGCGGAGTTCTACAAAACCTTCAAAGAAGAATTAATACCAATACTTTTCAAGCTATTTGAAGAAATAGAAAAAGAAGGAGCTCTTCCAAATTCATTCTATGAGGCCAACATCACTTTGATCCCAAAACCAGACAAAGATACTTCAAAGAAAGAAAACTACAGACCAATATCTCTAATGAACTTGGATGCAAAAATTCTCAATAAAATTCTGGCGAATCGAATACAAAAACATATTAGAAAACTTGTGCACCATGATCAAGTAGGATTCATTCCTGGGATGCAAGGATGGTTCAATATACGGAAATCAATAAATGCTATTCACCACATCAATAGACTTAAAGACAAGAACCACATGATCATCTCGATGGATGCAGAAAAAGCATTTGACAAAGTACAGCATCCCTTTATGTTCAAAACATTAGAAAAACTAGGGATAACAGGAACTTACCTCGACATTGTAAAAGCTATTTATGCTAAACCTCAGGCTAGCATCATCCTGAACGGAGAAAAACTGAAGGCATTTCCTCTAAAATCTGGAACAAGACAGGGATGCCCTCTATCACCACTTCTATTCAATTTAGTTCTCGAAGTACTAGCCAGAGCAATTAGACAGACGAAAGAAATTAAAGGCATAAAAATAGGAAAAGAAGAAATTAAACTATCACTATTTGCGGATGACATGATAATATACTTAACAGACCCAAAAGAGTCTACAAAGAAGCTGCTAGAGTTAGTAAATGAATTCAGCAAAGTGGCAGGTTATAAAATCAACACGCATAAATCAAAGGCATTCCTGTATATCAGCAACAAAACCTCTGAAATGGAAATAAGGAAAACCACTCCATTCACAATATCCTCAAAGAAAATAAGATACTTGGGAATCAACCTAACAAAAGAGGTGAAAGATTTATACAATGAAAACTACAGAACCCTAAAGAGAGAGATAGAAGAAGATCTCAGAAGATGGAAAAATGTACCCTGTTCATGGACAGGCAGAACTAACATCATCAAAATGGCGATATTACCCAAAGTTCTCTACAGGTTTAATGCGATGCCAATCAAAATTCCAATGGCATATCTTGAAGAAATAGACAAAGCAATCATGAAATTCATATGGAAAAACAAAAGACCCAGAATAGCAAAAGCAATTCTAAGCAGGAAGTATGAATCTGGAGGTATAGCGATACCGGAGGTCAAACTGTACTACAAAGCAATAGTAACAAAAACAGCATGGTACTGGTACCAAAACAGGCAGGTGGACCAATGGTACAGAATAGAAGACACAGAGACTAATCTACAAAGTTACAACTATCTTATATTTGATAAAGGGGCTAAAAGCATGCAATGGAGGAAGGATAGCATCTTCAACAAATGGTGCTGGGAAAATTGGAAATCCATATGCAACAAAATGAAACTGAATCCCTTTCTCTCGCCATCCACAAAAATTAACTCAAAATGGATCAGGGAGCTAGATATCAAATCAGAGACGCTGCATCTGATAGAAGAAAAAGTTGGATACGATTTACATATTGTGGGGTCGGGCTCCAAATTCCTTAATAGGACACCCATAGCCCAAGAGTTAACAACAAGAATAAACAAATGGGACTTACTTAAACTAAAAAGTTTTTTCTCAGCAAGAGAAACAATAAAAGAGGTAAATAGAGAGCCTACATCCTGGGAACAAATTTTTACCCCCCACACCTCCGATAGAGCCCTAATATCCAGAATGTACAAAGAACTCAAAAAATTAAACAATAAGATAACAAATAACCCAATTAACAAATGGGCCAAGGACCTGAACAGACACTTCTCAGAGGAGGACATACAATCAATCAACAAGTACATGAAAAAATGCTCACCATCTCTAGCAATCAGAGAAATGCAAATCAAAACCACCCTAAGATACCATCTCACTCCAGTAAGATTGGCAGCCATTATGAAGTCAAACAACAATAAGTGTTGGTGGGGATGTGGGGAAAAGGGTACACTTGTACATTGCTGGTGGGGCTGCAAAATGGTGAGGCCAATTTGGAAAGCAGTATGGAGATTCCTGGGAAAGCTGGGAATGGATCCACCATTTGACCCAGCTATCGCCCTTCTTGGACTATTCCCTGAGGACCTTAAAAGAGCGCTCTATAGGGATACGGCTGCATCAATGATTATAGCGGCACAATTCACAATAGCTAGACTGTGGAACCAACCTAGATGCCCCTCAATAGATGAGTGGATAAAAAAAATGTGGCATATATACACAATGGAGTATTATGCAGCACTAAGAAATGACAAAATCATAGAATTTGCAGGGAAATGGATGGCATTAGAACAGATTATGCTAAGTGAAGCCAGCCAAGCCCTAAAAAACAAATGCCAAATGTCTGCTTTGACATAATGAGAACAACTAAGAACAGAACAGGAAGGAAGAGCATGAGGAAAAGACTACAGTAAACAAAGACGAATGGGGGGAGAGAAACGGGGAGAGAAGGGAAAGCACATGGAAATGGTAGGAGACCTTCAATGATACATAAAATTATAAGAGGTTATGAGGGGCAAGGGGGAAGGAAAAAGAGGGAGAGAATTGAACAACAGCAGGGGAGGTAGAGAGGGAAGATGGGAGGGGAGGGGAGGGGAGGGGGGATAGTAGGGGATAGGAAAGGTAGCAGAATACAACAGTCACTAATATGGCATTATGTAAAAATGTGAATATGTAACAGATGTGATTCTGCAATCTGTATTTGGGGTGAAAATGGGAGTTCAAAACACAATTTGAGTCAAATGTATGAAAGATGATATATCATGAACTATGTAATGCTTTAAATAATCAATAAAAAAAATAAAATAAAAAAAAAATAAAATGTACTATTCACAAATAACAATGACCATACCTACTAGAAAAGAAAGTATAAAAACATTCTCCAGAGGAGGAACGAAAGCAACCAGAAGTGGGGTGGAATCTGTGCATTCTAGAAGAGCTGTAGGAGAGACAGGACCTGAGCAATCCAGTGGTCTAACCACATCATGGTACACACAAGCCAAGAGGCCAGGAAGGCTGAGCTGCCTGAGGCCATGATGCAGGCTGGTGGAAGAAGTTGAACCTGCCATTACCAAAGAGTTGGGATACCCAAGTCTCCCAATTTGATATTTAACAAACATTTCCTATGTCCTATGTGGTTTGCAAATATTAACTCATTTTCATATTCATAGAAATGCTATGGGGTAGGAAAAACTGAGGTACAGAGACATCGGGCAAAATTGGCTGTGTTACACAGCTCATAAGTGGCAGAGCTAGGATTTGAACCTAGGCTGACTGGATCTCTCTAGCCTGTGCTCTCAGTCACTGTACCATGATACCTCTTTGGGTCTCAGTTGGAAGAGATTTGAAGTTTTATCCTGAAGTGCACAAAGCTAGTAGCAGTGCTACTAGATTGAAGCTCCTTTAGAAGCAGTAAAAACATCTGTGCAAACTAAAGAATCTGGACATTCCCCACCCCCAATTCCCTCTCATGTCTAGAACAAATCTGTCTTATGTTCATTGGAAATGTGAGACATGTGTTTTCTAAGTTCTAGTGACTATGAATATATTACAGTACCTCAGTTTGTCCAGATCACAGATCAAGATCAGATTAGTTCCTATGGCACAGAGTTACTGTGAATGTGCACTGAGAAAATGCACCTCAACATCTGATAACAAATGCTGAAGATCTGTCAGCCATTACTACTGTCACCATAACCATTACAAATAACAATGTGTTTGAAAAACTGGCTACCTTTATACAGTTAGGTATAGATACATCTGAGAGACAAATGATAGATAGAAATCAGTAATATTCCATGGAAGGTAGGTAAATACTTAATCTATCCCTTTTGAAGAAATTATTCCTTTTGAAGAAACAGTTAAATGAATGACAACCCCAAACATGGTGATACTCCTCTACCCTGATATGTAACTCTGTGAGTGTAATGCACTTGTAGGAAGCAAGGGTTGGCATTCTGAGACATTCTGAGAGAGTAACGGCTGTCCTTTTTTCTCACAGTAGAGAGTATTAACTGAAGATATAAAGCTGGTTCCAGAGGCACACGCACGTGTGTCCTTTCTTAATGATATCCATTGCAAACATCATTGTCTCTAAGCTACAAAGGTGCCCTCCAACTGCACTACATCAAGGACAGGTGGTAAGTGAAGAAAATTTCATCAGTTCTTACAACTACACTAGTCATTAGTAGTCAGTTTATTGGTCTGACTTGAATATTTGGGGAGTAAAATATAACTTACATCTTAAATAATGGAAACCCACTTTTTTCTTTCATCTATATATTAGCATAATAATTATTATTCCATAGTCATGAATCTGTCTTGAAGGAGTCCTATAATAATAGTCTAATGGGGTTTTTAAACAATAGTAAAAAAAATGAATTTGATTCACTTTTCTTAGCCAGGAGTAGCTGACAAGCCTAGAAGTCAGAAGACCTGGTAGGAGAGATTAGAAAATTATCATTCAGCAAATGCTGCATTTTTTTTCTGGCATTTTCTAGACCTTCTGCTTGTCTCTATCATTAGACACACCCTCTAGTGAAAATGGGAAATTCTTCAAGCAGACACAGAGAAAGCAGGTACAGATAGTGCCCGATTTGCAATGAAAGGGATTTCTACAATTCATATGGATGTCATCTGCCTATTGCAGAAGAACTTTTGCATTTTTGAGATATTTTAATAAGACTTCTGGCTGCTTTATATTTGTTTTTATTTTACATAATTGGCCACACCCATGACATTTCACTAAAATCCTTGGTCAGACAAGGACATACGCGGAAACATCCCTGTATCTGTGGCATTGCTGCTTCACTGGTGTGATCTGTTTCCCTCGGAACCAGTATGTGCTTATCCAGAACTACTCAACCCAGAAACACAGTTGGAAATGACCAATCAAGAGGAGTTTGCACTTGAGATGAAACCTTTTTCCTGATCTAAAACAGGTCTGTGACATTTTGAAGCCAGGAATATCCTTTAGGAAACATAGAACATCAAACATCAATTTCCTTCCCTGCTCAAAACCCTCCAGTGATTCTTCTCACACTTTAAATAAAATTCCAATTCCTCTCCTTGACTTTTCAAGGACCTGTCCGTCTAGACTGTGCCTTGCTGCTTTCACTGTGGTCACACTTCTCCAGCCACACGTGGAACTTGCAATTTGTCTGTTACAGTTCCCCCTCTGGCATGTGAGCTTGGTAGGGAGCCGGTTCCCTGCTTTGTTCACGAATGTATCTTTACACCCAGCAAGTGCTTAGTAACCTGATGTAACGCCTGGTCACTGCTGGTTAAACAGACGCTCAACTTCAGCATCTGCTTTCCAACTTGCAGCCCCCAGAGACCTCCCAGTATGACTGCCACCATCAGAAAGTAAAGGCAGTCTACCCTTCCTGTCAGGTTTACAGGAGTAACCGCCTCTGCTCTCTAAAGTTCATGCAGCTCACAAATTGATCAATTAACTGACTTTTCACTATGTGACTGAGTGGCATTTATCTGTGAGAGGAGGAATAGCAAAGTTGACTTAGGTGATGGCTGAGGGGCAGAGTGAATTCTGAATGTCCTAAATCTAGTGTCAATGAGTCTCACAGATATTTGAGCAAAAAAAAAAAAAAAATCTGAGATAAGAACAAGATATCTGCATAATAATTATTAAACTAATTCCATTTTTTGCAATTATCACATAGTTATTTTCTTGTATAAGACCTAGCCCATTATCATTATAGTTGCTATTCCTAAAAAGAAAGAAGAAAAAATTTCTGAGGTAAAATGTAAAAAAGCAAGTGGGGGAAAAAAAAAAAACACCAGGCAGAGAACATATATTTTTTATTTTTCTTTATTTAGAGAACCTAGGAGTGTTCTGCTACTGAGCTACATCCCCAACCCTTTCTATACTTTAATTTGAGACAGGGTGTTCCTGAGTTGCCCAGGCTGTCCTTGAGGACTGAGGATATTTGGGAAAATTCTGCCTAGACCTGAGACAGACAGAGATGATGCCCAGCCCTGCAGTGCTTGAGTGAGAACACATCCTGAGCAGCTCTTTTTTTTCATATCTCTCTCTCTCTCTCTCTCTCTCTCTCTCTCTCTCTCTCTCTCTCTTAACTTTGAGATAGGGTCTTGCTGAGTTGCTGAGGGCCTCTACATTTTGGAGCTGGCCTTGAATTTGTGATCCTCCTGTCTCAGCTTCCCCAGTTTCTAGGATTACAAGCATGCACCATCCATCATGCTGGGAAGGACACATATCTAAACATAATTTTGTAGTTATATGCTCCTAATAATTTAGAAACACTTTTATACCCATTATGCTAACTGGCTCAAATCTTGAAAATAGGTAGAGTATAAATAAATGGCAAGTAATGAAGGAAATATGAAAATGGATTATTTTAATTAAGTTCCACAGGAGACTTTGAGCTGGATAGAGCCAACTCAGTCCTTCTGGAGGGAAATTAAAGGTACTTCTCTGCACACTACAGATGTCCCCTTCTCTGCAGCTGTGGTCCATACAGGGCAAAAAGGCCACATAAAGGTGCCCTCCCCTCTGGCCTTCCTTCATGGAGTATCCCACTCCAACAACAATTTCTGATGCTTCCACAGCTTTTTCTCTTCTGAAAGACCCTAGAAAAGCCTACAGTGTGAATAGATGCTAAGAGTTCAAAGCTCCTAGGGTGCAGGAAGGATAAGAGTGGCATTTCCTGACATGGGTGCGGAGGCTGCATAGTGGGACTTAACTTTCTCAGAGAGCACTTTGGATTTGATAGTTTGTTGGAAGCACAGATCTAGGTCTAAATGGCTTAAGAATCATTAATTTGCCCACACTTAATTGAGGAAGGGTGGGTTAAGATATCTATGTGAAGACATGGATCTTTTAGAAATACCACAAGGTAGAGCTGAAAAGAGCCTAACAATTCTCTCTCATGGCTCCAGGTCTGCAGGCATGAAAGCTCTCTTAAAGAGAGGTGGAGCGTCAGTAAGTATAGCAGGCTTAGGACTGAAAGACCCAGGTTTAGGTTTTGGCTCTGCTATATGCTGGAGGGGTGAAGACTTGGGCAAGCCACACAAGCTCCCTGAGCCTAAGTCTCCCAGGTTCTTTGTTGGTAAAATGGGATGATGATCCTAGAATAATAACATTATAATAACTCAGAGATATTCTGAATGTCAAATGAGATAATATATTAAAAAGTCTTGTGAGTAATGAGATACAACATAAAATAAAAGATGTTATCACCATGGTATTCTACTGCTGAAATCATTGACTTCCTCTGGAAATAAAAGCCTGAATCTATTTGGTTTGAGGTCTTCACGTGTGAATAGGCAGAACTTAAAAAAGTGTTTTAGTCAGCTTTTTCACTGCTATGACTGAAAGGCCTGACAAGGAAAAGTTTATTCTGGTGCTCACAGTTTCAGAGGTTTCAGTCCTGAGGTGGCCAATTTCATCACTCTGGGTCCAAGGTGAGGCAGAACATCATGGAGAAAGGGTATGGAATAGAAGAGCAGCTAAGGACATGGCACCAGGAAGCAGAGAGAGAGAGTTTTGCTCACCACGGAAAAAATATAAACCTCAAAGGCACACCCATTGACCTACCCACCTATAGTTCCCACCCAATTAACCCCTATTAGGGGATTAATACATACATTAGGTTACAACTCTCATAACCCAATCACTCCACCTCTAAACTTTCTTACATTGTCTCACACATGAGCTTTTGAAGGACACCTCATATCTAAACCATATCAAAAAGTTTTACACTTCATTACAAAGTGATTACAACTAAGTCCATATATAAATGTTGCCTTCAAGGTCACCATATGTGCAGGCTTAGTTGTGGGCATCCTGTGTTTAACAAACCGCTATTCCTCCCTCTGCCCCCAATGGTTAAGTTCTTCTGTGTGCACCTTACTTCCTTCACTGTAAGACATTTAAACATCCTCTTGCACTGGATAACTAACTTTCCCTTGGAAATAATACATTCACTTTGGAAATGCCCTGTTCCCATGATTGATTTTGGAAAATTGAACTATTTCATTATAAATTCCATTATTTTTAGTTGTTTCTGGTCTGCAAGCATTTTTTCCTCTCTGAACTTTACATTGTCTTCTTTTTTATCTCCTGAATAATAACTTGTCATTAAATCACTGCTGAATGCCCTTTTTGTTGAAAGTATTTAAAAGGTGACTAAATTACCATACATGGAGTCTACATGTTATGTTGATACAAAACCACCTTATTCAAGGTGTTGTTGGAGGTTCTGTGCACATATTTTACCAAACACAGAGATCAAATCCTCTCTACTTTTCTGAATTTTAAAAAACAGACCAGTTGTTAGTGGACTGTCCTTGATATGTGGATTACAATAAGAAATTGTAACCCACATATCAAGGAGAAAAATACTCTGAGATGTGTATGAACTGGGATGCAAGGAGACCTGGGATCTACTTCAACCTCTGACAATAATTTTAGGGGAGTTGCTTCACCTCTCTAGACCTCAGATTCCTAACTTGACAAGAGCCAAACTAGAGGGTCCCTGGGGCTTCATTCTGCTCAAACATTCATTTTGTTTAAGTAGTCCAAGGAGTCCAAGCAAACACCACTACTCCTCGCTCAAGCAACTTCAGGGTTCTTGCTGACAGGGGAAGTTCCCAAGCCCTGACAGAATTCTCCATCAGTCATGCTGATTCCACCAAACTGGAGAACAAGTGTGTATGTGTGTTCTGCTCTAATCTGGAGTTACCACCATTATGAAAAGTCAAACAATCCCTCAAATATGTATGTAAGGTGTTTTTTTTAAATGTATTATAACAAAAACTGCCAAGCATCACTTATTACTCACAAGTCATTTCACCTCTATCCATATATGTATGTGTATATTATATATGTAATGTACATATGCAGTATTGCACATGTATATACATGCACACACATACATACACATATAGACATGCATATCCATATGCAGTGTGGCTGGTGGTTGCTGAATTGCTACAGGAATAAACTAAGGTAAATGAACTTTGAGTTAAACTAAATGTAAGTAAAGAGGAGGATGAATACAGTCTAAATATAAAAAATAAACTGTTCTTTTACTACTTGAACAATTATTTTTCAAACAACTCTTCATTTTACTGTGCTTTCTAAGAGGAAACATGCTCACTGCTGAGTTACAGTGGGAGAGCTGGGAAAGCATTCATTTCAGTCATGGTGCATTCACTTTCTCTCCTAGACTCCAGTCACAGCCTCCTGACTCTCCTGCTTCTCCATGGCCTCCAGTTCTCAGTGCAACAGCCAGGGTAACCTCACTGCTGCTCCTTGTTCACCATCTTCCAGAGCTTTCTAACACTCAGAAGCACTCAGAAGGGCTCAGAGCAGCCTTCAGGGCTTCTGTGACCTGCTCCCAGCCCCTGCTCTCTGTGGCTTCATTTGCAACTGTCTCCTTCCCACTCCAGGGCATCCGTATTTGCTGTTCTCTATCTGCAAAGTCTTTTCCTTAAACATCTTCACGACTCTCTCCCTCAGGTCTTTCAGTCAAATATCACTTTTCCAGAGAGGCCTTCCTTGATTACCTTATTTAAAATTGCAAGTCAGCCCTTCCCTGGGACTTCCCTGTATGTTTCTTGCTCTGATTTTCCATAGTACTCGCCATCACTGAATAGAGTATAAATAAATTTCACTACCATGTTTCTCTCCTGATAGGGATCTTTTGTGTTTTGTTCAATGCAATATTCCCAGTACCCAAACATACAAGTGATATTCAATAAGTATTGTTGAATCAATAAATGATTTTATGGAAATGAATCATAAAGATTAGTTTAAAAAATAACATTTGAACTCCTTTGCAAATACTCTGGGCTCTTTTTCTTGAGGCAAAATTTATTTGGTTAAATAAGTTAAGGAAGATATGAGAGTGAGGACGGCAAGCTTAAAAATTAGAAAAGATCATTTTGTTTAATCTCTGAAAAGCAAAAACTTTTCATAGATAAAGGAAGAATTTCTCTAGGAACTCCTGGAAATTGATAAGAAAATGACACAAAACTTGCAATTGTTAATTGGGCAAAAGATAAAAAAAAAAAATTGCCAGGAAAGGAAATGCAAGTGATCCTCAGGCATGTGACAAGAGGCCAAGCCCATCACTACAGCTAAAATGAGGTTGAGACACTTTTGGTCATTTAATTGCATTTGACTGCACACTGTTAGAGGGCAGAGAAGATGCTGTGGAGAAGCAGCATTCCCATGTATTTTGCTGGTAACAGAGGCAAGAGGTGTCGATCCTTTGGACAATAGTTTGGCAGAAGTGTTTAAAGTTGTAAGTTTATGCCTGTTGGCTTTTTAACCCTATTCCTCATAACTCACCTTCCAGATACACCTGTATACACGCAATGTATATGTTTATGTGAACGTCCACAGATTTTAACTGCATTAAAATTTCTAATAGTAGAACAATGGCAATACCCAAATGACCGTAATTAGAAAACAGGTTAAATCTGCACAACAGAGAAGAAAACCACACCAGCCTCCTCTATGCAGTGACATGAGAAGACCTACAAGAAGCATTAACATGGGAAAATATGTATGTGTATGTATGTGTATATATATATATACATATATATATATATACACATACATATATAATACACATACATATATAATACACATACATATATAATACACATACATATATATATATACCTATATATTCATAATTTCTTATATTTACATAAAGGAAAGAAAAATAGGAAATGAATATTCTGGGGGCTGGAGGTGGTCTGGCAGATGGAGAGCAGAGAAGGAAAAGGCTTTGCTTTATGTTCCTTTTCACATTGTTCGACTTCTCAAACTGCTTAAATTTATCATCTATTATAAAATAAAGTATGTCTTCATGGCTTGGATTTTGTATTCCTCTCAGACTTTCTAAGGCTCTCTTGGGGTAGAATGAGGAGGTGGGGCGGGGCGGCACAGGCAAGTCTTAGCACTGATACTCTTCTTCAGGAAAGTGTATTTTTTCCCCCCTGGAGTATGGAGTCTGTGAGGTCAAGACCAGGTCTCTCCTGATGGTTTGTCTAGCGCTTCATGGAGGTCATTATAGATCTGCTGCTTTTGCCTATTTGTAAGCTGGTTTCCACCTGACTCCTGTCAAATCAACTCAGGAAGCACTTAGCACTCTGTGTCAAGCTGTGCTTGGAATGTGGCATGAGCTCAGCGGCACCCATGCCTTATGCCATTCAAATGTGTGCCCTTCTGGACTGCTGCCTAGTGTGTGTTTTGTGTCTGGTGAGTGCTTATATATAACTCTAAACATGTGTATTCCAATTTATATATATTGACCAAAGGAGTCACATACATAATGTCTGTTTAAACATTCAGTATAATTCAGAGCAACAATTATTTTTTGATGCCAAATATGTACTATGAATAGTCCCTGGTCTCATGAGGTTCACAATCTGTTAGCTTAATTTACACTACATCACACAGAACTTTCCAGAATATATTTAATAAATGTTTGTGTATGCTATTGATGGAGATTAACTTCTATTCACACCACAAACAAATTACTCCAGCTTTTTCGCCTAGACACTTGGCAGGCCAAATAACTATCTTGTTGTTTTATTTTTCCTTTCTGCATTTAACTTTATTCATTTAAAATGTTTTTAAGTTTTATTTTTACTGTTTTTTGCAGTGCTGGGAATTGCACTCAGGACTGGACAAGTGCTCTACCACTGAGCCATAGTCCAGCCCCTCAAATTCTTCTATTTTTTTTTCCCTAGGACAAAATTTTAAATCCTAATGAGAAGCAAACCTTCTCTAAGAGCCTGCAATTGGAACATTTATGAAAAGCTATGTTCTTCACTTAGAAGCCACTAGGAACAAGCAGATCTGTTTGAGGATACTTCTTGCTTGGTTACAAAAAATAAGAAATAAAAAAAATCCATATTAAATTGTTAAGTTGTTGGAGTATTTCAGAACATAGAAGTCATTTAAGAGTTTCAGAATAAGTACAAAGAGTCTTTGGGGCTGCTGAAGAAGATAAAAGAATTCTCAGCACACTGTACACTTTCAGAAGAAAAAATATTAAGAATAAAAATAGTTTCCCATCTCAGTCGTTCTTTAGAATTGATAATTTATTCCTGATAGTCCCCAAAAGAGGGGAAGAAAAGAAGAAGAATATACTTGGCTCTCCTAACAGAAATTATTCATAACTCTTTTCTGTAATAGGATAATGGACTATTAGATCTTCCATAAAATCTCTTTCAGTAATTTTATGGTAGGTCTGCATTTCATAAACCATGTTTTGTATTTGAGAAAAGAAACAACAACAAGAAGAAGAGAATCACTTTATAATAATTCATTTTACCAGATTTTATTAAATTTCAAGTTCCAAATCTTTCATCCCTCAAGAATTAAGCAGACTGAGATTTTCCTGTAATTATTAAAACTGAAAGTTTCATGACTGCCACCTACTGGTGATGGGAAAAGTGACAACTTATTTTTAAAGTTCTGCTCTTTCAGATTTCTAAATTTAGGGATTTACATATTTTGCATTCAAATGTACCAAATTCTATAGAGCAGGGCACCCAGAACATTTTATATATTTAAATGAAATTAATTGACCATATATTACTAGTTTTGTAAAAATAAATCAAATTGTGATGTTTCCTGTTTACAATTTAATACTTTTCCCAGCATTATTAAAAGAAGTGAAGCAACTGAGTTGTAGAGCTCCAATTTGAATTTTGTTTTTATAGACATGGATGCTGGTTGAATCGATAATGAAATGACCACAAGACCATGTGGTCAACCCAGAGTTCACATGGTGAAAGTCTCTCATATTTGTCCCTGTTTGTACAAATACTTGTGAAATCAAAAGGAAACTCCATTAGTGCTTAAAATTCATGCAGGAAAAAGTAACCAGACATTTTCAAGGCAATACATTACTTGAGAGTGAGCATTTATACATTCACCCTTCGCAATAGGAAGTATTTAGTATTTGTAATTAATGAAACATACCTGGCTTAAAATGTGGTAAAGAGTGGACTCCAGGCCATGTGTCCTCATTTGGTGTTCCAAGAACCTAGTGGAGAGCAGGAAATTGTGAAAACAGACTTATTATTTCCAAAGCACTCAAAATTCTCAAGTGTAGAAAAACAGTACACTGCATATTATGAAACTGGATTTTTTTTTCCATTATCATGTGCCAGGGATTTTATTTCTGTAAAAACAAATCCAGCTAAAGAGCCACCCAAGATGACTCTCTGTGTTCTGACAAATGCAGCTGAACATGACAAGACAAGTAAATCTGTTACATTTTATCAACCCAAACATAATAAGTACGCCAAGGAATGAAATGATAAGATGTCATCTACATGGACCTGTATAAAGTACATCTGTGTCCCTCGTCATTCTTTCATGAGCTTTTTGCCTTCACTCCAGTATCATGTCTCATCATTTATCAGTTTTGAGAACTTTGTCATTTCTCCCATTCATTTTTGTCTGAATATCATAACATTTCAAAGATGTAAGAGTGACAGCTTAGTGTGCTCAAATTCTCTCATTACAGTTAAAAAGTTAAACTATATGATTTAAGGTTTCCTCTTGCCAACATATTATTCTTCATACACTTTCTCCTTTTACTATTACAACTTCCACTTTCTTTCCCCATCTACATTCCTATCACCACAATGTTAGACCTGGCAAAAGGAATCCAAGAGCAATTCCAGCTCACCATAACTAGGCACACTCAATCTGAATCTTCAGTGCCACTTTCCCTTGGGCTCATTCTCCAAGATCACGGTGAACCGTTGATTGAAAACAGTGAATTTTAAGGGTTAGGAACACAGATGCTGAAGACAGACACCTTGAGTTCAAGTCCTTGCTCCCCTCTTGTCTAACCATGTAAACTGAGGCAAGAAAGAATCTCACTGAGCTTCAATTTCCTCATATGCAAACTGGGCAGGGGGCAGGGGGTGATAACAGCACCTGACTCATCTGTGTGGCAAATACCATCAGGTACACAGTGGACACTTTGTAAGTATTAGATATTATTCAAAGTATCTGTAGAAAACGGTCAGGTCAGGGAAGCAGTGGCTTTGTGGGAGAATGCAGAATGCCCACTTCCCACTTTCCCCACAGTGACTCTCCACTTAAGAGAGTCAATGCTGGGGGGCTGGGGATGTGGCTCAAGCGGTAGCGCGCTCGCCTGGCATGCGTGCGGCCCGGGTTCGATCCTCAGCACCACATACCAACAAAGATGTTGTGTCCGCTGAGAACTAAAAAAAAAAAAATAAATATTAAAAAAAATTCTCTCTCTCTCTCTCTCTCTCTCTCTCTCTCTCTCTCCTCTCTCACTCTCTCTAAAAAAAAAAAAGAGAGTCAATGCTGGATTCTGTCATTCAAGCTCTGATGGGAAAACATTGGAAAGGGCAAGAGATAAATAAAGCTGGAGAATGGCAAGAGAGGAGGAGGAAGGGGAAATATTATAGGAGGAAATGAGGTATATTCTCTTTACCTCTGAGGATTAGCAGTCATTATTAGGCAATCAGTAAACTTTGGCACACACAGCGAGCAGAAGTCAAGGGCACCTACGTATTTATGTTCTTCACTGCCACACTGAATTGCACACATGATAATACAATTCTTCTTTGAAATAAAAAATTGGTTAATTTTGTAAACACTAATTAATGCTAACATTAATCAGGAGATCTACACAAACAAAGTCTCATAATTGATGGACAGGGTGGGGAGGGGCAAGGCAGGGGGAAGGAAGAGTTTGTAAGACAGGAAAAGAGACAAAGGCACTGTCTGCCCGACATAAACAATTGTGATAAGTGTTTCTGTAAAAGGCATTTTCCCTTTCTTTTCAATAACCCCAACCACCCTTTCAAGAGAAGGAGACAATCAAGCTTGCAGACAGGGCTTGCAGCTTATCTGGGAGGTTTCTCTTTGTTTTCACACTGAGTATTGTATAAAGGACAAAGGGGTTCATCACACTAAACTTTACTAAAGGGAGGAAATTTTCAACTAAAATTGTAACTCAAATGCAGCCAATCCATCACATGAAATAGACCTTCTGAAATTTAATAAACAATGAAAAGCCCAGCCAGCACATGAATGCTGCTCTCTTGTTCCATGATTGTTACCTGGCTGGCCCTGTTTCTGCAGTGCTGTGTTAGCAAAACTATTCGCTCGCTAGATGTCATCCTCATCCACATCTAGTGTTCTGTCAAAGTAGCTATCAGATAGTATGGTTGTCCATAAAAAATTACCAGGAGACAGAAATACACAGACCTTTTATTTTTTTTTCAGTTACAGATTGGGCTATTGAGATTCCAGACCCAATTGCTTCTCCTGCCAATAATCCTGGAGTATTTACAAAGGAAATGCAAAGTGGGCAGAAGGTTGGCAAAGGAAAAGAAGAAGAATTAAAAATTAATTTTGCTTTCTGTAAAAGCCTTTTTGGAAAGGGCAGTTTGGATTAAATGAATGGTTAGCAATGATGGTTTACCAAAGCACTAGGGAAAGTGGGTATGTATTGTCTCAGGTACAAGATTTTAATTTGTATTAACTGATTAATAAATTCCACCATTGGGAAGGAAAAAGAGTATTATCTAAAAGTGAAAAAAATAATCTTGTGTGAATAAAACAGTAATAAAGAAAATTGCATCTGTGCCATCAATATTTAAAATGTGGTTATGACATCTGTAAACAAGTGCGCTTATGACATATGATGTCCCTGGAAGTCTTCAAAGGATGTGCTATGATGTGCTGAGAAGTCTTCTACATATCCATTCAAGCAGTTTCACCTTAAGTCTGGGCAGACACGAGGATGGGACTTGGGGCCCTTTTTGAGGTGATCCTGGCCCAGTGTCGCAGATGACCAGGAGCAGTGATGTGATGAGCTGCCTCTGATAGAACAAGAGCTCTCTTGGAGGTGTGTGACAGTGAAGCGAGAGCCCAGAGAAGGCTGTGTTGTTTGAGTCTCTTTGGGAACAGGGAGAAAGCCTGTGTGGCAGAGGACAGTTTAGTAAGAGAGTGAGCACTAAGTAACCAAGTACAGAAGGGGCAGCAGTGAGAGCAGATTATTCTGGTTAGAACTGACATAATTTCAGTTCCCCCAGTTATCAGGCTGCCCATGCCCCAGGCCTTCTCCCAGTGATGATTCCTCTTCCCAAATTCCCTGCCTCTGACTTGGCCAGCTGAACTCCTACTTGAGAGAACTTCTGTATTCTCTGGTCCGTGTCATGACTCACTTTTTTTGTGATCCCAGAGTGCTTTGTGCAGACTTCCATTTATAGGACCTAATCTTTGTAATTGTTAGACTACTTGTTGCTATTACCGACCTCAGAGAAGAGACCATGATGTTCATATTTGGATACTGAGTACCCCACCATGTGCCTCACACTAGAATACACACTTAGTAAATGTTGGGTGGCTGAGTGAATGAATGAATGAATGAATGAATGGTGTGTTTGGGTAAGAGCCTGAAAGTCAGTGTGACTGGACTGCAGGCTGGGATATCATTTTTGGTCAAATACTGAGCTCAAAGAGGCTGCATTTGATCTATGTTTCAGCTTTTATCAAATAGCAAGTCATTGAAGACTGTCAACTTCATCTAGAGAGTTGATAGGAGCATCTCAAAGCAGAGCCCAAGTCCCATGAGCACACAATACCTTTTAGCCAAATGAAGAGGTAAACCAATAAAGGAATAAGGGGATACATAAGTCTTTTTCAAAAGATGAGACACAGAGAAGATACCAGAGGGTGACAGATAAAATAGAGATACATATTTTTTAAGCTTCTGTTCAAGTTATATCTATGTGTGTGCATGTGCAGAGTGAGTCATAGTGTAAAGTATATCTATCAATTAAAAAGCCAATTCTAATTCAAACAAGAAATTATTAGCTGAAATTAAGAATGCAGGCAATAGAGCAGATTCAGGGGTAGAGGCCTGTTTAATGTGAGAAATGCCTGCAGGTCTAAAGAGAGGATGTAAAGGGCATCAGGAAATACAGATATGGACCTTGGGGAGCAATTTCAGAAAGGGAGAAATATTTGGAACTCTTCAGTGTACATGTTTATAAAAAGCCAATGTGGAATACCAGCCACAAAATGGTATAACTTTCCTGTTAACACATACACATCTTCCAGAAGAATATTAAGAAAAACTGGATGAACACACCTTATTGGTGGAAGACTACATTCCTGACTCCGATAATGTGACTTAATGACCTCAGACTTGCTCTTGTTGGCTATGCCCCTACAGGTATAGCATAGATCTTGACCTCATGTTGGCCTCTATGCTGAGCAAAGGAAGATGCTGAGAAAAAGAGGGCCTTCTATCTGTTTTACAAATAAAAGAAGAAACTAAACTTCAGGAGATCAGAGTTCAAGAACTAGTGTTTGCCTGAAATATTCGCATACCCTTCCAAACTAGTTCTCACAGTTGTCTAGTCTTTGTGGTTGTACAGGACTCAGGGCTGCTAAGATAAGTCCTCAGGCTTTCCCTCAGGATGTGGGAATGCCTGTGGCTTAGGTAGAACCAGGGCTGCCAGCACTTCTTTCTGGCTCCAGGGGATAAAGGAGTCTCTAACAGTCCAGCACAGGGACATTCTGGCCTATGGGGTGCAAATAAACCTGGCTCATCCAAGTGTGAACTAATGAAGTGGTGCAGAAAGTGCTGGCTTTTCACCTCGGGGTTCTGGGTTTTATGAGCTTGACCACAGCAGCACTGATGATTTAAATTATTGCCTTTACTGAGAACTGTAAGGGAATGGAGAACAACAGAAGAACGGATCATTTTAAAACTTAAACTGTGAAAGTCCAAACATGGAATAACTCTAAAATGATGACTGCTTTATAGCGGTATGGCTTTAGGTTCTAGAAGATTATTCTGAATCCTTAGTCCCACAGATATTTGTGCAGCGGCTCAGCAGAACTTGCTGGGATGTTACCCACTCTACCCTGGAAGAGAGAGCATAAAGCTCCTGGAGGAGCCAGAGAGAAAGGTGACTTTCTTAACTCTGCCTGACGGTGAGCTCCCCACCCAGAATAATGGCCAGTGGAGAGCAGAAGAGCCACCTGGAGCTTGTGCCACCCAAAACAGCATGAGCAATGTGCTATGGATTAGGGCAGGTGGAAGGTGAGGTGGAAACGTTTGTGGAAGGTGGTGAGAAGAACACTTTAAGAGGAGGACGTTGTTAGAAAAGGCAGAGGGTGGAAGGATGAAGTATGTTAAGAGGAAGGGGAAAGAGGCAGGAAGTCAAAGGTGGCCTAGGACAGGAGGAGATGCCCCAAGACAGCCAAGTTGAGCACAGAAGTCCTTGGAAACGCCAATGGCATGTTTGAATCAAGTACCCATCTTCCATCTCTCTAGATAACTTGATCAGGCACAGGATATCTCTACAAGAGCCAGTATCAGTAGTGGTCTCAGGAAGGGGCAATGGGTGATGGAATCTGGGATGGAAGGGCCCTCACTGTTCACTGGATATCCATCCGGTGTGCATTGTAAATTTTGTAACTATTCACATTACCTCTTCCTACATTTATTACATTTTCCTATCCATGTAATAAACAGAGACATACTGAGTGCCAAAGAGATGCCCAGCCTTTTCCTAGGGACAGAAGACAAGAGTTATAAAAAGTAAGCACCACCTTGCAGCTACTGAGTCTGGAGAGAGTCAAGGACCGAAACAAGGGTCAGATGCACGTGTGCTTGAGAGGGACACGAGGAGGCAGTACAGCTCAGGGACAGCCCAGAGAAGGCAGCCTTGAAACTGAGCCATCCAGATGACTAGGGGTTTGTCCAGCAGAGGAGCAGGAGAGGACTCCAGGTAGAAGAGGGGAGGCATGAGGGGACTGGGGCCCAGGGGAGTCCAGCCAGACCATTCAGTTCTGCCCTGGGCACCCCCTTCTGAAAACTCATGGTTGTGGCTCATTTTTTTTCTCTCTCATCATTTGCTTTTTACTACCATATGTATACCGAAAAGGTCTAAGTATCCTCCTCCTCCTCTTCTTTCTTCTTTTTGAATCTAGACTTTCTCTCTCAAGATCCAGATCTCTCTTTCCAGGGTGTGCCAGCTGGGAGTGAAGTGGTGGCCCTAGGAGGGGGCAGCTCCAGGTCCACAGACATGGATAATGAACAAAGAAGAGGGGCAGGAGTGACAAGGTTAGATTTATGCTTCACTGAACTCCCGGAGGCTGGCATGGAGGAGGCACACCAGGAGCTGAGATCATGGAGGGGCTACAATGGGATGTGGCAGGTGCTCTCACCTGGGGGTTGCGAGGTGCACAGGAGAAGGTACAGCTAAAGCAGGGATGCTGGCTCCCTCTGTGCCAGATGCCTCCTCTTTTTTAAAAAAAATATTCATTTTTTAGTTATACGTGGACACAATATCTTTATTTTACTTTATGTGGTGCTGAGGATCGAACCCAGTGCCTCATGCATGCTAGGTGAGCACTCTACCTGTGAGCCACAGCCCCAGCCCAAGGTGCCTCCTCTTTACAAAGCATTTTATACAAGGCTTTTTTACTCCCCAGAAATGGAACTCAGAGAGCATAAAAGGTACCTACATGCAACTATAAAAAAATCAATGTAATATTATAGCCATCACATGAAGAGGACCTAAAAGAAGCTCCTGAAAAAAACAATAACAACAACAACAACAAAAAAAACCAATAACAACAACAACAACAAAATACCATGTGCACTGAAACAGGAAAAAGCTCAGATGGGATGGCACTGGAGGGCAAAATGAAATAGTGGCATACCTGTATCTGTATGTCAGATTGCCTTATTTAAGGCCACAACTACAAAAGACAACAAATTCATCTGTGTTGCATTGGAGACTCAACTTCATAGTAGCATTTCTGTTTAGTGACAGAATTGTCTGAAGTTACTTATTAGCTGGTATCTATATAATTAAGTGTATATTAATAATTAATATCTTAAAACTGAGCAACAGTGTTTTGTGCTTCTAAGTACAACTGTGTTTATATGTACTGTGCTTATTTTCTTACATGTTACTGTATTTACATGAAAAAAAAAACAAAGAACGAGGTGATTCTAGGCTTGGGTGATGACAACAAGAGTTTGACCAAGAGGAGCCTCTGGAGGGCCACTTAGTTCTTCATTGGGTAGGACAGATCCACGCAGCACTCAAAGGCTAGTATCATGGCTATTGCCACTAAAAGTCAGTGGACCTTCAATCTGTATGAAAACCAAGAATAATCTCAATTTCCTAAATGGCTCTATATTCTGTTATCATTAATCATTATTTGTTAAAAAATACCTTTGGCTGGGTTCCAGCCCAGAACCAGTAAATCTGCTCTTTATACAAAAGATCCACAGCTGATTCTAACTCATCCTTAGAACCCCTGGCCCAAAGCAGCTTTCCCTAGAGTGGAACACTGTACTCCTACACTGGAAATTATTTCAGGATATGAACAGAACATTACATGATATTTACTCTCATAATGAGAAAGTTGTTCCCTTTCTGATTCTCTTTCAATTCTTTTGAGAACATCAAGAAAAAAAATCTCAGTGTGGTGCTTGTTCACATCCCTCCAAAGGAAAGGAGGCCTCAGGCCCAGAATTCTGGGTGGATGAGAAGATCAAATTTAATAAACTTACTGATTTTTCATTGATTTTATTTTTACTTTACTTTAAATTTATGCCAGTTCATAAAGGTTTTCTACTTTCTGTAGTGATATGAACAAATAAATAGCATTACTTGAAATGAGTTGATTGAAAGAAAAATATTAAGCCACGAAAAGTACGATGCTACAGCCAAACACTCCAATGTGGAATGAGAAAGCCAGTCCAGGGAGCCACAGGGTGAGAGGAAGAGGGAGGAGGCTGGAATATGGACAACCACCAAGTGGACCCCAGAAGGGCTCTGGCTGGCTTCTACTATTCTGGCCTGATTTGTTTTAATGCCAAGAAGGAACAGGACCTGTTGGATTCACCCTCAGAATTAATGGTGAAGTACAGGGGACATCCCATAAGTACCTCAGAGCCAGTCAGGCCAGCAGAGCAAAGGACTATGAAGAATGGGATTCCCAGAAGGTTCTTGAATAACTTCTTCAGGTTTGTTATTTTTATAGATGCCTCCACCCTCCAACCACACTCTGTTATTTCCATTACCACTCTTCTGATTTTAACTTCCTTCTGGGGTCTTGAATCCTTCCATCCTCTTCCCTCTCCTGCTGTGACCATGCCACCATCATTTCCTAAGCCCAGTGCTCTCCCACCAGTCTGCTTGCCTCTATTCTGGTCCTCTTCCAAGTAACGTATACATATTCCTGAGTTGTCTTTGCAAAATCAAACTTGATCAAGTGCCACTCCATGAATCAAATCTTTTAAAGGTTCAGTGGTTTCTCATCACTCTGGGAGAAATCTTATCTCGTACGTCTGTCTGCCCCTCAAGGTGCTGCCCGATTGGGCCTGTTGACCTGTCTTCCCCAGCTGAGATGAGTGCCTCTCCCTTTTCTCCTCATACTCTGCCCACACTGGTCCTTCAGTGTCTTCTGTCTATCATGCTCTCCCTCCACCCAGAGCCTTTACACATGCGGTTCTGAAGCCTGAACATCTGTGACCCCTCCATCTAATTAGCTGTTAATTAATTTTTCAGCTCTGAATTGAAACATCCCTTTTTCCAGCCAAGACCCTAGTATGCCCCTGCATACTAGAACAGAATCCCCATAGTATAGGTTCTTCCTGGTAGTAACTGTCACAGTTGAAATTTTACCCATTTGTTTTCCATTGGGATTTTTTCAGTGGGATTTTTTTGGTCTTATTTTTATTTGTTTTCTTTATATTCCCTTTTCCAAAGTATGTGGCAGAAAATAGCCACTTAATATTTGTTGAATGGAACTGAAGGATTCTCATAAATGACAAACAGGTAAATGCAGGAATCAGTTGCCTTAAACTACCTTTTTTAAAAGTAGAGCCTAGGTCTCTTTAACTCAATCATCAATGCTTTCTCTCCTACTGCACTCTATTTTCCTGGAAAAGAACAGGGATGTGAATTCAAAATTTTCAAGGATCCAGGAAGGCAGGTGACTAAGGGAAAGGGCTGGTTGTAGGGCCAGAGGACTGCAGCTGGGAGGGCAGGGTGCAGGCCTGTCCTCCGAGAGCAGCAACCGCTCAGCTCCTGCCTGTGGCTGTCACGTGGAATGCAGGCCCAGCATCAACCTGGCTTTCATTTTGCTCAGGAAACTGGATGAGACTTGGATTTCCTGTGAAATTACCCTAATCCAGTGACCTAATTCAAGTTTCTATGAGAAAAATACCTAATCCAAATGTGAAACAAAATTCACAGGAAATGGGTTAGACAAAATATGTTCATGTTCTGAATTCAGAGAAGAGCAGCCAGAGGGCACCATCTGCTTCAGGGTATGTTGATTTTAGCCACATATTGACAAAATAAGCTAGTGTTCATTGACATCACTTCCTGTCCCTGAGAAGCTTTTGGTAGGGTTTCTGGGGATTAAACCCAGTATGCCTAGGACCAGTGACATGCTTCTAACCAACAGAATATAAGAAAGATGAGGAAATGTCATTTGTGTGATTATATTGTGCTATTATATTTAGCCTACTCCCAGACTTCCCCCATTACTGACTTTTTGGAAGCATACAGCTATGTTGGGAAGACCTCAGGCAACAGACAGCAAGAACCTGAGTCCCTCAGTCCAAAAGCCTGCAAGAAGCTCAGTATTTCTAACAACCATTCGAGCATAGAGGTGGATCCTTTTACAGTTGACTTCACATAAGATTGCAGCTGATTCCTTGATTGCAATGTTGGTTGTATGAGCACAAAGCAGAGAAACTAGTTAGGCCATGCCCGGATTCCTGATCCACAGAAATTGCAAGATGATAAATGTGCATGAGCTTGCTCAATTTCTGGTAATATTGTTACAAAGCAATAAACAATGAATACAGATTTAATCATTAGGCCATACTATTTACTAGTCAGAGCACAGGTGGATTCTTGTGCCAGTACCAGGTGCTGCACATGAAAAGAGATGAGTTAATAAGTCAGTGCTCTATGGAAGATACCCAGAAAGACCAGAGGGTTCTGGGCCATGAAGCTGACTGGTAATATTCATTCTTGTTGAGAAAGAAATGCTTTAGAACAACACTTCAAATAGATGAATTACTGCACTGTCAACTGGAGACTGACTTAATGCTGTGCTGAGTGACAGGAAAACAAGGACCCATGGGGTAAGATACTAGTATACAAGAAAGAAAGGTGTTCTAATGACAAGGGCTGTTTGAAATGGAATGAGTGTGCTTATGAGACTCTGCTTAAGCAGAGTCATGGGTTTGGCTGCACCACAGTTTGCATTGTGATGAGGATTAAATTCTACCCCCAGAAACACAATGGTCACATGCACTGATACAATAATTCTGATTATAATTCTTTTTTAAAATTTTTATTGTTGGTTGTTCAAAACATTACATAGTTCTTGATATATCATATTTCACACTTTGATTCAACTCCCATTTTTACCCCATATACAGATTGCAGAATCACATCGGTTACACATCCACTGATTTACATATTGCCATACTAGTGTCTGTTGTATTCTGCTGCCTTTCCTATCCTCTACTATCCCCCTCCCCTCTTCTCTCTCTACCCCATCTACTATAATTCATTTCTCCCCCTTGTTTTTTCCCCTTTCTGATTATAATTCTGATATAATACAACAATATATAATTTGGGTGATATGATGAGGTCATGAATATAGGTTTACTTTTGTTTTTATTTGATTTACATTACAACTGATGGCACAGGCATGGAGAAGTGAGTTGACTAGGAAATTAGATGAATTAGATGAGGGAAGGTGGAGGAAGTACACATGAAAGCTTTCCTTCCCCATTTTCTATCTAGGGGGAATATTTTTGCAGGTACTAAGGGAAAGAATTAGAGTTTTCTGACTATTAATTTTTTACAATGGCTTGAATGTTTTATGTAGACTTAGAAAAACTGCTTTAAAATGCTACAATTCTGGGGATTCTGGGTTGTTTTGCAGAGAGCCCCAGAACCCACAGTGACATGGTACAGCAGCGAGCACTACCTGAGAACGGCCAGCAGAGGGAGCTCCTGGACTGAGAAAGTGAAAGTGATTGGGGCTTCAGAAAGGGAATATTGGCGCCTCAGCTGAAGGTACTGGATGGAAGGAGATGCTGTTTCCAAAATATTATGCAGTGTTTTTAACACAGTCAAGGTTTAGAGGAAGAAACCAAAATAAGTAAAGGACAGATTTTATTATCTTGTTGAATGTAAGTTCAATTTACCAGCCAGACAGCAAAGGTCTGACTTAGTGGTATTGGCCACATATGGGAACTATATAGGGATCATAAAAAAGTACTCATTAAAAAGAAAAAGGAAAAAAGAGACCCACCCCAAAGATTCTGCTCTAACTAGCCTAAGAAGCAGCCTAAATATGTGGAATTTTCTAAGCCACCCCAATGATTCTAATATCACTCTGTGTTAGACAACTGGCTGGCTCAGTGGTGATCTATCAGAGGCTGTTGTTTAAGTGGCTTTGGGATTTATTATTATTATTATTAATTAGTTTGTTTATTCATTCATTCATTCATTCATTCATTCCAGTTTCTGGCCTGGATCTAGAGAGCAACAAAAGATTCATAGGTGATGAATAAACAAAAGAAGCAGGTGATTGTTAGGGAAATTAGAAAAAGTAACTTTAAAATAATCAAGTGGGGCATGGTGATGCACACCTAAAATCCTAGCAGCTCAGGAGGATGAGGCAGGATAACAAGTTCAAAGCCAGCCTCAGCAACTTAAGGAGACCCTGTCTCAAAATAAATTAAAAATATATATATATATAAAGGGCTGGGAATATAGCTCAGTGGCTAAGCACCCTTGGTTCAATCCCTGGTACCAAAAAAAAAAAAAAAAAAAAAAAAAAAGGTGCAGAAAATGTTCTTAAAAGCACAGTAAAAGCAACTCATTTAAAATGTTTTTCCCTGACTACATTTTCTTTCTTTTGCTCTCTCTTTTCTCTTATTGTTTCTATTCCCTTTCTCCCTAAACTCTGATTCCCTCATCAATTTCACTCTCATCTCAATAACTGTTCTTTTCAGACTGAGTGAAGTTATTGTGACAGGGTCTCAGACTGTCAGTCTCCAGCTGTGCGCTGTAGGAGCTGCAGCCTTGTAATGTACAAACACTCAGCAGCCTGAGGGTGAAGACACAGAGTCTGGAGGAGGCGATGCTGCCAAGCAAGGGCAGAAGAACCAGACCAGCTGCCTGAGCAGCACCTCCCAACAGAAAAATAGGATCAGGGAGGGGGACCTGAGGCAGGAGCCAGAGCCCTGTTACCCAAAGCGTGGTCCCTCGACTAGAAGCATCAGCACCACCCGTGAAGCTGCCAAGCTTCTGGATCTGAAGCTACAGTGCAGCAAGAGCCCCAGGTGATTCAGAGCCCACTGAAGCATGACTTTGCAAGATTCTGTCTAACTGGACTTTTCAACCTAAAAGCACAAGTGGTGGAGAGGAAGTCGTGAGGTCCACCTTCATTTGAGGACTTATGTAAAATGATTTGTTAAAACAGCATCTGGAAGGAGGGGCTGAGGATCAGCTCAGTCCAGTGGTGTGGCGCCTCAGATCAGGAGCTTCGTCACATGATGGCTGCAGAGAGACTGGCTTTGTGCTCTGTAGATCAGAGCTCAACATGCCTGTTCCTCTCCACTTACTTGGACAGTCTTGTAGCCTGTGTGTCTTTTATGGCAAATTATTTCTGGAAATGGTAGCAAACAAATAATAATAAAAGAGCATCATCCTCTGATGCTCCTTTCTTCAGCTGCAAGCGGAAGCCAACTGAAATTTTGATACAACGTATGTATCATGTATAACATGTAAATATGTTCAAATTGGTCATCATCTCATTTTTTTAATGAAAATAGTTGTCCTTAGTAATATTTGTGTACCGAATATCAGGAGACACAAAAGTGTTATAATTTTTCCCTCAAAAATGTCACACTTAAGGGGCTGGGGTTGTGGCTCAGCACTAGAAGGCTGGCCTAGCATGTATGAGGCGCTGGGTTCGATCCTCAACATCATTAAAAAAATTAATTAAATAAAGTATGACAAAGCAATCAAACTTTTGATCACACTATGAAACCTTGATCTCCTCAAGTCTGATTTTTAAAATTATATTCAAAAACACATTTTGTGAATGTATTAGCTTCCTGTGACTGCTGTAACAACACAAACTTGTTAGCTTAAAACAAGAGAAATAAATTCTCCTACAGTTCTGGTGTCAGAAGTCCAATATTGCTTTCAATGTGCTGAATCCAAGATGTCAGCAGGCCTTGCTCCCTCTGAGGCTCTGTAGTGATTACTGGATTCCTTGGTGTGGGGCCACAGCACTCGAATCTCTGCCTCCATTTTCACAATACCTTCTCTTTTGTGTTAAATCTCCATCTGCCCATCTTCCAAAGACACTGATAACTGAATTTATGGCCTTCCTGGACACTCAAAGATAATCTCCCCATCTCAAGATCCTTAATGTCATTTGCAACACCCATTTTCCAAATAAGGTAAAATAAGGTTCTGAGTATTAGAACATAATTTCTCTGGGGATCCAATATTTAGTCTATGAAGTAAATAATCATTTATAAGATGTTATGTAGAAATGATACTCAAAATGGGTAATTTATACATCTAAAACATATGAAGCAAACAGAAAAGGCTATGGAAACATGTCTCCTTGCGGTGATAACTTCACATAAGCTACTTTACTGTTTGCAATTTTATTCCTACTATATCGTGAATTGTGCATCATCCCAAAGAAATAGGACAATGATGGTGAGTTCCCTGAACAGAACCAGAACACTGGGATTTATAATCCCTCATCTTGTGCCCTTCCCACCTCAGCACACAGACAGATCTGTGAGACATTATTAATAGGACTGTAATTCATCTCAGTAGACTTGTACAACAGCTTATGTATGCAAGACCAGCACTCCGATGAAGCTCACTGGTCAGCCAGGTGACCTCAGTAGCTAAGTGACTCTCTTCCTCCCAGCAGGTGCTGCTGTGTTTCTGCTGACCTCCTGGACATCCCTTGCTTGGTTTCAAAGTCAAGGAGTGACACTGCCATATGGCTATCTCCTATGAAAACCAAGGCTGATTCATTACTATTTGACCCTGGAAAACTTAATAGAATCTTAAACCAAAGTAAAAGGAATGCATTTCGTATTCTTTTCCTTCTTCAGACCTGATGCACAGAATTCTATTTCAATTAGCACTCATGAGTTCACCATCCCAGACAAGGGCTAAGTCATCTGAGGACTCATATCCAATCTTATCCTTCCCTAATTTGAAGTAAGTTCCATCTTTATTTACTTTTATTATTTTTGGCCTCTTCTTTTTTATATAACTTTATTTGTCCTTATGGAGATCATCTAATATTTTATATTAATTATAAAATATTTTATGTTAATTATATGTTTTGTGTACAACATGATTATTCTATAAAATATATATCACTTTGAGATTTGTGTACAGGATAAAAAATTATTTTAAATTTTATGTATTGGATATAATGCTGTCATTAATCTTTTACGGTTTTTAAAAATTTAACATTATACTGCTAAAATTCATCCAAATTCCTGTGCAACTATTATGTGAATAGAAAAGTTCATCTGCTCTCCTAATAATGGGCATTTGTATTTATAGTTTTATGCCCATGTTACAGGAAGGGGGAAAAATGGCACTTTGAAAGCTCAGCAGTGTTTTTATTAACCTATTACCATGATACAATTCCACAGTGTAAATATAAATTACTGGTGCTGAAAATGGAGTTGTGTTCCAACAGTTTGAGAGTTGTGTAAGACTCACAATATATTTCAAAGAAACAAAAACAACAAAAACAAAAACAATATAATTTTCTACTTCTCTACCAAGTAGTGAGTCTCCTGGTTGATGCGCAAAAGACCAATTAATTCATAGTAAACTGAAAAGAACAACAGAGACAAACCACCCTGGCATTTGTGATAAAATGCACTGACCTTGGAAATTACAACAGTCCCCTGATGGAGGCAGCCCAGGGAGCAGAACAGGGCTTCTGGTCTCTCTTCCCCATGTTGTAGCCTGGGGAAGCAACTCCAGCCAAAGAAGGAAAAACAAGTTGGTCTGAGGCTTCCAGGTTGGAAATGCTAGGATGGAGACTTTTGAGACCAAGACCAAAATGGGAACTGAGACTTGGGAGAAGGAGCAAGAACTATAGTGGAAGGGTAAAGGGTGGTCAAAAGTGAATAGTTTTTCTGCATTTTTAGCACCAGTTCACTGGGGAGCAACAGCAAGGTGGGACCAGAAAGCTGCCGACAGGTGAAAGGCTTGGGTTTTCCTTTTCTTGTTCACCTTTCTTTACTCTGTCTTTTATGGAAGCATCTATTGCACATGGGTTGGGGCATTTGAAAGGCAGAATATGGTGCTCTTTGTAAAGGTGGAGAGTATGGCAAGAGGTTGTTATGTCAGCAGTAGAGGGGAGGAAAGATAACCGAACAGAACCCCCAGTACTATGCAGGAGTAAGTATACAGTGGGACTATGTAGGTCAAGGCCTGCCTATGGAAAGAAAATCTATACCTTTACCTATTCTAAAAAAAGATGGGGTTATTTTTAGAGCTTTGAATGGGATATGCAGGAATGTGAGTTACAACCAAACCTCTGATAAGTATACTGGCAGAAAATCTGTTAGGAATTTAGGTCAAAATAGTTTTAGAAAACTGGACTACATTTGCAACATTTTGTCATAGCTTTTGCAACTGTATATATGTCATTTAGATAAATACAATTTTAATATATGTAGCTATGGTTACATATTTATTCGTGAAAAGTTATCAAGAGCCTATTTTTGCCAAGATTGTGCTAAAAGCTAGGATCCAAATATGGAAAATAAGAACTCATGGCAAAGGATGATATCCTTCATAGACTACACCATCCATAAATGGACTCATGGACAAGAACTGACTCCCACCCCCAACACAGGCTCTCTTTGCAACCGACTTGCTGTCCTGCAGCCCTACAAAGGGGCTACCTTATTTCTAACAGCCTCAGTGGTCAGGGATTGTTATTCAGAATTTTGGGGGGTTAGTAAACTCAGAATTGAAAAGAAAAGATTTTCCCAAGAAGCAAGGCTGTGTACCTGACAACTTTTGAATGCTCCATACAACCACATATAGAGAGCTGGATTTTCATAGCTCTCTGGGCATCACTGAAGTGTGGGTTCATCTTTAGTGTCACAGTGAATTTGTTGTGACCTTCAGCGCTGTTACACTTAGTTTAAAATTGTAAATTATTTTGCATCCTCAGCACCACCCTCAATTGTTGTGAGTTATCTGATTAACTTCAAATTATATTTTAATGCATTTCTGCATCAATAACATGTTTGGCCAATTGTCTTACAATGACTAGAAATTAGAACAGTTCTGCATTGTGGATTAAAGTAGAATCAGTGAAGAGACTGTGTTAAAGCAAACACACATCTTAATTCTTCCTTAATTCTTGATCAACTTTTTTAAGCACTGATACCATAGTCCACACAGTTCAATGAGAGAGCAGGGGCAGGTAGGCCAACAGATCTTTTGCATATCTAAGTGTACCAATGAAATGAAAGGGGGACCCTGTCCTGGAGCAGTTCCTGGTGAGAAACGCACATAGCTTTATGTTATCCTTCATGGTGATTGTTTGGACAGAGGGTATATAATGGTTGGAAGGGGGGGGGGCTTCATCATATACACTATGAAACAATAAACACTAACCCTGATTTACATGGAGATATACCAATGATGTCTGAGACAGGATAAGTCACATAGCCGGTGGTGACTGGGGGTGGGGAAAGGGAGAAGAGATGGTCTATGGATGCTGGGGATATTCCCATTAGATTAGACCATAAAAGTAATTTGAACACATGTATTGACCTTTGATAGACTCTTACCCTCATATGAAGGATAAAATGGAGATCAAAGAGTCTCAGATAAATCAAGGACAGTACTTCTATCATACTTGTATAGGTCCATCCTGTCTTGTTATTTTTTCAGAAGTTGTTTGTTTTCACTCTGGATTATCAACACTCCATAAAACATTGCCAGGACGGTTTATTATTTTCAGCAAAGTATAAAGTTTCCCCCAAGTTAGGATCCAGACAGTTGACATGGCATGGCCTGCACACGGCTCAGATCTTCCTCTGATCTCTGTGGAAGGCAGGCAGCAGCTCATTGTTGACTCCGCTGTGCCAAGTCTCCTGCTGACAGGTTCCAGGGAGAGAAGACAGCCTTACCTGACTACCTGTCAACATAGGGGAGGGAGCAAGCGCCAGTCCCACCAAGGCACAGTCTCCTGCTGACTACATTCACTGAAAAGCCAGGAAACTCGGTCCTCTAAAGGTGCTCATCCAGATTTTTAATTTTCAGTCATTTCTGTTTTTCTGTTTCATATGATTAAACTAATTGGCTCACAGTGCAACAAGCTGAGGAATAGCGACGGGTGGTGGAGAGAGATTTTTGAAAGATAAAACATCAGGATTTTTGACAATCATCCTGTTACCCAAGAGTCCTGGGGACTCATTCTTTAGCACATACAAAATTAAATTCAAAAAGGGAGAAGACCCTCCCTGCTGCTCCTGTTTTCCACACTGCTTTGGAGACAGAGCACAGACAGCTGGCTCTGAGTCTTCCTTTCTAGGGCTGTCTTTGGTAGATGCATTCTCAGACTACACTGACATTCGCAAGCAGTGCCACTTGTGTCTTTCTTTCTCCTACTAGTCTTGTCACATGGAGGCAGCAACCATATGATCAAGGCCACCCACGGTCCCTTAAAATACCAGACTGGAGTCGAGCACAACACCACCCTTTTCCTCGCTTTCTCATTCCATGCACCATGCTTGCTACATGCAATTTAATGAGACTTAAGTCATTAGCACCACTATCTGCTCCTAAATGACTCACTGAGTAGGCCTTAAACCACATCCTACTTCAACTGACCGGCAAGGTTCCCCAAGATGCCTCTTAAAATTTACATTTCTATATTTGGACAATTCCCTGGGAGAATTCTCTACCTTATCAGGCTCTTCTACAGCTGTCTTTAGAATCAAGAGCTCTACACAGAGTGACAGGTGCGACTGCAGTACAGAGCAAGGCACTGCAGGTTTGCTATGGTGTGTTAATAACACAAAACACAAGCCAAACTTATTGACATGCTCTACGAAACACTCTGTTCCTAGATTAGAAACGAATGCTCTGAAAATACAGACCCTCCCACTTCTTACCAGAAAAGATCTCACATGTTTTAGTGGGTGCCAGCAGTTCAAAGCAAACACAACACCTACATCACAGACCCACAACTGCTTTAAATTACTGTGGTCAACATTATTTGCATTTGAGGCCAAGATGGGCTGTGTTTGAAGTGAGGGGAGGGTAGGAAACTCTTGGTTGGATACAAGAAATGACATGGTTGTGGACTTCAGAAGAGGCTCTTTGCAAGGCAGGAGGTTAGGTGCTCAGGGGTTGCTGCGGACTTAGGAGGGGGTGGGCAGTGCTGGCTGAGCGGAAGGAGGGGCCCTCCCACACCAGCCAGGGCACCACATTTAACCTTCACAACAGTGCTCCAGATGTGTCAGATTCTTACTGAGGCTTAAGGACTTGACTACTGGTAACTAGGCAAAACAGGCAGGATTTAAAAGGAATGGCTACTGTGGATGGAAATGAAAATTAGTACAAGAGAGTATAGGTGTCTCTTGAAAAACTAAAATTGGAATTACTATATGGTCCAGAAATTCCACTTCTGAGTATATATGTCATACAAGACTTAAAATCAGTATGTAGAATAAATGTCTGTATTCCATTGCAACACTATGCACAATAGCCAAGATATGGAAACAACCAATGTGGCCATCAACAGATGATTGGTAAAGTAAATGTGATAGCAAAATCTACCATGCACAGGCTCTAGGTTTAATCCCTAGTATGTGCACACACATACACACAGAGACAAAAGTGGTACATACACACAGTGGAAATTTAGTCATTTGCAGCAGTGTGGATCAACGTAGAAGACATTATGTCAAGGGAAGTAAATAAGCAGGCACAGAAATCCCAAAACCACAGTTCTCACTTACATGTGGAATCTAAAACAACTGAGCTTACTGAAGCAGAGAACAGAAAGATACTTATAGAAGCTGGTAAGTGGGGAATATGGGGAGATGATGATCAAACAGTACAAAGTTGCAGTTAAGACAGAAGGAAAAAACGACAGATATTCAGGGGGATAGACATGTTAGTTAGCTTGATTCAGTCATATCATATTGTATACTTAGGTCACAACATCACCATGTACCCCATCATGACATTAATTTGTTATTTGTCAAAAATAAAATCAAATAAAAAATAAAAAGCAACTATCTGGCTCAAAAGGTCACATTATTTATCTAATATGACACCGTTCTTAAGTTCTAAGCTCAGTCTGTATTCTCCCTTCTGGGATGAAACCGACCACGCTAATGTAGGCATTTTTCTGGTTGGCAAGCTACCCACATACCCTGGGGGTGCTTGAGGTATGGGGGTAATCTCAACATGGTGAATGAATGAACTCGTATTTCTCCCTCAGTCCTGATAACCTCTCTGTGTTATGTAGATCCTCTCTGGAGCTCTGAAGAGGGTGTTGTGGTTTGGATATTAGGTGTCCCCTGAAAGCTCGTGTGTGAGACAATGCAGAGATGTTCATAGATGAAATGATTAGACTGTGAGAGCTATAACATGATCAATGGATTAATCCATTTGATGAATCAATAAATGAATGGATTAGTGGGTGGTGCCCGTAATTAGTGCGTGTGAATGGAGTAAGTAGGTCACTGGGCTGTGCCCTGGGGGATTATATTATCCCTGGCTCTTTATACTCAAGCTCTATTTTCTGGCTGCCGTGCCCTGTGCAGCTTTCTTCTGCCACACCTTCCATAAGGATGTTCTTCCTCACCTTGGGTCCAGGGCAACGGACACCGCTGACCATGGACCGAACTTCTGAAACTGTGAGCCAAAGTAAATTTTTCCTCCTCTAAGTTGTTCTTGTTGGGTATATTGGTCACAGGGATGCAAAGCTAACTAAAAGGAGGGCAACCAGTCAAATCTAGTACTAAAGACAATCCATCAAATGGAATTAGCTGAGCTAATTAACTCTACTGCTCAGTGATTAACAGAATGTCTATCAGACCTAGGTTTAGGTCTGGGTCTGCTGCTTACCAGTCATACCATGAAGGGAGTAGACACTGTGACGAGGGCATGGCTGCCAAAATCAATTCATCTGCATTCAAAGCCCAACTTAAATATGTTGAACCTTGTAATTTAAACTCATTTATTTAACATAAGTCCATATGCCTGTTCCCTGTTTGGTAAAAAGGGGACAATAAAGAGTACCTCCCTTGCTGGGTTCTTGGTAAAAACATTAAATAAGGTAATACATGTAAAGTGTGAGATTACTGTAGGACACAGAGTAACACTCAGTAAATGTCACCATCATCACCATCACCACTCCTCCTCTCCTCATCGTTGGAATGAACTGCTTAGTTTTTTTAAGGTTTGCTTTGTTTTATGGAATATGTGATAATAATACCTATTTCACAGCATTGTGAGTTAGGGAGATCATGCATAAAAATGTTAGTATGGTATTTTGTTGGCTAAGGGAAATAGTGGTAGTAGTCACAATAAAAATAAGTTGTCTATTTATTCTTATCAGATGAATTTCCTATTCAGAAATCTTTGTCTTTGGGATTACTTAGCAATTTGTAGAATTCTAAGTTCTGAATTAAATGGTATCAGTATTTAAAAATTCTTCCTAGGGCTGGGGATGTGGCTCAAGCGGTAGCGTGCTCGCCTGGCATGCGTGCGGCCCGGGTTCGATTCTCAGCACCACATACCAACAAAGATGTTGTGTCCGCCGAGAACTGAAAAAAAAATATTAAAAAAAATTCTCTCTCTCTCTCTCTCCCCTCTCTCACTCTCTCTTAAAAAAAAATAAAAATAAAAATTCTTCCTAATCTGTTCTATAGCATTATTGCATCGATTTATGATCCCATCAGGATACTGAAGTACTTAATTCATCTTGCCAAGAGTGGGAATTATTTTGAAAGATCTTTTCTGAGTGATTATATATCTTTGGGAGGCATGGAAGTCAACTTATATGAAGAACACCACCACCACTTCTCTAACCAAAAAAAAAAAAAATTAAGTTTTACTGTACTGTAGTACAGAGAAAGATTTACAGAGTGGCAAGAACAATGATGCATTTATTATGAAAAACAGTAAATCATGCATACTGATAAAGGAACAAGCCTTGATATGAACATTGTATTCCACTGTGTAATAAGGTAGTGGTGTAATATGAAAACCACACATTTTGATGTACATTGTGTTCTCAACAGAATGAGCAAAGTTTACATGCTCCCCCCAAATGCCAGATGTTAGAATTTTTGAAGAATTCAGTTGTTTCTTTAGATGAAAAATGTATACTCCGAGAGCTTAAAATATTGATGCCTCAAAGAGCTCTTTCTCACAGCCATAAGACAAAAGATCATGGTGAGAGGCTCCAGAGGCTGAGGGGATGTGGGAAGAAGATGTAGCTTCTCACCACACAGGAAATAATTCTCCCTGAGATGTGGATTTCAGTCAATGCAAACAAAATAAAGTAGATCCATGCTAGTTATTTTCTTTTCATTTTGATAACAAATGAAAAAAGTATCCAAAAACAATATATAAAATACATCTGTGTGTAGAATAATATGTATATATCATATCTGCATTTCCAAAGAATTTCAGTGCAATCTTTGGACATCTCTTGTAACTTAAATAATGGCATTTTATTTGCTTCTGGAGGGGAAACTTATTGCTGTTTACCCTTTAACCATTCACCCTTTTATCCTGTTTGAATTTATTAAAATTATGCAGGCCTTACTTATTTAAAAATTCATGAAAATATCTGAGTGAATAACTATATAAACCACACTGGAAATATTTAGCAATGTATGTAGACATTTCTGGTCATCACAACTTGGGGTTGTGTAGTAATCAGCAGGTAGAGACCAGGGCTGCTCTTAAACACCCCGCAATGCTAAGGAAGACACCCCTGCCCCCTGCCTCCAACACACACACACACACACACACACAAGACTGATCTGGCTCAAAAGATCAAAAGTTCTGGTGTTCAGAAACCTTCCTGAAATTAGGGGACTTTATACAAAGAATATGAACATACAAAGTATGAATTAGATAAGCAACTACTGAAGTTGCCTCTTGGTTCCTCAATACTACGGACAAAGTGTATTATCTGAGGAAACAGGAGATGGACGTGCTCTTATAGACTGCATTCCCACCAGCAGTATCCTGCCTGGTCCTGCAGGAATGGCTTTCATGAGCAGCTCCAACAAAGGCCGCAGACCTGGTCCCATTCTGCTGCCTCTAACCATCTGGGAGAGAGGACCTATACCTGGGCATCTTACCCACAGATAATGACACAATAAATGTATGTGGCTTGTTGTGATTTGAATATTCGGTGTCCCCCTAAAACTCCTGCTTTAATGCAGGAATATTCAGAGGCAAAATGACTGGATTGTGAGAGCTGCAACCTAATGCATCCATCACGGTTTGAATGGACTGACTTGGTAGTAACTGAAGGCAGGTGGGACCATGGCTGGAGGAAAGGGATCACTGGAGGTGTGCCCTCAAATGGTTTATAGCCCTGGGGCCCTTGCCCTTTCTCTCTGTGCTTCCTGGCTGCCATGAGTAGAACAGCTTTCCTCTGCCCCACCCTTCAGCCATGATGCTCTGTCTTAACTTGAGCAAAGAACAATGGAGTCAGCCAACCATGGACTGAACCTCTGAAACTGTGAGCCAAAATACACTTCCCCCACAAAATACACTTGTCAGTTATTTTGGTCACGGGAATGAAAAGCCAACTAACACATGGTTTTACACAGCTAAGTTTGTAAAAATTTGTTATATAGCAACAGAAGAATAAAGTATATCCAAAATCAACCCAAAGGAAAAACAAGGATTCAAATGTCAGTCAGAATTCCCTATCCATCCCCTCAACAACATCTCTTGTGAAGAGATATCAATTATTTTGCTTACCCAATTTAATTTTTCTTCCTTATATATGCACATATTATTCATTTTATCTGCCTTTGACTAGAATATAAGATGCATGTAAGCAGTGATTTCTGACTATTTTGTTTTGTACGTAGTATTTTCATTACTCATAATACCTGAAATTGAGTAGATGGCAAAAATTATGTACTGAATGTGTGAGTGAATGTAATCACTGAGAAGCTGAGGCTTGAAAACTGCTTAAGTTCCTCTATACTTAGTGGTAAAGTAAGATGTGGTCGACTGTATCATTGATCCTAATTCCTCACCCCTTCCTGCAATTGCATCCTCTGCCATATGACTTTCTAGTTCTTTCAGGAAGTCTGACTTGCATCGCCATGGGATGGGGCTGGAAGTGAAAGGGGCCGTTACAAGTCAGTGACATGTTTCCAATCACCTTGCTGTTCTGCTGTCACCCAGCACCTTGATGAGCCTGCTGGTCCATGGGAGATGAAAAATATGTGGAGAAAACCAAGACTTAACCTATGGTTGATAAGCTGAACTTGGATCAGCCACCTTCAGCAAATTCAGGAGCATTTGAACAAGAATAATTGCTTTGAACCACTGAGCTCTGAGGTGGTTTGTTAATGCAGCACTATCATGGAACAGGAAGAGTTCTTTGGGCTTCTATTCCACAGAGGCCTTATTAACATGGTTTTTCACAGCACTGGCACACTGGGGAAGAAAGCCCTAAACAATAAAGGCAGGCATAATTTAATGCCTTAATAGTCCTTTTGTTGGCTATAGGATGCTTTGCAACCATTAGGTTAAGAGCAGCTTATAGGATAGAATACACCGAAGATCATATTTCTGATAAAATAACAAAACCAATACATAAATCTGCACCTCTGGAATTAAGGAGTTGCAAAAAAATTATATTATACATGATTAAAAGGAGCAAATTGGAGCCAGGAGCTCAACAGCCAAGAAAGCCCAAGTCAATGTGGAGCAGACAATGGTTAATCATCTACTTTCAAGATCTGAAAAGACTAAAAAGGTTTTGAATTTCTGTATCCTGGAGTCTCTGGTTATACTTTAAAATAGTGTGTTATTGTCCATAATTTAGTCAAAATTGAAAATAGATCAAAGCCAGATCTATTTGGTGTAATTTTCCCTGGATAAAGATGCAGCAGGAGTGTTAAAGCTTAATATTACAGACATGAAAGAAGAAGTCTCATGAAGCAATTAGTTGGCTAGAGCTGTCCATTCACAGAGGCAGGCCAGCACTGGGGCTGAGAGAGACAATGCAAGCAGAAGCCAGCTCAGCACCGTGGCTGTTACACACATCTCTGCCAATAACAGTGAAATTATTTTCATCTATTGGGACTTACTGTATGTTAGACTCTTTCTGATAAAAACTCTCTTTACATTTGAACTTCAATTATTACAATGATCCTGATAAGTTACATACTTGCTGTGGTCGAAATGTTTATGTTCCCCACTCCCCTGCCTGCTGCCCAACTTTATATGTTGGACCCTAATTCATGAGGTAGTATTAGGAGGAGGGGCTCTCCAGAGGTGAATAAGTCATGAAGGTGCTGTCCTCATGAATGGGATTAGTGCCTTTGAAAGGAGTCAAAGAGACCAGAGTTCTCCTCTTCCACTGTAGGAGAACTCAATGAGAAGACACCTGTGAGAAAAAGGCCTCTCACCAGACATCAAATACACCAGAGCCTTGATCTTGAACTTTTCAGCTTCCAGAACTGTGAGAAACAAATTTTTGTTGTTCATAACATAATTGGTTTATGGTGTTTTATTACAGCAGCCCCAAATCCATGTTTATGATGAAGAAAAGGCTCAGAAAGTGAAGTTTATTATGTGGACAAATACCTAATATGCTGGAGAGGAGGGTTCTGACCCCAAAGTCTAAATTCTTTTCACAAGATCACTCTGCTCCTCGGGTTTCTGGATAAAGATGGCTTCCTTTCCTTTTATTTTTTTTCCTTGCTTCTTTCTTTGTACTGAAGATTTAAAATTTATCCAGTCTGTCTATATTCACCATTAATGTCATTGATTACATAACAAATTCACTCAGAAATACCACTGTTCCCAAGCCTCCTTTAGAAAACATGTCCACATTTATTTGTCTGCTATTTGTCAAAAATATAATCCCAAACGGATACAGAAGCAATCTAATTTGGTTTCACCCAACACTTCAAATTGGATGAAGCTGGTCAGCAGTGCCATCCTTTAGTTATGGAAACAATCTGGAAGACTGGTGAGCTTATGCACCTGGGTGGCACCATAATGCAAAATGTCTTGTTGTCTCTGTGCACAGGTTCAACTACTCACCAAACAAGAGCAATCAGAGAATGTACCGGTATTGGCCCTTCCTACAGAGCTCTGTGAACGCACAGCACTTCAGCAGTTCTGACAATCGTCCAACATAAATCATTGCCCATTTGCCCCACTTATGTCAAGCTCAAACACCTCTTCAGGCATCTGAGGTTATCAATGATAGGTTACACAGGCCAAAGTCCAGCATTTGGGGAGCATTGGCAAGTACCCAGCCCACTACTGACCTGAAAGTTCATGTGAATGCAGGTCAGGAAATATCTTGTATAAAAGGGTTTCCTCTTTGAAAGTGTTATTTCCAACATAACAAAAATATCACACAAAATGGCAAAATAATATTTATAACAGTATATAAGAATATTCAGTAAGAAGTGACTCTGTTACCACATGCCTAGTTCTGAGAGTTTAGGAAACAATCACCTGGCAGTCCTCTGTGCCCTTCCAAGACATCACGTCATATCCATGTGTTCAGCCATTTCTCTTCCTTCGGCTAAAGACACTTAGACCTGCCCTGTATTTAGCCTTTTCTTTTACATATCTTGAAAATCTTTCCATATTGAAGGCAACAGTAGGAAATAAAGTCTTAGGTTAGTATCTTTAAAAAGTGGAATATGTCTCACTAAGAAATATTAACTTCAGAGAAAATAGACCTATGTCCTTAAACCATTTTTGCTCATTACAAATGGATTCCAGCAGAGAAAGTGAAGAAAGGGAACATCGCTGGGGATGTAAGAACAGACAAACAAAGAGCCTCATAGGAATTCTGGCTGCCTTCCTCCTTGATGTAAGGATTTTGTTTCTTATTTCTTTTCCCTCTTTTTCTGAATAGGAAGAGTGGGCACATTGAAGTTTGTGAGAGGCTTTGCACAGGTGCACTGCAGGCCACCTTCTGTGCCTCCACAGTGCTGGTGTGTGTGAAGTCACACTGACAATGCTTTGTTTAGTTTTGCTTGAAAGTTTGACATACAGGGAAAAAAAGCCACTCATACCTCCCTTATCCCTCCAATAGATTCTGGTTTCCCAAACCTAAAAACTTGCTACAGATGATGAGTATAAAAGGCACCTAGCATACACAGTAGCACAGGGTTTGCCAAAGTATGGCTCAAGAAGAATGATAGGTTATTCAAGTTTCAGAGGCACTGCACCCTGCAGTTCTGCTTCTGACCCGGATTGCAGATCTCTCAGAAGTACTTCCTGAAGATCTGATGTGACTTGATGCTGGGGAGGGTAGTCTGGGGAGGAGCCAGCACAAGTTCAACTTACTTTAAACAAAGGTTGGCAGTCTGGGGGCAGGGAGCGAAAGCAGATATTGAACAGTTAAAAGTACAATCTACAAATAGAATCAAATGAAAATATCTATTAAGTTGATTGCTTCACCTAAGATAATGGATTGATGGCTTGTCATCAATATTGGAGTGCAAGATTGCAATAGTCTGATTATAAATTGAGGGAACACAAAATTCAGTCTGTAAGGCCTGAGGGCTGCCAGAAAGCATGGTAAATTGAGAGGCATGTGTAAAGAGTGATTGATAGAAACATACCAGAGTGTTATGCTTTTTTTTTATTGGTTGTTCACAACATTACAAAGCTCTTGACATATCATATTTCATACATTAGATTGAAGTGGGTTATGAACCCCCAATTTTACCCCAAATGCAGATTGCAGAATCACGTCGGTTACACATCCACAATTTTACATAATGCCCTATTAGTAATTGTTGTATTCTGCTACCTTTCCTATCCCCTACTATCCCCCTCCCCTCCCCTCCCATCTTCTCTCTCTACCCCATCTACTGTAATTCATTTCTCTCCTTGTTTATTTTCCCATTCCCCTCACAACCTCTTATATGTAATTTTGTATAACAATGAGGGTCTCCTTCCATTTCCATGCAATTTCCCTTTTCTCTCCCTTTCCCTCCCACCTCATGTCTCTGTTTAATGTTAATCTTTTCCTCCTGCTCTTCCTCCCTGCTCTGTTCATAGTTGCTCTCATTATATCAAAGAAGACATTTGGTATTTGTTTTTTAGGGATTGGCTAGCTTCACTAAGCATAATCTGCTCTAGTGCCATCCATTTCCCTGCAAATTCTATGATTTTGTCATTTTTTAGTGCTCCATAGTATTCCATTGTGTATAGATGCCACATTTTTTTTATCCATTCATCTATTGAAGGGCATCTGGGTTGGTTCCACAGTCTAGCTATTGTGAATTGTGCTGCTATGAACATCGATGTGGCAGTATCCCTGTAGCATGCTCTTTTTTTTTTTTTTAAAGAGAGAGTGAGAGAGGAGGGAGGGAGGGAGAGAGAGAGAGAGAGAGAGAGAGAGAATTTTTAATATTTATTTTTTTTAGTTCTCGGCGGACACAACATCTTTGTTGGCATGTGGTGCTGAGGATCAAACCTTCTTTGTTGGCATGTGGTGCTGAGGATCGAACCCGGGCCGTATGCATGCCAGGCGAGCGCGCTACCGCTTGAGCCACATCCCCAGCCTCATAGAATGCTCTTTTAAGGTCTTCAGGGAATAGTCCAAGAAAGGCAATAGCAGGGTCAAATGGTGCTTCCATTCCCAGATTTCCCAGGAATCTCCAAACTGCTTTCCAAATTGGCCGCACCAATTTGCAGTCCCACCAGCAATGTACAAGTGTACCCTTTTCTCCACATCCTTGCCAGCACTTGTTGTTTGACTTCATAGTGGCTGCCAATCTTACTGGTGTGAGATGGTATCTTAGGGTGGTTTTGATTTGCATTTCTCTGACTGCTAGAGATGGTGAGCATTTTTTCATGTACTTGTTGATTGATTGTATATCTTCCTCTGAGAAGTGTCTGTTCAGGTCCTTGGCCCATTTGTTGATTGGGTTATTTGTTATCTTATTGTCTAATTTTTGAGTTCTTTGTATACTCTGGATATTAGGGCTCTATCTGAAGTGTGAGGAGTAAAAAATTGTTCCCAGGATGTAGACTCCCTATTTACCTCTCTTATTGTTTCTCTTGCTGAGAAAAAATTTTTAGTTTAAGTAAGTCCCATTGGTTGATTCTTGTTATTAACTCTTGTGCTATGGGTGTCCTATTAAGGAATTTGAAGCCCGACCCCACAATATGTAGATCGGAGCCAACTTTTTCTTCCATCAGGCAGAGTCTCTGATTTGATATCAAGCTCCTTAATCCATTTTGAGTTAACTTTTGTGCATGGCCAGAGAAAGGGATTCAGTTTCATTTTGTTGCATATGGATTTCCAGTTTTCCCAACACCATTTGTTGAAGATGCTATCCTTCCTCCATTGCATGCTTTTAGCCCCTTTATCAAATATAAGATAGTTGTAACTTTGTGGATTAGTCTCTGTGTCCTCTATTCTGTACCATTGGTCCACCCGCCTGTTTTGGTACCAGTACCATGCTGTTTTTGTCACTATTGCTCTGTAATATAGTTTGAAATCTGGTATCGCTATACCTCCTGATTCACACTTCCTGCTTAGAATTGCTTTTGCTATTCTGGGTCTTTTATTTTTCCATATGAATTTCATGATTGCTTTATCTATTTCTACAAGAAATGCCATTGGGATTTTGGTTGGCATTGCATTAAACCTATAGAGAACTTTTGGTAATATCGCCATTTTGATGATGTTAGTTCTGCCTATCCATGAACAGGATATATTTTTCCATCTTCTAAGATCTTCTTCTACTTCTCTCTTTAGGGTTCTGTAGTTTTCATTGTATAAATTTTTCACCTCTTTTGTTAGGTTGATTCCCAAGTATTTTATTTTTTTTGAGGATATTGTGAATAAAATGTTTTTCCTCATTTCCGTTTCAGAAGTTTTGTCGCTGATATACAGAAATGCCTTTGATTTATGCGTGTTGATTTTATATCCTGCCACTTTGCTGAATTCATTTATTAGTTCTAGTAGTTTTTTTGTAGACCCTTTTGGGTCTTCTAGGTATAGAATCATGTCATCTGCAAATAGTGATACTTTAAGTTCTTCTTTTCCTATTTTTATGCCTTTAATTTCTTTCGTCTGTCTAATTGCTCTGGCCAGTGTTTCAAGAACTATATTGAATAGAAATGGTGATAGAGGGCATCCCTGTCTTGTTCCAGATTTTAGAGGAAATGCCTTTAACTTTTGTCCATTCAGAATGATGCTAGCCTGAGGCTTAGCATAGATAGCTTTTACAATGTCAAGGTAAGTTCCTGTTATCCCTAGTTTTTCTAATGTTTTGAACATAAAGGGATGCTGTACTTTGTCGAATGCTTTCTCTGCGTCTATCGAGATGATCATATGGTTCTTATCTTTAAGTCTATTGATGTGGTGAATAACATTTATTGATTTCCGTATGTTGAACCATCCTTGCATCCCAGGGATGAATCCTTCTTGATCATGGTGCACAATTTTTTTGATGTGTTTTTGTATTCGATTCGCCAGAATTTTGTTGAGGATTTTTGCATCTAGGTTCATCAGAGATATTGGTCTGTAGTTTTCTTTCTTTGAAGTGTCTTTGTCTGGTTTCGGAATCAGGGTGATGTTGGCCTCATAGAATGAATTTAGCAGAGCTCCCTCTTTTTCTATTTCCTGAAATAACTTGAAAAGTATTGGTATTAATTCTTCTTTAAAGGTTTTGTAAAACTCCGCTGTATACCCATCCGGTCCTGGGCTTTTCTTGGTTGGTAGTCTTTTGATGGCTTCTTCAATTTCATCCATTGATATTGGTCAGTTCAAATTGTGTGTATCCTCCTGACTCAGTCTGGGCAAATCATATGACTTAAGAAATTTATCAATGTCTTCACTATCTTCTATTTTATTGGAATATAGGTTTTCAAAATAACTTCTAATTGTCTTCTGTATTTCTGTAGCATCTGTTGTGATATTGCCTTTTTCATTCCGTATGTTAGTAATTTGAGTTCTCTCTCTTCTTCTCTTCGTTAGCATGGCTAAAGGTCTGTTGATCTTATTTATTTTTTCGAAGAACAAACTTTTAGTTTTGTTAATTTTTTCAATAGTTTCTTTTGTTTCAATTTCATTGATTTCCGCTCTGATTTTAATTATTTCTTGCCTTCTGCTACATTTGCTGTTGTTTTGCTCTTCCTTTTCTAGGGCTTTTTTTTTTTTAAGAGAGAGTGAGAGAGGAGAGAGAGAGAGAGAGAGAGAGAGAATTTTTAATATTTATTTTATTTTTTAATTCTCGGCGGACACAACATCTTTGTTGGTAAGTGGTGCTGAGGATCGAACCCGGGCCGCACGCATGCCAGGCGAGCGCGCTACCGCTTGAGCCACATCCCCAGCCCCTTTTCTAGGGCTTTGAGATGAAGTGTGAGCTCATTTATTTGTTGGTTTTTTCTTTTTTTGAGGGATGACCACCAGGCGATGAATTTTCCTCTTAAAACTGCTTTCATTGTGTCCCATAGATTCTGATATGTTGTGTCTGTATTTTCATTTATCTCTAAGAATTTTTTGATTTCCTCCTTTATGTCTTCTGTAACCCATTGATCATTCAGTAACATATTGTTCATTTTCCATGTGATGTAGGATTTTGCCTTCCTTCTTTTATCATTGATTTCCAGTTTCATTCCATTATGATCAGATAAAATGCATGGTATTATCTCCACCCCTTTATATTTACTGAGGGTTGCCCTATGGCATAATATATGGTCTATTTTTGAGAAGGATCCATGTGCTGCTGAGAAAAAAGTATATCCATTTGATGATGGTTGATATATTCTGTATATGTCAGTTAAGTCTAGGTTATTGATTGTGATATTGAGTTCTATAGTTTCTTTATTCAACTTTTGTTTGGAGGATCTGTCCAATGGTGAGAGAGGTGTGTTGAAGTCACCCATAATTATTGTGTTGTGGTCTATTTGATTCTTGAACTTGAGGAGAATTTGTTTTATGAATGTCGCAGCACCATTATTTGATGCATAAATATTGATAATTGCTATGTCTTGTTGGTGAATGGTTCCTTTTAACAGTATATAATGTCCTTCTTTATCCCTTTTGATTAACTTAGTCTTGAAGTCGATTTTATTCGATATGAGGATGGCCACCCCTGCTTGCTTACGAGGACCGTGTGCATGGTATATTTTTTCCCATCCTTTCACCTTCAGCCTGTGTATATCTTTTCCAATCAGATGTGTCTCCTGGAGGCAGCATATTGTTGGGTTTGTTTTTTTAATCCATGATACCAGCCTATGTCGCTTTATTGGAGAGTTTAAGCCATTAACATTCAGAGTTACTATTGATATATGGTTTGTACTTCCATCCATGTTTGATTATTTATCCTTTTTAAAAAAAATTTAGTTTGTTTCTCCATGATTATCTTTCCCCTCGCCCTCTGTCTTTACCGAGGCACTTCCCACTGATGGTTTTGGTTATTGTTTTTCATTTCTTCCTCGTGTAGTGTTTTGCTCAAAATGCTTTGCAATGCTGGTTTTCTGGCTGCAAATTCTTTTAACTTTTGTTTATCATGAAAGATTTTTATTTCGTTGTCATACCTGAAGCTTAATTTTGCTGGATACAGAATTCTTGGTTGGCATCCATTGTCTTTCAGTGTTTGAAATACATTGTTCCATGACCTTCTTGCTTTCAGTGCCTGTGATGAAAAATCCGTTGTTAACCTTATTGGTTTACCCCTGAATGTAATCTGTCTCCTTTCTCTTGTAGCTTTTAATATTTTCTCTTTGTTCTGTATATTGGATATCTTCATAACAATGTGTCTTGGCATTGGTCTACTGTGATTTTGTGTGCTCGGTGTCCTGTATGCATCTTCAATTTGTATATCTGTTTCCTTTTTTATTTCTGGAAAATTTTCTGTAATTATTTCATTCAGCAGGTTACTCATTCCCTTGGTTTGAATCTCTGTACCTTCTTCTATCCCGATGACTTGTAAGTTTGGTTTTTTTATGTTATCCCATAACTCCTGGATGTTTTTCTCATGATTTTTTACCAGCCTTTCTGCGTTGGCTAGACTCTTTTCAAGATGATATATTTTGTCTTCATTATCTGACGTTGTGGCTTCTACTTGCTCCACTCTGTTAGTGATACTCTCAATTGAGTTTTTAATTTGGTTTATCGTTTCCTTCATTTCTAGAATTATTGTTTGATTATTTTTTATAATCTCTATCTCCTGATAAAGATGCTTAACTTCTTCTTTTAGCTGTTTATGTAATTCATTCTCAATGTGTTCTTTCGCTGCTTGAATTTGCTGTCTTGTATCCTCTTTAAGGTTCCATTCCATCTGTCTAACGTGTTCCTTGAGTTCTTTATATGACCATTTTTCTGATGACTCTAGGTCCTCCTGAATATTTAGGCTGTCCTGCATTGTTTGTACTCCTTTTCTTCCTTGCTTTTTGAAGCTGCTCATGTTACTTCTTGTTCTGTTTGACTGCTGAGTTACTGTTTACTCCTATAAATTTATTTGATGCTTGGGAGGAAAGGTATTAGAAGGGAAGGGAAGAAGTCACTAAGAGAATGAGAGTAAGCAGGTAGAATTCAAGGAAGGGGGGATAAGAAAAATGAAAAGACAAAAGAAGAAAAAAAATAGGAAATAAAAAAAGAAAAAAAAATTTTAAAAATAAGAAAAAAATTAAAATTAAAATTAGAAGAAAAAAAATTAGAAAAATTGTAAAAAAAATTAAAAAAACAACACGAAAGAAAAATGAAAATGAAAGAAAAACCCAAATCAAAAAAAAGAGAAAAGAAAAAAAGAAAAAAAACTAATAAATGCAGTCTTACAGTTTGATTAACTTCTCTTCCAGTAGGTGGCGCTGTGCCCACCAGGCCAAGTTTCTCCTGTCAATACGCGGGAACCAATCACTGTGCAGCAGCTCCTCCCAGACTGGGCGAGTCTCCAATCCTGAGTGCCTAGGGCCTCCTCTTGTGTCTAGTCACTTCCCACTTTTCCTCTAGCCAGGCCCCTCTCACGGGTACCGCTCACCACAATACTGGCTACACGCCAGGTCTGCTGCTCCCGGGAGCCCTGTTTTCATGAACGACTGGGCACACTCTTCCAGTTTGCCATTCCCTCAGACCCTAAGTTTGTAGAGCTTGGGGCTGAGAATCCTCAGTGAATTTTATTTGCCCTCCGGTAGCCATGCCCCCGGTAGCTGGTGCAAGAGACCTCAGCTGTCAGCCCTGGTGGGAGTGGTAGTTCCGCGCTGCGAGTCCCTCGCCACCTCTGATTCCCTCGGGCTGGCTATCGTGCTCACGGGAGAGCTGGGAGGGGCCCTTACGGGAGAGCTGGGAGGGGCCCTTAAGGTTTCCCCGATGTGTGGAGAGGGAAGGCTAGGGAATTACACACCTGTAGCCGCAGGTTTCAATGAAGTTATCTCCTCCGCCGCAGTCTGATGACGTCAGTTCTCTGCCATGGTGGTGTCTCTTGCAAATGGCGACAGTTCGTTTCCCTTTGCCGGAGGACCAATGCAACGGGTGGGTCCTTACTGTCTCTCCCAAGCCCCGTTTCAAACCTGTGGCCACTACCTATGAAGGCTCGGTAGGCATTTACCTCCGTAGGATGAGAAGGGCTGACCAGTTGTTTCAGCCAGATGGATTAGTGCTGAGTCACAGCTGTTTGTCTGCGGGAAGCAGGCGAACGGGAGCTTGAATTCAGCCGATCCGGGCTCAGTGTGTGTTCTGAGAGGCCCAGACTGTTCGCCCCAGATCCATGTCGGCTCAGCATTGCCTAGTGATCCTTTTACCCACACAGGCCATTTTCTGACCCTGCTTCTCTTAAGAGAGAGGTCTTCTTAGAGGGCTTCAGTGCTGCCTCTGTGGACAACCCCTTGGAATGTGTATGTGGACATTTCTTCTAATGTAGCCTCCTGTGTGCTGATTCAGACTGAGAGACTATGTGTCCACCCCAATCTTCTCCTGGGGAAAGGTAAGCAGGCTCAGTTTTGTTCTTCCTTGTCCAAGGTGCGTATTTTCCTGCTTGATCTCAGAAAATGACTGAAGCTTATTCCCCTCTTTTCTTAATAAATGTCCAGAGCTATAAGTCAAGATGCTATAGTTCTAATCATTGTCCCTCAAAGGTCCATGTGTTCAACACTTGGACCCTAGAGAGGTGCTTTGGGGAGGCATTGTGAACCTTTAAGACATATGTCTTAGCAGGACGTCCTTAGATCATTGGGGTCATTCCCTTAAGGGGGGTTGGGGGATCCATGGCCCTTCCTGTCTTTCTCTTGACTCATGATGTAAGTGATTTCCTCCAACATGTGCAGCTGCCATGATATTCCAGTAGGAGAAAGTGCCCATAGACTTCCTTCAGTAGCTAATGCTGGCAAAGGACCCCACTGGCGTGGCGGGTGGGATTTTGCTTTTGGCCGCCTTTAAGCCCACATTGAATAGTGCTGTCGGGGGAGGGGCAGTCAGGGCAGTGTTATGCTTTTGACAGCAGGAAAAATATATTTGGTTCTAAATAATCTCAAATCAATATTTATAAGGGAAGAATCTCTAACCTGCAGGCATTATTTGCAGGTTGGGTTTGGTTATGGGGCTATTTTCTCATGGGAAGCTTTGTAAGTAAGTCTACACAGCATCCTTCAGTGTGACAGCAGCAGGGATCTATTTATTTAGTGATGGTTCGTCTAGGCATTGCTCACTTTAGATCAGTAAGTACTCAATTTCCAGAAAGCTAATGTTCTGCACAAAAATGCTAACTGAAAGCCTATTTCCCATTATTTTAAATGGAAAACATTTTGATGTTATACATCAATTTCCCAAAATGTATCTAAAACATAATAATCTGTTAATATGCAAGTCACCAACTGTCATTTTAAGATGCTTCTTGAAAATCAAACATATGCTCTATAGAATGTTCATATACTTTTAAAAAAAATACATAAGCATAGAACAGAGTCCTACCTAACTTATATAATATAGGTATAAAAAGACAAATCATGTTCTACTGGAGGGGAGGTGGTCATTGGAAAGATGAATGTTGCAGGATATAGCTACAATTATTGTGAACAATGCCAGGTGCAGATGGCAAATAGGATAGTACAACCTGTGAGATCTGAATTGCCAATAAAGAAAGAGTAATTAGCAAAGGAAAAGCTTGCTGAGGCTGCAGACTCCACAGCAGTAAAGAATAAAAACCTTGGCCAAATGAGTGGCAATATGGAGTGACTTGAGGAAGGGGGTATGGCTCACTGATCAGATTTGATCAAGAAGAACAATGTGTAAGTGAGGTTGGGTAACATAAGAAGAGATCAAAGTGTCTGACCTTCATGTAAAGCAGAAAGACAACAAGCTAGACTAAGATAAGTCAGAGGACATATCCCATGGAATATTCTCTGGTGAAGATAGCACCCTAGAAGGGAAATACACTAAGGATGCTAATAAGAAAAATGAGAGACAGTGGACGCACTTTTTAAAACTTAGTTTTAAGGAATATGTTTTTTCAAATAAATAAGCAGCTACTGATATCTTTAGAGAACTGAAAGGACTGCAGGTGCCTCAGTGAATCTTTTGTTTGTTTGTTTGTTTATTATGGTGCTGGAGGTCAAACCCAGGGCTTCTCACATGCTAGGTAAGGGCTCTACTGAGTCACATCCCCAGACCTTTTTATTTTTTATTTTGAAACAGTGTCTCCCTAAGTTGCCCAGGCTATCCTTTTTTTAATTGATTTTTTAAAAATAAATGATGGTGGAATACATTACAATTCTTATTACACGCACATCAATGTTTATAGCAGTACAATTCACAATAGCTAAACTGTGGAGCCAACCTAGATGCCCTTTAGTGGATGAATGGATAAAAAAAAATGTGGCACATATAAAAACTGGAATTTTACTCAGCAATAAAAGAGAACAAAATCATGGCATTTGCAGGTAAATGGATGGCATTGGAGAAGATAATACTAAGTGAAGTTAGCCAACCCTCCAAAACCAAATGCCGAATGTTTTCTCTGATATAAGGAGGTTGACTCATAGGGGGTAGGGAGGGAAACATGGGAGGAATAGATGAATTCTAGATAGGGCAGAGGGGTGGAAGGGAAAGGGAGGGGGCAGGGGATTAGCAAGGATGGTGGAATGTGATGGACATCATTATCCAAAGTACACGTATGAAGACACGAATTGGTGTCAACATACTTTATATACAACCAGAGATATGAAAAATTGTGCTGTATACATGAACTGTGAATCTTTACAAATGGTTTGTCTGTGCAGCCAAGCAGGTGGGCACTTGGACTCTGGAACCTGAGGTTCCTCACACATTCTCTTCACACATTCTGGGGCACACATCACAGGATGATTAATACTTATATCTCAAATCAAACAGATCCCATTAGTAACAATACAGACAATTGAGCTGTATTAACAGCTAACCTAGTTCAATGACAACCTCTAGTTATGTTGTTTGTTCAATACTAATGCCACTTCTACATTACTCTCAGCCTGGTGACAATATATAGTCTTCAAATAAGGATGAGAGAAAAAAGTCATCAACACTGAATGTGGAACAGTTGGTAACATTCACAAACATATTGGAAAAAATAATATGAGATAGACTATTATTCTAAACATATTCTCATGTTTTGACTCCAAAAAACAGAGACATTCACAAAGTAATCTCTATTTTTGTTCTGGATTTCTTTGTATTTCTGTTTTCCCTTGTCTATAATAAAGTGTTCAGTTGCAAAAGAGAAAGTCCCTAATTCAGGAAAGCAAGGGGAGACAAATGGTGAGTAGCTTAATATAAGTGAAAGAAAGTTTGTTGTGTAGTTAAATTCTGTCCCTTGTTCCCCGATCCCAGACTTCTCTTCACTTTAATACAGAAGTATTAAACTTTGGTTCTTCTAATGTGTGACTTCAGAACTCAGCACTGGATTAAATAAAGTGAAGGTGAAGTCTGGTGATGGAACCGGCAGAATGACAAGAGATGTCACTTAGCGTGATGTTTTAAGGTTCTATTGTCTTGACAACTAACGAAAGTGTCATCGGTTTCAACACCACAAGAGTTCATATGAAATACTCTCAGCACATTGCAAATATAAAAAATAACAAAATTATGTCACCTTCTTTCCAGTCTGATTTTCCAATTCTGAATAGTTATTTCACTAGTCACACAGACCCAAGCAGGGTTGGAAACACTCTAGCTTTCTCTCCTGTGCAAAGCTAACAATCCTCTTTAGAATGAGTCTTAATTATATGTTTTGTGTTGAATAATCCTTTCATATAAAGTTTATGATTGATGTATGTACATTCCATGTATGTATTATATGTTAAAATTCATTCTGCTGTCATGTATGACTAAAAATAAATAAAGAAAGAATTAAAAATAAATAAGTAAATAAATAAATAAATAAATAAAGTTTATGATTATGATAGCCAGATACTAAGATTCTAACTTGGAATCAACTTTTCTTCCCTCAAGGTAAATTAAGGAGGTGAAACAGGGGAGAAGCTCACAAGGATAAGTAGGAGACTGTGTGATCTTCCCTTAATAACACTGGTAAGTTGCCAAGAGAGGAACTCAGGTTTTCAACCAGATTGCTCAATTATTTTCAATGCCAAAGTGACATTTTAAAGAAAAGGAGATGTGTGGAAACTAACCTTACAGTTTCCTTTGATTATTTCTAAATTTTGACTCAGGTTTTTTGGTCTTATAACATTTTGAGTCATGGGTAATAAAGTCAAACACAAAATTAGCTTCTAATAGTTGGTAGAAGCAAGTGGACGTAAGTTGAGAAAAATCCACTGCCAGAAAGCAGAAGCTGAAGCAGAAAGACAGTGATAAATAACTAATTTAACACCAGCTGCTGTGAGGGCATCTGTTTCTCATAGAACAAATCAGAATCCCTGGTGAGATCTCTATGAGTAAGATACGGGCAGGAATCTGGAAAAAGAAAAGGAAGGAAATAAAAGAAGTAGGGAATTTGGATTTTTTTTTTTTATGATGCAAATCTGAGCCTATGTTTGGGAATTTCTGGGGTGGTGACAACTTGTTGCTTATCTCACTAGCTTTGGTCAATCAGGCTAGGTAATAGGAAGTCTTATACCATGTTATTTCTATTATTCAACGGTACTGGAATAAGGTACAATACTGCTGTGCTGGTGCCTTGACTGACGGGCTGGGACATGGTTCATTTCCAGAAAGCCCTGCTCAGAAAACCTCTGTTGTCTGATGTTTCTTAATATCCAATCTTCTCAAAAACTTAACGTGTTTTTTTTTATTTATATGCACACCACTCATTTATTTCTATGTTAATCTATACTAAAGACTTTATATATTCACCCATTAAGCAATATTTATTGTATACCCAATGATATGCTAAGTATGCAGGAACATAAAGCACAGTTTCAATTTCTGCTTCCAGTCAAGGTCAAGCAACAAACACTGAACTTACCCCCCTGTCTGACACAACTAACACACTAGAGAAAATACACAAAATAATGACATTTGAGAATTTAAATATCAGGTAATGCAGGGCAGTGATTCCCAAAAGACAGAAACAAAGTAAGATTTATGATTAGTCCAATTTACCATATGAAGAACATTTCTAGGTCATGATGCAGGGAGAAAACCAGAAAGCGTCTGGTAATCTCCTTGATACACATCTGTGAGTCCAGGGCAGCCAAGGTAGCTATAATGTATAGAGCAGAAAATCAATGAGAGACCTGCCCCAAGAGAAAACTCTAAGGTCCCTCATGATAATGCAGTTATGTACTGTTAGTGCATAAAGTTGAGGAAATTATACAATGCCAGGGAACCACCCATGATTTTAGAGGTAGGGCATAGTGTCCAGAGCTTTCACAGACATAGGAATGTGTACTAATGCCAGAGCAGGAGATCCTATGAGTCACAGGATATTGTTCACAATATCAAGAAGAATCTTGCTTCATTAGTGTAGAAAAACTCACCCTAGGCAGCCTACATCTTATGGAAGCCTAAAAACAAGATAAAAAGATGAAACAGTTTCAAGTAACTTGAACATGTCATAGAATAAGCTGAGGGTTTTGGGGAAATATTAAAATATGCAGAATATGGAAAAAATAATTCACAATATATGGAATTGTATAAAAATTACTAGACATAGAAAGACGAAAAAAATACAATCCAGAACAAGAAGAAAAATCAACTGATTCAAAAATGACAAAACTGTAGAAAAAGAAATTATTACACAAGTAATGAATATGTTAAAAAGGCAAGGGTTAAGGTTGTGGCTCAGAGGTACAGTGCTTGCCTAGCATGTGTGAGGCCCTGGGTTTGGTTCTCGGCACCACATATAAATAAATGAATAAAATAAAGGTTCATTAACAACTTAAACATTTTTTTTAAAAGGTGAGCGGAAAGACTATATATATACATTAAGTAGAAATATGGAGAAGTTTAAAAAAAATTTCTAGAAATAAAACAGATGATATATGAGATAAGAAATACACTCGATAAGAATAGTAGAAAATTAGACATTGAAGAAGAAAAGATTAGTAAACTTGAAAATATAGCAATAGAAATTCTCCAACTGAAACACAATGGGGGAAAAAGATCAAAAACAAAAAATCAGGGAGGAAACAAATAATTAGTGAGTTATGTGACAATCAGTGAACCAAGTGGCCCAATAGGTCTGTAACTGAAGTTTTGAGGGAGCAGAGCAACAGCAGGAGTAAGAAAAGAATGTTAAGAATCAATGGCCTAAAATTTTCCAAGTTTGATGAAAATTATAAAGTAACAAAGAAAAAGCTGAGGAAACCCTAATTACAAAGCCATGTGCACATTAAAACACATAATAATCAAATTACTTAAAATCATGATAAAAAGAATATTTTAAAAACAAGAGGAAAAAAGAAATCCACAATATATACAGAAGAATCAGATAAGCATAACTGCCATTTTTTTTTAAATTTTTGGTCCAAGATGATACTAAAAGATATAATCATGTCAGTAGATGAGAAAAATAAAATTGACAAACTCCAGTATCACTTCCTGATAAAAATTCAATGAACTAGGAGAAGAATCTTCTCAACTTGATAAAAGGAATCTACAAAAAGCCTACAGCTAACATGATCTTTAATAATTATAGATTGGATGCTTTTCTCCTAAGATCAAGAGCAAGGCAAGAATGCTCGCTTTCACTTCTGTTCAATATTATTGTCGGAGGGTCTACCCAGTGTAATAAGAAAAGAAAAGATGTACTGTTACAAGGAGGAAGAAGAAAAGCTACCTTTATGAACAGATGGCATGATTATTCACATAGAAAAATCTATGTAATCCACCAAAAAAGCTATGAGAATAAGTTGATTTTAGCAAGGTAGCAGGATAAAAGCTGAATACACAGAAATTGTATTTTCACATACTATCAATGAACAATTAACATTTTAAATGAAAAATAAAATTTGCAATAGCATAAAAATATTAAATAGGTATAAATCTGCCAAAAAATGAGCAAGACCTATACACTGAAAATTATGAAATTTAGATGAAAGAAATTAAAGAAGATCTAAATGAAAGGAGAGACACATTATGTTCAGAGTTTGGAAGACTCAAATTACTAAAATGCCAATTATCTCCAAATGGACCCATAAATAAAACAAATTCAGTAGTTTGTAAAAACTTATCAGCATATTTTAAAAATATGTAGAAATGCAGATAATATAAAATAGCCAAAAAAAAAAACAGTGAAATCCTTGTGTAAGTTGAAGGATGTATAGAACTTAACTTTAAAACTATGACAATCGAGCCTGTGAGATATTGCATTGAGAGTCTAGGAATACTTCATGGTCCACTGAATTTCAAAAAAGTTGTGTAGGCAATTCAGAGAGAAAGAATAGTTATTTCCAGAAATGGTACTGGAAAAACTGGAAAATTGTAAGAACCCCTCCAACACCCTGCAAAAGAACTTAATTTTAGCACCATAAACAAACATTAACTAAAAATGGATCATAGAACTAAATAAAAAACCCTGAAGCTATAAAAATTCTGGAAGAAAATCCTTATGAACATGGATAGATCAAAAGTTTTTGAATTTCCTCAAAATTATGCCCTTTGCTCTTCAAAATAAACTGTTAAAAAATCTAAAATGCAAATTAGAGATTGGAGAAAACATTTTCAAATAACGTATCTGATAATGATATAAAGAATTCTCAAGGGGAAAGGAAATATGTCCATACAAATAATTTTACATCTTCATATGATGATTCATAGTAGCTTTTCCTGCAATAGTCAAAAATGACAAAACTGGAAACAACTAAAAAGTCAACAACATGTGAATGGTTAAAAAAATATAAATTGTAGTATATCCATATAATGGAGTACCACCCAGAAATAAAAACAAAGAACTCCTAACATAGCAACATAAGATGAATCTCAAAATAGTTATGCTCATTTGAAAAAAGCCTCACCCTACCACCACCAAACGAAAATTAATATACATACTCTATGTTTTTAATTGCACATAATTTAAGAAAATTCACACAGATTAGTAATCTATAGTGACAACAAATAGATCAATGGCTACCTGGGGATGCAAGGGGGAAGAAAGAAGGGATGGAGACATTATAAAGAGGTAAAAATAAATTTTAAAAGATGATGTATATGTCACTATCTTGAATGTGGTGATGGTTTCATGGGCATACATACAAGCTGAAACTTATCAGACTGCATACTTTAAACATGTGAAGTTTAAAACCCATCAATTATATCCCAATAAAGCAACCCAAAATTATAAAAGCATCAAAAAGTTCAAAATTCAGCATAAAATTAAACTTTGCACATTTGTTCTAGGGTAGTCTCATAAACTTTAGTTAACTCAATTCCCTCTTATAAATGATAGCCCTCAAGTCTTCTATGAATTTTTATTTTATATTTCAGAAGTGATTAAGTATTCTGACAGAAAAAAAATAAAGATTTTTAAGAAAAAAGTTACTGTCAAGTAGGAGTTTGGAAGACAATTCAAATATAAGAGAGGAAGAAGGGAAGGTAAATAATGGGATAAATGGAGGGGAGAGAGAGGGTAGGGAGTGAACAAAATCCACACACACAAGAAACCTTAAAGAATGACCTCAAATGCAATCTCAATTCAAGAACATTTGCATTTAACCTGTACTCTAAACTTGGTTCAAAAGCTATAGTGCTCATATAGATTGCTGTTGGTTCATTACCCCTCATCTGCCTGTCTTTCTCTCATCCACACTAAATTCACAACTGCAGGTTAAGTGGCTTCACTTTGAGTCAGCAGAACTTTGTGGAGTTGTCAGACAACAAATTCCTGAGAGCAATTACTATAGCTAAGGTTGTAGCCATCTCCCACTGTTTTCTGGCCTTCTCCCTATCTTGACTCCCTTTCCCAGATGCTCTGTAAGGCTCTGGTGTGCCCAGAATGAGCAATCCATATCCTCTAAAAGGATGTTAAAGAGGCAAAGGTCTTTTCTGAGGAAGCCACCAACATCCCTACCCAAACTGACACATACTGACCATAATGGCTGCAACCACTATGTGGACTTAAAAAAATATACTGTTTAAAATGAAGTAAAAAACCCAAAATGTAAAACTGTATTTGTAAAAAGACTTCAACCATTAAAATACTGACAGATGGATAAAAATTAGGACACATGTAAAAATGAAAATAAAGAAGTTGTCAGAGGTTTTGTTTTTCTCCCTCCTGTTTTCACAAACAATCTTTATTGATGTTATATTGTCTTTTATAGGGGATTAAAAAAGGTATATTGACAGCTGCTAGCTTGAAGGCTTTTTCATTCTATCCAGCTGAAATGAATCTGAGGCTTCTATTCATCTGGGGAAAAAAGGAAAAATAACATTTATTTTGCTCCTGTGGTGGGTGGTTGTTAGCTGGGGCGGATTTGTTTGACTGCCAATTACTGGTAACACTTATCTGATTGTTATACATTTTATAAATGTGTCTAGCAGTGTTCTGTCTGTAAATGTATACAGTTCAGAAAATACCTATCATAACTTAATCTCCTGTTCCATGGGATGAGAAAGCTTGACCCTGGCCAAGATAGTGATATGGCCCTCACCTCATTGTAAGCACAGTGTGTGCTTTAATAAGACCCAGGGAGGCCTGGTCTGAATAGCGTTCCCCGGGGAATAACACTACTGTAGCGAATTACATAAGACACAGAAGAAGCTGCTGTTGTGCCCGCTGCGTGTCATGTCAGGAAAGCAAAATAGTAGACGAGCAAGAACACCAACACCAGGGCCAACCAGTCATTTTGAAGAATTATTTGTAAAAATATACAAAAATGTTCAGGATGCACTAAGCAGTTCTTTTCTAGAGTCATCTCTGCAGAGAAAACAAGTGCATAAAGCTTCAAGTATGAAGAAGGATGCTGCTACCTCAGCAGTCTTGTCCTTTTATGATAGTAAAAAACTGGTGAGGGCTGTGGCTGTGGCCAATTGGTAGAGTGCTTGCTTAGCATTCTCAGCACTGCAAATAAATAAATGAATAAAATAAAGGTTCATCAATACCTAAAAAATATTTTTAAAAAACTGGTGAACAACTTAAATTGTCATGAGTAGGTGGACCAAACATGTACAAGCACAGAACGGATCACCGTGCAGCTGTTAAAACAAAATGAAGATTTATGTAAAATAATGGAGAAGACTGTCCATGAATGATTTAGGAATTAAAAGCAAGTTGGAAACAGTTTTGTAACGTTTTTTACTGAGACATACCACTTACAAACACTATGTATATGAATGATTACAAAGGAATAAAGAAGGAATATGCATGGAATTTTTAATAAAATTTACCAGGAAAAAGATTAACTTCTGAATTTACAAACTAAATCTAGAGGGATTGTCTATACTTTTTACTTTAGTTAAAAAAAAGAAAATAATTTAAAAAAAAAGAAATAAATTTAAGTTGGACAGGATATCACTGTAGAGAACAATGAATTTGGTAACACAAGTGTTGTTAGTAATTTCCATCAAGGAAAATATGGAGTATTTTTTGGGGGAAAAAAGAGCACATGTTAAAGTGGCTTTTTATCCCCTTCCACCCCTCCTCTTAACTATACAGGGTCCAAATTTCTGGATAATTAGCAGGTGGAATGAAATATTAGTGGACAATTAGAAGAGGGACCCTTTGGGGAAAGTGAGTCTCAACATTAGAGCTATATCTCTAAGAACTAAAGTATCTATGGGAGGAAAAACTGTAAGTTCTTTTTCAGATTAAAATAGGCATGGTTATGCTAATTTTGAGCAAAGCCAGCAGGCTGAGTTCCCAGCCATCCTGGAGTCCTGGGCCCTGCCCGTCTGAGGGTCCAACTGTGTCCGCCCACAGGGATGGCTGACACCATCTTGCTGCAGAGTTCTCAGGACTAGCCTGTGGCCATAGCTGCTTCTAGGGTGGGACGGGGACAAGGCTGGGTGTCTTTATGAACTACTTCAGATCTTAAACCACAACCGCCCACATAACCATCTGTTAAGTGCCATGTGGACCCTAAAAGAAAAATCCAGTTTGGTCCTAAAAATACTATTTGAATCACAAGGAAAGTTCTCCTATGGCCCTGCCTCACAGGCCTCTGTTTTACATAATATTAATTAGAGATGGTAATTCTGTGTCAAAATGGTACAGTGGTCACACCCCGAAATGTGAAATCATAAACCTTAAAATTCTGCCAAACTGTGTCATTTCATCGAAGTGTAACAAATGGGTTTAAATTGTTTATATTCTACGGCTCTCTAACCACAAGTTCACTGGACTGGAATTATAATGTCGCCTGGACTTGGAGTTGTAACCTTTGACTCATGATGTGCAAGACTGATTTCATTCTCCGTTGGTTAATACTAAAATTATATATACTCACATGTGATTGAGAAGGAAACAGTCTTTGAAATTTTTAATGAATCCCTCCTGTTTCTGCTATATGTCATTTAGCCCCAAGAGTATTTCCCATTGCCTCCTTGTGATCCTGGAATATTTCTCTCTTGCCAGCAGATGTGATGTTAAGCTTTGTTAAGCAGATGATGCTGGAGGAACCACAGAGGAGGAAGAATCCAGGGATAGGTGCTCACCTACCAGCTTGCCAGCCCTAGGCAGCGGTTCCCTGTTTGTCTACCAGCCTCAGCTTACCAGACCCAGGAGTAGATTTCCTGCTCACAATGCTTTGTCCACCTCCCTGGGCCCACCAGCACCAAAAGGGAGGCTCCTAGCCAGCTAGTTCTAGCTTGCAGTTACATGCTACCAGTATTCGTTCTGTAGCTGTGGATCAGCTCTAGCCCAGGGGTTCTCTGCCATCCAGTGGGCTGTGATGATTTCTTTCTTTCCCCATGCTATCAATATGGGTCTCCTCTTCTTTTCTTGATCAGTTTGACTCAATATTTGTTGCTCCACTAATCATTTTTTAAAACAGCTTTTATTTAACTCCATTGTTTTCAATTTCATATATCTCTTCTTTGATACTGATTTTCTTTTTTCTGCTTGCTTTTGATTTAATTTGCTTCTTTCTTCTGCTTGATACTATAGACATATAGTCATTGATTTTAAAATTTCCTGTTTTCCAGTATTAGTTTTTAATACTATAAATTTCCCTCAAAGTACTGCTTTAGCTTTATTTCATATATTTTGATATGGTGTGTTTGGAGGATCTATTCGGTCTTTTAATCAAAGCACAGTTATTAAAATATAAAATTAAAGTTATTAAAAACTGTTACTGTGGGGATTAACATAATCAGACAATGTAAAATAATCACTCTGTGTGAGAGTTAACTTATAGGTATTTCCTGTTTTCTTCATTAAAGCATCATGCCTAATGATTTTTCTCTGAACACATGGTGACACAGTCTCATAAACATCCTTTTCTAAACATTTTCCAGGATTCTGGACAAAATGCAACTTGTTCTTCATGCCCCTGAGAAGCAGTTGCTAGATGCCTAGAACTTGATGCTGTGGTGGTTACTCAGCTTCAACCAAGTGAATAATGATGATACCCAAGGAAAGAGAGGGGCCAGATATAACAGGGTGACCTCATGGAACACAGACCTGGGACCACCCACTAGCCTGCATTACACATAAAAGAAAGAAACCATCTATTTTCTAAGACATGTAATTTTTGCCTCTTTTGAAATAGACAAATTGATATGCTAATTATTTCACTTTGGTTGCCATTTGGAAAGGAGAGGAGTATTGTAAGGGATGGGGAGAGGACAGAGCTTGCCACAATAACCAGTTGAGATATCATGGACAAGCACAGTGGAGAACTGTGAGTCAATTCAATATCTTTTTGAAAACTAGAACTAATTAAGCTTGCTAATATATTTGGTGCACAGGACAAAGAAAGGGTAAAAATTAAGAACAATTCTTATATTTGGATGGATTTCATCTGATATTGTTATTGAACATCCAAGAGGAAGGACTAATAGCGATGCTGGACATACAGGGCTGACTCAGAATTTACCACATGGTATTATGACCATCTGCTGCCTAGCCTTCTCCATGGCACACCATTCAGTACTTGGAGGAAGAGATAATGTCCTATTTATTTTAATGGTCTAAGTTCTAACAGAGTAACTGACATAAAGTAGATAGTCAATAAATACTTTTTGAATTAGTCCATAAATAAGCTTTTGTGAAAGGAAATTTACATTCTAAATGATGGGAAAAATGCTTTGGGATTAAAATACCTACCTATACTACAAAAGTGATCTAAATAATTAAATTGCTAAAGGAATTCAGCAGACAGGGATTAATATTTTAATGAAGACAATACATTTAGAACAGTGTATTGAGACATAAAAGGATCTTAACAACATTAATTTATAAATATATAAGAGATATTAAAACAAAAATTACTACTGTGGGAAAAATAACAGTTTTGGAAATGATACCACAAATTTGGTCTAGTGGTTTTCATAGTATGTTCCTCTGAGTCCTGTACTTCCTTGGAAGCACACCTGGGAGGTAGGGGAAGGAGTCAAGCAGATGAGATTTAGGAGTCTAAAGATTATTGGTGAAATTTAATTCTAAAAAGGAATTACACTATTAAACTTTTTTTTTTCACTCAAAGCTATGATTCCTCTAACCTCCTTCTCTAGGTGAAGAAATTGAACCCTCCTTAAGCAGTCCAGTTACAAATTGAGAAGTAGAAGTCGTAGAAGTCGGTTCTTTCAGCAACTAGTCTAGAGATCATGAACTTTTATTCCAGAATTTATCTAAAAAAATCCTTGACACACTTCCATATTTACTATCTGTTTTAGTCAGCTTTTTTTGCTGCTGCAACCAAAAAATCTGACAAGAACAATTTTAGGAGCAAAAATTTATTTTAGGGCTCACCATTTCAGAAGTCTTAGTTCATAGATGGCCAAATTCATTCCTCAGGCCTGAAGAACAGCATGAGAAAAGAATGTGGTGGAGGAAAGTGATTCAGGGCATCACATCAGGAAGCAAAGAGACACTTCATTTACCAGGTACAAAATAAATATCCTAAAGGCACATTCCAAATGCCCACCTCCTCCAGCAACACCCTGCCTGCACTCAGTTACCACTCACTCAATCCCCATTAGGGATTATTTCACCAGCTCTTAGAATTCTCATTCACCTTTGAATGTTCTTGCATTGTCTCACACATGAAGTTTGGGGGGGCATCTAAGATGTAAACTACAATACTATCTATCACTTCTTGGAATTGTAAGTTCCATACGTTTATTACAAATGATTAAATTATTTCACTTATACTGGGCTTAAACACAGTGTAATGCAAAGAGAAGGAGCTTTGAGAGTTGCAACTAGGTTCAACTTCTGCCAGCCACAGTTTCATGAAAAAAATATTTTAATGGAGATAGCACGGGGTATTCAGGTCAGCCAACTTTGTTGCTCAAACACTGATATGGAATGAATATACAAATCACTACAACATAGCTATGATTTTTCCCCTGGAGTTTCCATGGAATTAATTAAATACTAGACAGAAGTAAAGGGAAGAGAAAGAGGATGAAAAGAAACTCTCAATTTATTCATTCATATTTCAAAGAAAAGTATTGCCTTTCCCATAAAAAGAAAGAAAGTGGAGCTATTATTGAGGGTACCTTCATATTATAGTCCCATTATCACTGTAATATTTATCCAGCAGGTTAAGCTGCAGCACACTGTAGATAAAATCTCATCATTTGCTTTCTTCTTTCTTCTCTGAGTGAATTTTTTATCTTATCATCTGGGATGACAGCCTAGCATTATCAAACCTATGTATCCTGAGAGCCAGTAGTAGGACCAAATTTCCTTTTTTCATTATTTTTGGTGGAACAAACAGACCTTTGGGGTAAGCTATCAGCAATGATACATCTTCAAATCTTTACTGGGACCCCTGAAGGGGAAAGAAGGTAATTAACCTGTCACCCTAGACAGTGTGTTGATTCTCCACAATACTTAAAAATTTATTTTACTGTGATAAAATTTTATCATAAATAGATGAACTAGAACAAGGGAAAAAGAAACATTTCTAACCAAAGCTGTTGAAAAGCATAAAGGGAAACATTATCTAGAAGAGCTTTGAGATCCTCAGACTAAAAAGAATGAAAGCAATAACAAACAAAAAACCAATACTTGTCCTGCCGATTTTTACTTTTTTTTTAATTTAATTACACAGTTCTGAAAACAAATCTGACATATGGCTAGCTTGCTCTCATAAACTTTATGCAATGAAGACTGTACAAATTTAGAGTATAGAGATTTAGAAATGTGTTAATTTTTCCAACTATAATCCTCTTAATTTGCTAATCTCCTTATAAGGTTACAGGAGGATACAGAAGCATTTTAAGTAACTCCCGTTACTCTTCTGAAGATGTCATTAAGTGTGAAGACTCACTGGGATGTTTCCTTTTACTAAGAGATTGAGAGTCTCTTAAATTTTTATTTTTGTCTTTCATTTTCTACTTTCTAAAATGTAAAATACATATTATCACAGACAGCCTTGAAGCATAAAAAGTACCAAAACATAACCCAGGTTATGTGCAAGAAAAAAAAAAGAGAACTCTGTCATTATAGCAATGCCTTAGTGAAGAATGACATCAAAATGATCTTGGCATCTTGCAGGAACAGCCATGTCTGTCCAGTACATCCTTGAATCCCATCCTAACACTATAAACATAAGGCTTGGCTCATTAGCTGACATGGTGGAAATGACTGGAGTAGGTGTGCAGGGCAGTGAGAAGGTGAACAGCTGCTTCTGGGGCATTATCACGTGAGAAAAGATGGTAGAATTCTGAACAGTGAAATGCAAGTAGTTTATTGAAAACTGACTTGTAGATCTTTTAATTCTGATGTGAGGTTTTGAACACTAAATGCAAATTATAGGTTAGATTGCTGGTATTGGTCAAACTCATACTTGGACTGCAGGCCAATGGGTGCATGGGTGCAGGACAGGGCAAGTCAAAAGGTAAGAGGAGACACAAAATCTGTTGTACATCAAAACAAAGCAAAACAAATGCTACAAAGGATCAATCTTAACAAAATCATAATTTTCACAAAACAAAACAAAAATAAACAAAATCATTATTTTAGAAACTACAGGTTAAAGAAACATGGATTAGTACGGGGGGAAACTATTTCAATTGCATTGCTCACTTTTTTTTTTTTTAAGAAACATCAAAGAAGTGCTAGGATGGTGACTGAGACAGAATAGTTTAATTGTCAATAATAACTCAATATTTGTAAAAGTCATAAAATATTCATTTAAACACAGACCACTCTCTAAAAATGCAAAGCTAAAACCTTTTTACCTATTAAAGTCACTGAGCTTTGTGCAAGAAATAATATGATGGTGTATCTTTTTGCTCTTTTGAAAGAAAGTTGATACAGATCTGCTCAAATAAGCAATTGCTTCCACTTTACCCAACTCATACCAACTAAAGCACACTAGAAGAAGAAAGTTCATTAGCGACATTCTCACACCCTGTCCCCTATCCTTAGGGTACTGACTGTAGGTTTTCCATGTCTCAACTTGGTGGTGTGACTACACTGTTGTCCCATTGCTGCATAGTCTGGTATTTCCTTACCATTGCATTTCCCTACCCCACCTATCACAGCTTTCATTAAATTGCAAGGCAAAAATATTTTTATTGCCCAAGTGCCTCTTCCCTTCAACACTGTCTCTCACTGGCAGAAGAAGATAAAAATTGTGGTAAGGAGAATCTTACCATTAGTTCAGAAGAAGAGAATGAATTTTGCAGATAGTATTCTCCTCCATCTACATCAATTTTTTAAACGAATTTTAATTTTTTAGAGCAGTTTTAGGTTCACAGCAAAATTGAGTGGAAGATACAGATTTTTCCATATAGCATCATTGTTTTAATTGCTTGCAAAAAAAATTGAACTAAATATTTGGAAAGAAACAAAAAATGATCACATCTATTTATTTATTTATTTTGCTAGAGAGAGGGTTATAATTTCCTTAAAGTTCATGCCTTTATAATTTCATATTGAATTTGACCTGTGATGTATCACAAAAATCAAAATTATGAATTGGACTATTCTATGCACTTCTCAATTATTTTTATCTGAAAAGAATTTTCAATATTAGGATGAAAATTAAAAAGGACCTGAGATCAATTTGAGTGCCTATATGATTTTAGCTTCCTTATTCCCTCAGAGTAGCAGTCCCAGTGGTGTTACCAAGAAAATCCAAAGGAAAGTCTGTCAAACTTTTTGAAACAGACATTCATCAAAGTCTACTTAGAGGCCCAAATCTTCATCACGTCAGATTAGGCCCCAACTTCCTTGACAAAACTCCTAAAATGCAAGAAATAAAATCAAGAATTAATAGATGGATTGGACTCAAACTAACAAGCTTCTTCTGGGCAAAAAAACAATCAATGAAGAGAACAGACAGCCTACATTTTGGGCACAAATTTTTGCCACACACACATCAGATAGAGCACTAATCTTCAGGATACATAAAGAACTCAAAGAACTTAACACCAAAAAAACAAACAACCCAATCAATAAATGGGCTTAGGAGCCATACAGACTCTTCTCAGAAGAAGATATACAATCGATCTACAAATATATGGAAAAATATTCAACATCTCTAGTAATTAGAGAAGTGCAAATCAAAACTGCTCTAAGATTTCATATCACACCAGTCAAAATTGCAATTATCAAGAATACAGACAACAATAAATATTATCGGGTATGTGGGGGAAAAGATCATACATTGCTTGTCAGACTGCAAATTGGGGCAACCAATCTTGAAAACAGTATGAAGATTTCTTAGAAAACTTGGAATGTAACCACCATTTGACCCCGCTATCCCACTCCTTGGTCTACATCCAAAAAACTTAAAATTAGCATACTATAGTAACACAGCCACATCAATGTTCATAGCAGCTCCATTCACAATAGCTAAACTGTGGAAGCAACCTAGATGCCCTTCAATAGATGAATGGATAATGAAACCGGGATATATATATATATATATATATATATATATATATATATATACACACACACACACACACACACAAAATGGAATATCATTCAGCATTAAAAGATATAAAATTATGGCATTTGCAGGTAAATGGATGAAGTTGGAAAATATAATGCTAAGTGAAGTAAGCCAATCCCCAAACACCAAAGGTTGAATGTTCTCTCAGATAAGTAGATGCTGATCTGTAGGGGAGGCACTAATGGGAAAAAGGGAGGAACTTTGGGCAAAGAGGAGGGAGAGATAGGGAGGGTGCATGGGGACAGGAAAGATGGTGGAATGAGATGGCCATCATTACCCTGGGTACATATATGACTGCACATATGGTGCGACACTACACCGTGTACAACCAGAGAAATGAAAAGTTGTGATGCAAATGTGTACAGTGAATCAAAATGCATTCTGCTGTCATATGTACCTAATTAAAATAAATAAATTAATTAAAAATAACAAAAACAAAACAAAACAAAAAGTCTACTTAGCTGGGCATATTGAGGACATAACTGCTGAATGAACTAAATCACATACCAAGAGTCAATAACCAACTGTAATATGCACACATCACTATTCTGTATGAGACATAGACATTTTGTCACAAAAGAGATGGGATGCATAAAATGAGCCTAACATTACTTCCAAAAAAGGTTTCATTAACATCTTACAGCTATTTACTTTCCACCTGGTAAACATGAAACATTTTTAGTACTAAACATTTCTTAGAGCAAATGGATAGTAATTTGTTCTATTGAACTTCAATAAGATGAACTTTGCATGAGAATGTTAAATGTTATCTGCTACTACTGATTTCTATATTATTACAACTGAAAAGGGAGAAAATAAGGGAAAAACCAAACTTTTATCTATTTTTTTAATATGTGTTTTTTTTAGTTATAGGTGGACACAGTACCTTTATTTTATTTTTATATGGTGCTGAGGATGGAACCCAGTGCCTCACACATGTCAGGCAAGGGCTCTATCATTGAACCATAGTCCCTGCCCTTATTATTTTAAAACAAATAAAAGAAGGAAAATCATTTTTTAAAATTTTTAAAAAATGATTCTTAAAGTGATGTCCACAGAATTCTTTAAAAAGATTTTTAAAAGGAGCAGAGAAGTTCAAGAAATATCCTTGGCCTTTGCAATAATTCCATCATCACAAGGTCAACATCTGAACACTGTCAGAGTGCACAACAAAATTTTTTTTCCACACAAAACACTCCTCTCCTTTCCAACCCCTACTCTCAAATCCTAAACTCTGTCAGAGAATAAGAACAAAAACAAATGCAGTGCAAGGTCAAAACTGAAGGGAGACAGCAGAGGGGTTTGGGACAACAGACCAGAGGTCCAGGAACAGAGAGAGTTTCTATTGGGAAGTCAGAGAAATATCCACTGTGAGAGGGGACAGGTCTAATATTTAGAGTGATGAGTTACAGACATTAGAGATAAGGAAAGAGGAATACCAGGCAAGCATTAGGGTTTGATAATGCAGGATGTATCCTCAAACTAAATCTTGCATCTTTACAGGGATTGGTCAACATGATAGGCAAAGCAGGTTCAGACTGACACTTGCTTTTTTTCCTGGAGAAGAATCTACTCCCAAGCAGAGACTCACATTCACTGATAATTTTTTCTATCTAATGCTATTAAAAAATAACAGAACCCTAGATTTAGATTATGCACTATACTAAGAAAAATTCATTCAATGGTACATTTAAAATACACAGTTTTGACACTCTCAGTGCAACTAAATCCACAAAAAGATTTTAGGAAGGATACAAAATCATAGCATAGAGACTATCTGGAAAATGTATGCCTGTCACCATCAAAGCAAAAAGTGAGATAGAGGACAAATTCACCTTTAAGGTTAAGTAATCTGTTAGCCTGACTTATAATAAAATTGTTCTCTAAGGGATATGCTCCAGTGACTTGGGTAGATTATGTTATAGAAATTATAATCAAATATCTCTAGATTTTTATCAAATTACATAATAACGAGACAAGAGAGATCAATTGAGGAGACAGTGCTTTGATTAGGCATCTTTTCTTGCAGGGGTTTGGGCAGGAGATGATGCAAGGTCAGGTTTTAAATGAATTCATGTCCCACAAAAAGATTAATAGCCTAGACAGACTTACACTTGAGAGCAGAGTCTTCAGAATAAGAAAAGGCAGGCTGCAGCATGAAAATTGGAAACATAATGTTAATTGAGTAATCAGGAGAGATAAGAAGTTATGGGCCTGGTGTATGATGACTACACATCTTCCTTTGCTTGTGTGCAAAATAACAGTCGTCTATTATCAAGATACCAGAAGCAAGTAACAAACTTTCTGTAACCTAGTGTCAGAAGTGATACTGCCTCATTTCTGCCCTATTCTATTAGAAGCAAGTCACCAGGTCCAGGCCATACTGAAGGAAAGGTTGTTTACACAGGGCACCAACAGCAGGAGGGGTGTTCATTGGCAGCTACCTCCGATGCTCCCTACATAAGATAAGCGATATTCTTATGTGTGGATGAACTTTACAAATCAAAGAAAAGATTTTAAGACAGAATATGAGTTATTAACATCTGCTTATGGATAATCTTCTGGGACTTGACAAAAAGTGTTATCATCCTGTCACCTGCCTCAGGTATGTCACACCAAGGCAGTGTTTTGCCACCTCTCTCTGTCTGACACACCTGTGAATTTGTTAGTGAAAAAGGGAGGGTGAGTGAATGAGGGAAACTCATAGCCCTCCAAGTAATATCGACAATTAATCCTTTCATATTAACCATGGGAAGCGGCATTGTAATGGGTTTAATGAATATGGGAAAAATATGAAATAATTTAGGAACTTGATAAAATTATTTGCTGGCTCCCCCCTTCACTCCATCCCACAAGCTGTTTATCAGCCTGACATGGTAATATATACATTAGTGAAAATTTACATGGCTAGTGTGGCAGTTAAAATGCAGCCATCATTCTTTTTTTTTTTTTTCTTAAAAGAGAGAGTGAGAGAGGAGAGAGAGAGAATTTTCAATATTTATTTTTTAGTTTTCGGCGGACACAACATCTTTGTTTGTACGTGGTGCTGAGGATCGAACCCGGGCCGCACGCATGCCAGGCGAGCGCGCTACCACTTGAGCCACATCCCCAGCCCCCAGCCATCATTCTTGACACATCTCCCTTCTAGACTGGGTTCTATGTCCCCTGCCCTTGACTTTGGATGAGTCTGTGAAGGGCTTGACCAACAGAGAGTTACTGTATGACTTCCGAGACTGAGTTAAGGGAAGGCACACAGTTCCTCCTGGTCCTCTTGGGACATCCACTCTCACAGCCCAACTGTCATGACGTAAACAAGCCCAAATTAGCCCACATGGAAAGAACCCACGGAGGACCTAAGACTCTATGATGATAAAGACAGAGATGTCTGGCCAGTCCCCAGCTCTTCTAACTCCTGATTGATCTGGCTCTAGCCTCCATTTGTCTGCCATCCAAGTCCAAAATCACTCAGCCAACCTTTTATGAGTTACTGACCTTAAAATCATGAAAATATTTTTTTTAAAGTTTGTTACTGATACAATTTTTAGGTGGTTGCATGATAAGAGATAACTGGAATAGCTAGGAAGTCATCATATACTAACAATAAATTAATGTACAGACAAAACGGTAATATAAAACAGATATATTCGATTAAAAAAATTTCAAAACTTAAATGTAAGATAGAAAAGTTTCTGGTAAAAAGCTACTAACTATAACTGGAAAATATTTGTAGGGAGGATGATGTAGCTAAAAGTAATCCTATATTAATAAGTACAAATTACAAATTAGAGCAATTGGATTTATGGCATTCTATTCCTATTGTAATATTCAAATCAACAATAGATTTTAAAACATTAGAGAAGGTAGTCAGCAACTACTCCTCTTGTCATCACATTATGGCTACAAATCATTTGTTTTTGTACCAGCATTTTGAATATAACACATTCTCTCAAACATATGCTCCCTACATGCACATCACTCTGCTGGCCCCACTTTCATTTAAGAATCAGGCAGATCATGTTACCCACAAAGCCCTTTCTTCTTCTCTATACTATTTACTCAAATTTCCTCTTCTTCCTTTCCCTCCTGTCTCATCTTTTGGAAAACCTTCTCATCCACATTTCAAGGCACCATCTCCACCATCTATCCTCTTGAGCTTGCTCCAATAACTTGATCCATCAAACATGTCTTCTGCTAGGAGCCACAAGCAAATAATATGATGCATGGCACTTTCGGTTGTAAGGTGACACCAGCTAGCCATTGAGATGATATGATTATGTTAAGATTTACATTCATATGGAAATTGAACTCCTGCTGTTCACCTTGGCCTGCTACGGGACTCATGTTACGGGACTCCTGGAGAGTTCCCATTGGTTGGGGAAGGATAGTAGGAGGGAATTCCGGGGGAGGTCGGGGCTGCCCAGATCCGGTAGAGGTGGCGCATGGGTGGACCGGTTTTGGCTTGCCGGCGCGTACGGAGTATTGGCGGCTTTTTCAAAAATAAAGTTTTGTTCTTGCTTGAGTGGCTCGTGATTCTGTGCCCAGCTAGACTGAGGCAATTGGTGGCCCGTACGGGGAACGCCTGAAACTTAGAGGTGAGTAAAATTGCTCGCCCCGAGGGAAGGCGACAGAATGGGTGACCATTTCAAAAAACAATGTGTTCTTGTTTTGATTTATTTTGTTTTTATTTCAAGCTCCCTAGCCCTAGAATTTTCTCAGGCGAACTGGGAAAAATGGTTGGCTCAAGGTTTGAAGTTATTCGGCCCTGAGAAAGAGAAAATTGATACAACCATTCTCTGCTCCGTTTTTGTTTCATTCTGCTTCGGCTTTGTTTTATCCTATCTTATTGGGTTGCGTTACCTTTATAGTAGATTAGAATCTAGTAAAAAACAAACCGAAAGACTGTTAAGTAAATTGTTAGAGGTCCAGACTATGGTAGAAAAAACGCTAGGTCAAGCAAAAGAGAAGGTCTCTCAAGCTAGTCAGACAGAGGAAAATTTAAAGAAAGAAAGCTTAGAGGAAAAACAGCCATCAGGTGGACAATTACAACAGGAGGCTGCTACTAACTCCGTTCTATCACCAGAGGGCGTAATTCAACCAACAGCTCCATCTACAGCTGAGCGGCCCTCAACTCCCGTAGTTGATGGATGGAATTCTGAGGCAGGACCCCAAAGATTAGCATGCCCTGTACTTGAGCAGGCAGGAGGGCAACGAATTCACCATGCTTTAGATTTCAAAACAGTAAAGCAATTAAAGGAGGCTGTAACAACCTATGGGCCGCAAGCTCCCTCACGGTAAGCATGGTCGAATCTGTTACCAACTTGGACATGACACCAGCAGATTGGGCTAACATGTGTCGATCTGTGCTAAATGGAGGACAATATTTGTTATGGAAGGTTGCCAATGAGGAATTTTGCATGGAGGCAGCTAGGCGAAATGCAGAAGCCGGTTACCCTCAAAGAAATCTAGATATGTTATTAGGAAAGGGACCTTATGAGGGTCAAAGACAGCAAATTGAATATGACCCTGGCGTATACGCACAAATTGCTGTAGATGCAGTTAGGGCATGGAAAACCTTACAGGGGCATGGAGATTTACAAGGTCAATTATCTAAGGTAATACAAGGAACTAATGAACCTTACGCTGAATTTGTAGATAGGCTTATTCAGACAGCCTCTAGAATATTTGGAAATACAGAACAGGCAATGCCATTTATAAAACAACTGGCTTATGACCAAGCAAATCATTGCTGCAGAGAGGTCATTAGACCATGGAGACATGAATATTTAAATACATATATTAAATTATGTAGAGACATTAATGAACAAGGGCAAGTCTTAGCAGCAGTACAACAGGCTTTAGATGCCAGGCCAAAAACATGCTATAATTGTAATCAAACAGGACATTTTAAAAGGAGTTGCCCCATAGGAGGAGGGTTTAACAAAGCTAGGTATCAAAGGAATAGAATACCGGTTATTTGCCCACGATGCCATAGAGGGAGACATTGGGCTAATGAATGCCGTTCTCAAACCACCATAGAGGGTATTCCGTTATCAAAAAATGGACAAGGACCAAGTGTTTACCCACGATATCGTGGAGAAAGGTATCAGGCTCCATTGCCAAAAAACGGACTAGGGGGCCCAATGCCCCGGGACCCAAAACCACAAATATACGGGGCAATGGAGGAACCAGCAGCACCATCAAGGTAGTGCCCAGGACGCATTATCCATTAAATCCCTCATCAGACAAACTAGAGGGAGCACTGGGTTGGACATCTGCGCCTCTGCCAGAGCAGTACTAACTCCAGAGATGGGAGTTCAAATCATTTCCACAGGAGTAAAAGGACCTCTTCCCCAGGGAACAGTAGGCTTATTATTGGGACGCAGTTCTTCTACACTAAAAGGACTTATGATAAGTCCTGGGGTAATTGATCCCGATTATGAGGGTGAAATAAAAATTATAGCTAGTTCTCCAAGAGGTATATCAGTAATTTCATCAGGAGATAGAATAGCACAGTTATTAATAATACTCACCCTGCATGATAAATTTTCCAGTTGTAATGTAGAAAGAGGTTCCAAGGGATTAGGCTCCACAGGTGTAGATTGGGCTATGCTGTCTTTAAATTTAGATTCTCGCCCAATGCTAAAATTAAATATTCAAGGACATGACTTTAATGGGCTGCTGGACACAGGTGCTGACCTCAGCATCATATCTCGTCAAGAATGGCCAAAACATTGGCCATTACAACAAGCCACTCAAACGCTTCGAGGCCTAGGAGTGGCAACAAATCCCCATAGAAGTGCTATGGTATTAGATTGGAGGGATCCTGAAGGATGTGAAGGAACTATACAGCCCTATGTATTGGACCATCTTCCCGTAAACTTATGGGGACGAGATGTCCTAGATCAATTAGGATTGACATTAACAAATAACATCAATCCTAACACGCCCACAACTAGGGCTAGACAAGGCTTTAGGAAAGAAAAAAGATTAAGAGAACAAGAACAAGGTATGACAGCACCTATTCAAATAAATCAAGAAATAAATAGACATGGATTGGGTTTTCAGAAAGGGCCACTGAGACAATCAAAATTACTTGGAAATCAGAAAGACCAGTGTGGGTTCCTCAGTGGCCCCTGACTAAAGAAAAGATACAAGTATCCCATGACCTGGTCAAACAACAGTTAGTGGAAGGACATATACAACCTTCCGTATCTCCCCATAATACTCCCATTTTTGTCATTAAAAAGAAATCTGGTAAATGGAGATTATTATAAGATTTAAGAGCCATTAATAATGAGATGGTTATTATGGGACCTGCTCAATCAGGGATTCCCCAATTGTCTGCTTTACCAAAAACCTGGTATGTTTTAGCCATAGATATTAAGGATTGTTTCTTTTCAATTCCAATTCATCCCGAGGATAGTCCACATTTTGCATTTACTATCTCTGCACTGAATCATGAAGGTCCTGATCAGAGATATGAATGGAAAGTACTCCCTCAAGGGATGGCTAACAGCCCAACTATGTGTCAAATTTATGTTAATAAAGCAATCCAGCCACTTAGAAATCAAAATCCTGAACTACAGATATTTCACTATATGGATGATGTGTTATTAGCACATAAAGATAAAAACACATTGCTAGAATGTTATGCCACACTTACAAACTTATTAAAAAATTATAATCTAGAGATAGCAATAGATAAAGTACAATTAAATCTTCCAATTAATTATTTAGGAGTTCTATTATCCTCAACAATGGTCTGTCCACCAAAAATTCAAATACGAGTAGATCAACTCAAATCACTTAATGACTTTCAAAAGTTATTGGGAGTCATAAATTGGATAAGGCCTTATCTAGGCATACCAACAGGAGAGTTGGGACCTTTATTTGATATTCTAAAAGGTCCATCAGATCCAAATTCACCCCGCATGTTAACGCCTGAAGCAAGAAAAGCATTAAAAATCATTGAAACATATATGGAAAATATGCATTTGGATAGAATTGATATAAGTTTGCCTTTATTATTTATTGTACTACCAACAAAAAATATTCCTACAGGAGTATTTTGGCAAGAAGGTCCATTATTGTGGATACATTTATCTTATTCTCCTAACGCTATTCTTACTAGATATCCTGAGGCTGTAGGACAATTAATACTCAAAGGAATAAAAGCAGCAAAGGGAGTGTTTGGGATTTCTCCCAATAAAATTATTACTCCATATACTATGAATCAAATTGATGAGTTAGCTAATGAGTTAAATACTTGGGCAATAATCATGTGTAAATCTAGTGTTTCATTTGATAATCACTTACCATCTAATCCTTTGTTGTCTTTTTGGTCTAAGCATCCTGTAGTTTTTCCAAAAATGACAAGAAAAACCCCTATCATAAATGCTCCAAATATATTCACTGATGCATCAAACAATGGTACAGCAGCAGTAGTTACTCCTGATCAAACTTTTACATTTTTAGTACCCAAACAATCAGCTCAAAAGGTAGAGGTTAATGCAGTATTACAAGCTTTTATGATGTTTAAAGATTCTGTATTTAATTTATTTTCTGATAGTCAGTATGTAGTTAATGCTATAGTATCCCTTGAAGATGCTGGTAGGATTTCACCTTCTTCTACTGTTTTCTCTTTGTTTTCCGCTATACAAAGTCTAATCTGGGACAGAAAAGATCCATTCTTTATAGGACATATCAGGGCACATACAAGATTGCCTGGAGCCCTTAGTATGGGCAATGAACTAGCAGATAAATCTACACATGACATACATATTTTCTCCACAATAGAAGAAGCTATAAATTTTCATAAAAGGTTCCATGTCAATGCTAATACTTTACAAAAGCATTTTAAAATAACTAAAGAACAAGCCAGACATATAATAAAACAATGTCAAAATTGTGTGACATTTTTACCACAAGTTAATCTTGGAGTCAATCCTAGAGGACTGATACCTAATCATATTTGGCAGATGGACGTCACACACTTGCCACAATTTGGAAAATTAAAATATTTGCATGTTACAGTTGATACTTCTTCCGGTTTTTTGATGGGCTCCCTTCATGCCGGAGAAAAAACTAAAGATGTTATAGCTCATTGCTTACAAAATTTTGCCACTGTGGGCGTTCCAAAACAGTTAAAAACAGACAATGGTCCTGGTTATACTTCCACCTCTTTTAAACAATTTTGCTCATCATTTGGCATTACTCACATAACAGGAATTCCTTTCCTTCTTGAAATTCTAACTTAAAAAAACAAACAAACAAACAAAAAACATTGCTCTTGGGCTTTCTTTGTAGTCTGAATGTTCTTTCTCTTGTTCTTTTCTCTGAACCATCATCCATTCTCCCAAATAGAAACATTTCCCATCTTCTTCTATGAACTCTCATGCTGAACTAACTCAGAAAGCCCGAATCTCTAGCCTCTGCATGATTCTGACTTGAAGCTGCTTCAGATGTGCTGTAAGCTCTCTTTGTTGGTTCACTCCACCTAATGTGATCAGTACCATAGACAGCAACTGAATGCTTCACACAGCAAACACTTCCCAGGTATGAAATGCTTTGTATAAAGAAGCCAGAGTAACAGCAGCATCAAAATTCACCTTGGTCATCATGAAGAATGATCCTCAATATAGCAAACTTAGGATGGAGAACTCTCATTTTAATACTATTATCATTAACTATTTTCCCTGCCTGAAATACTCTGATCCCTGGTATCTTTGTGTCTGTGTCCCATGACCTTCCATGAACAAGTTATCACCTTCAAAGTTACCTTCCCAGAACATGTTACATAATTTAGCATCTCTTGCAGTATCATTTAAGAGAATTTAAGTTTTATAGCAACAGGGGCTTTGTTTTGTGCACTGCTGTATCCACAGAACACAGAAAGAGCATTTAGCACAGAGTAGACCCATAATAAATATATGTCAAAGAAATTAATACTTTCATGAGAAAATTGTTTAAATGAAGTATTCCCATTTTACATTCTACACAAAGTTTGTAACACTGTAATTAAAAAAAAAACTTGGGGCCAAAAAATTAGCTATGTAAGCTAACTCAAATCTCTACATAATAGACAGCTTGTCTTCTAACAGAAGTTTCTTTTCAAAAAGTAGTCATTCTATAGTGGAAGCCCACTGTTCTCGTCTTTTCTCAATACAAATGATCCTGCTGACGTTTTCTCCCTACACTTCTATTAGTTTAGGAAGCACAAAACTTTCCTTATTAGAACCTCTATCTAATGTCTCCATATGTCAGCTCCCCAATATTTATTTCTCTAACATCTTCAATTTCACTGGATTTTTTTTTCAACATTTTTTTTCCACATGGACCTTTTTTATTTTCCTTTCTCATAGAACTCCTGAAAGGGAGGACCTTAAGATATCATTAGCCCAGGGGCATTCATTCTTTCTTTTGGCAGCAGGATTCCTTTTGTATATAAAATATTAATAAAGGTAGAGCCAAAAGTTGGATGGCCTGAAACTGTGCCTTCCTCTGAGGCTCCAGCATCATGGAGACCCTGAGGAGAATCACAGGTCTCCTTTGAAAAAACATGAGAGGTTCACACTTTTCTAATGAAACCCAGATGTGTTTTCTGTGTCGACTCTCACATTTCTTTGGCAGAACACTCTTCTCTTTTCCTGGGATATCAGCATTTACTGAACACATACAGCATGCCAGACACAGTATGGGCCTGGTGCAGACCATGCTGACAGAGCTTAAGGAAGGGCTCTGGTTTTGTTCCTCCCCCACACTAGATGAACAGCCTCGAGTTGATGTATATCCTCCCTCGAGTGAGGGATTTTTTTTCTTTCTTATTATCATTCACTTCTTACTGTCACTCATTCCTTGACCTGATTTACTGCACTGACTCTCCTGGTCTGGCTCCCCAACCCTACTCTACTCCCACAACTTGTGAGTATCCCCTAAAGTTTAGGCCATGTTCCGCTGCATTATCCAACCACCTTCTCATGATCCAAGAATGAGTGAAGTCTGAGATCATCTCTTTTATCAAAAGAGACACTCAGCAATTGTCTCTTTTGATTTCCATCTTTCTCCTAATGCTGTTGTATATGAGCTGTATACTGAACATCTTCTTTGGGATCACCTATAATGACATGAAGGCCATTACCTTGAGTTCTCCTCCTCATCTACTTTCACTGGTTCTCCTTTTTAATGTGCCCATTATTTGAAATGACCTCATTAATCGCCTAGTTTCCCAAACTTGACTCCTTTCTTTCCTTACATTAACCAAAACATAAATGTTTGGGAACAACATTCTTTCGATCTGATTTTCTGGAAGCTTTTCAAACGCAGCTCAGTTAAACACAGTTTTAATATGTGCTTTGTGCTACCACCTATAGACAAAGTGATTGGCAAAGAATAGTTGTCTATTAACTTTGCTGAATAAATGAATATTTGAGTAAGTTCACTATATGCATTACTTAGCATAAAAACCCAAAGCAAATTATCTATTAGTTGGAGAATATATTAGCACATTTATAAAATATTATAGTATCATTAAGATAATATTTCCAAGTACACACTAATTACTTAAAATAAAGAGAAAGGGCTGGAGCCTTTCTTAAACTGTCATACAGAGTTTAGCCTTAAACTATACTACAGAGCAATAGTAACAAAAACATCATGGTATTGGCACCAAAACAAACTGGTAGACCAATGGTACAGAATAGATGACACAGAGACTAACCCACAAAATTACAATTATCATCAGGATCCCTAGTACCGCCTAGTACTGTCACCCCCTTTATTTTTGATTCTCTAGCATCAAGAAATAAAAATAAAATTAAATAATATAAAGTAAAGAGAAGATGAATACATAATCACAAATTTATTATGTACCCCACTGTGAAAAACTAGAAAAAGACAACATACAAAAATATTTAAACACTGGGTATCTCTGAGAGGTGATTTTTACTTATTCTCACACTATCTTTACTTCTCTAAACGTAATATTCTGAAAACTTGAAGGCATTCCTTCTAAAAACTGGAACAAGACAGGGATGCCCTCTTTCATCATTTCTATTTAACATAGTTCTTGGCCAGAGCAATTAGACAAAAGAAATTAAAGGGATACGCATAGGAGAAGAAGAACTCAAATTGGCACTACTTGCTGATGATATGAGTCTATACCTAGAGGACCCTAAATGTTCCACCAGATAACTTCTAGAACTAGTAAATGAACTCAGCAAAGTAGCAGGGTATAAAATCAGCATGCATAAATCCTCAGAAAGGGAAATGAGGAAAATTACCCCATTACAATAGCCTTAAAAAATACTTGGGAATCAACTTAACGAAAGAGGTAAAAGATCTATATAATGAAAATTACAGAACCCTAAAGAAAGAAATCGAAGAAGACTTTAGAAGATAAAAAGATCTATCTTGCTCTTGGATAGGAATAATTAATATTGTCAAAATGACCACACTACCAAAAGCACTACACAGATTTAATGCGATTCTGATCAAAATCCCAATGACATTCCTCATAGAAATAGAAAAAGCAGTCATGAAATTCATCTGGAAAAATAAGAGACCCAGAAAAGCTAAAGCAATCCTTATCAGGAAGAGTGAAGCAGGTGGCATCACTATACCAGATCTTAAACTATACTACAGAACAATAATAACAAAAACATCATGGTATTGGCAAGAAAACAGACTGGTAGACCAATGGTAAAGAATAGAGGACAGAGACCAACCCACAAAATTACAATTATCTTAAATTATACCAAGGTGCCAAAAACAGGCATTGGAGGAAAGACAGCCTCATCAACAAATGGTGCTGGGAAAACAGGAAATCCATATGCAACAAACTGAAATTAAATCTCTCTCTCTCACCATGCACAAAATTCAACTCAAAATGGATCAAGGACTTAGGAATAAAACCAGAGACCCTGAGTCTAATAGAAGAAAAAGTTGGCCCTAATCTCTATTATGTGGGATAAGGTCCCAACCTTCTTAATAAGATTCCTGTGGCACAAGAATTAAAATCAAGAATCAATAAATGGGATGGACTCAAACTAAAAAGTTTCTTCTAAGCAAAAGAAACAATCTGTGAGGTGAATACAGAGCCTACATCTTGGGAGTAAATCTTTACCCCACATATCAGATAGAGCACTAATCTCTAGTGTACATAAAAAACTCAAAAAGCTACACACCAAAAAACCCAAATAACCCAATTAATAAATGGGCCAAGAACCTGAACAGACATTTCTCAGAAGAAGATATACAATCAATCAACAAATACATACTACAGTGATGCAGCCACATCAGTGTTTATAGCAGCATTATTCACAATAGCCAATAGCTAAACTGTGGAACCAACCTAGATGGCCTTCAATAGATGAATGAATTAAAAAATGTGATACACACACACACACACACACACACACACACACAATATTACATATATACATATTACTCAGCAATAAAGGAGAATAAAATCATGGTATTTGCAAGTAAATGGATAGAGTTAGAGAGAAAATAATGCTAAGTGAAGTTAGCCAATCCCCAAAAAACAAATGCCAAATGTTTTCTCTGATATAAAGAGGCTGATTCACAGTAGGTAGAGAGGGGGAGCATGGGAAGAATAGACAAACTCTAGAAAGGGCAGAGGGGTGGGAAGGCAAAGGAGAGGGCATGGGGTTATAAATGATGGTGGAATGTGATGGATATTATTATCCAAAGTACATGTATGAAGACACAAATTGGTGTGAATATACTTTGTATACAACCAGAGATATGAAAAACTGTGCTCTATATGTGTAATAAGAATTGTAATGCATTCTACTGTCATATATAAATAATAAAAATTAATTTTAAAAAATGGACAGAATTGCCACTATCTGACTCCTACTGCAGGTACTTCTTGAGAATCAATTTATGAATAAAAATGATAATTGATGGAAGATTAAAAAAAGGCTCCTTTCTCACTTTATTATAAAATCTTCTAATCTTATACTTTCTTCAGTGCTTACCAAAAATTTTATAAGCAATTTCTTCTTTAAACTCTCATAGGTCTTAGACACAATCCTGTAATATCATGCATTTTTAAAAGGTTAGAACTGCAAGACAATATTGAAATCATTTAGTTCAAATCTTCCCTTTGCAGAAATAGAAACTACCATTTTATTAGAAAAGGTGATTTGTTCAGAGTAACAAAGAACCTAGTATTAGAATCCAATATTATCTCTATAATCAGTATTTTAAAACTAACATAGGACCCACTGTTATTACTTGGTCTTCATCTGCTCATCATTGCTTAGCAATTAATCACGACTTCATTGCTAAGGAATGCCTTGTTCCCCCTACCATGACTGTCATGGTAATTTTTTTCATTATCGGCACTGTGGCATATAATTCCTTTACAGACCATAGCCCCTAGTGCTGAAAAAAGAGTGCTGAAGTAGCACAGTAAACTGACCTAAAGCAAATCCAACAATTGTAGTAATGGTACAAATCTGTAATACTAATATCACACCCTAACAATGTGGCTGCTCCTTCTGCTTGGATGATAGTAACCCCTGAAGGAGGAAATGACAGCTTTCACTTATGTTCTACAAGACTCCTCTAGCCTGCTATGAAACATTAGGATCATGGTTCCAGTTCTAAGACCCTGGAAACAGACCCATATTAGGGAGCAAGGACAGAAAATGGGTCGGCAGAGAATTTCTCTCCAGTTAGTTCAGTGCAAAACACAGAGGCATAAGGAAGGATCAGACTCAAGAAGCCAGTAGTAGTGGCTTTCCAAGTTGCTAGTGATTCTTTTCACAGACACACATATACACATGTGCAAACACACCCAGAATTGTGTATATGTATATGTGTGTGTATACAAATATAGATAGATAAATAAATTATATATATATGTATGTATACATATATATGATATCTATTTATCTATATTGATAAGAGGGATATTTTGACAAGTGTACCAATCAAATAATGCCAAAATAGGCTAAGAACTGGGAAATTCAATTTGATCCAGGAGATCTGGTCAGCAGGGAAAGGTGAGACTGTGAGGGTTATCAACATTCAAAGAGGAAAAAAGAACAGTTCTGAAAAACAGAATTATGCCACCCCTCTGTCATGACTGCTATACTTTGGGCCATGAGCCACACAAGCCCAGAAGCAACTGCCAAAATTTTCAGACAGCTGTGCAAGCACTCTCTGCCATTTGTTCAGCTGTTTTGAAGTGAGAGAGACACATACATATTCCCATGATTCCACCAAGTAGAACTTTTAATTTGGAACAATGTGATTAGAATACAAAGTCTTTTTATTAGGTGTGGTTTTGTCACTCTGAATACATACTCATCTGAAGGAATGTATTTGCTGCTTATTTTTTGCAACTAATGGAGGTGCACACAATACATCATGCCACATTTTAAAATGGGTTATGCTGAAGAAATGAAAATAAATCATTCTTTCCACCAAAAAGGAGAGTTGCTGCTTCGAGAAATGGATGCCTATTCACTTGGCAACTCAAAATGTCTTGAATGTAATTTGTCAAAATTCTATCACCTTCCTTTCTTTCTTGCATATGAGCATCACAATTTCAAAGAAAATAATTTAATGATGAAATCTCGAATTGTAGCAAAACAACTCAACTTGTATATATGCACACAATTATTATGTTTGGAAAATGAATTCACTGGATTTGTTAAAAATGTGAAATGTTCCCTTCTTCCAAAGGAGGGAGAAAGGAGCACCAAGGCTTTTATTAACTGATCTTTGTTGCCTTCCACATTTTTTATAAAGACTCAATGTGTGGGAGCTAATTACACTAGTTATGTTGGGTAATGAGCTATTAATTTTGTGCTTCAAACTTATTAACCACCTATGTATATTCAGTTCACAGGCATATGAATAAACTTAATCCCTGTATTAAAACACAAACAATCCAAATAATCCCGTTTCATGACTTTTCAGAGTCAATTATCTCCTTGGCAATACTATACTAGAATTCAGATATACCACTGCCACTTTAGAAGGGAGTCTCTGGCAGGTTATATCAGAAGCCTGTTAAAGAAAATATAATCTCTATAATGATTTAATAGTCATTCCTCTTCAGACCAGATATAAAAGGTCACTGAGGAAAGGCATTTTTTCCCAGTGATTCAACCTGATTAAGTTTGTAAAAATTTTCTCTTCCAATGATCATTCAAGTCTTGAGAAACTTTACTTGTGTAATATACAGCTAACATTTGCAAATGTAAACAAATCCACAGAGAAAATAAAATATTTAAGATGATTACAATTAGTGCCAAAGAAGTTAAGATTTCTCTTATTTTGATTGTTTCGTCTAATTCTTCGGGGTGAAATGTAACATCATTTAGTTCTAAAGCAGCAATTTTATATAACTGATCTAGTTTCCAATTATCAAAGGGCATTTTCTTTTAAAAAGCATTTCACATGTTAAATAGCTACAGTAAATGACAGCAGTATTGCCATCAATCATGATTCTTGTGTGCATTTAAGGTCTCTATTCTAAGAGGAAACAGTAGTTTAGTGTATCAATAATCCCAAGGGAGGTTCATAATAATTTATTTCTATGGCTTATTAAAAGCATAGTCATAGCCCAAAGGTCTCTGAATACCCATAAAATTAGAAAACTATTGCCATAAAATTAAGAAATAATAGTGAAATCTCCATAGAAGAAGCAATTCAACAAGGTGCCACCCTTTGGAAATCACTTAGATTATATAAGTATTTCAAATCAAAACTTTGACAAAGTAAACTATATCAACTATATGATTCCTTTTGAAGTTTTCTGATTTTGGATATGGGGAAATTAATTATTTTAGCATAAAACAAATCATCAACAATTTGATAATTTGATAGCCACAAGAGAGTAAAAAGCTAAGTGAAATGTAAAGATAAGAAAATTATTCTCAGAATACAATTCAGTGGAATTGTTATTATTATACTTAAACTTTAAATAAATTTAAAAACTAAACATTTGAAGACAGGTTGTAGCATAAAATCTGGATGCTTCAAAATACATCTTATTAAAATTCCCTCTCTACTGATTTTTTTAAATGACAAAATATGAGGAAAAGTTTATTATATTTTCAAGAAAATACGGGTAAAATTTTTATTTAAAATAAGTGAATGAAAATTAAAAGCATGAAAGGAAAAAAGAAAATATGCTTAAAAACTGTACCTTTGTACTAAGGAAAATAAAATATTAATGATTTTTTCTTAGTAGGGAAAGCTCAATTTGCTTAGGAGCAAATTGACAGTCTCAATACAATCTGACAAAGAAAAACAAGAGATGATCTTGGGAAAATGATTTTCACATGTTTAGATAAAGAGGTAGGTGTATAAGAGCAGTCAATAAATTTATGAAAATTAAATTTTATTGAATTAGAAACCTTCGATTCTAATCATTATTCTTAGTAGGATAGGTATGCAAAGTTTATTTCTGGCAGCACTTTGTTAGAGTAACAAGTTATTGATATTAGGCTTTTCTTGTTCATACACTGTCTCCTCCATACAATGAAAAACACTCCTCTGACATCAGAAATGATGATCGATTTCAAAATTTATTTTTAATTAAATGTGTCCATTATTTAGTATTAGATGAAAACAGCAAGTTATAAAGTGGTATACAAGATACAATTTTTTGATGTATGGAAACTATATATCAAAATACTAAATGTGGTTTTCTCTGAGTAGTAGGACAAAGGGCAATTTTTCAGCTTTTATACTTTTTAATATTATGGGAATTTTTCATTATAAAACACATTTCTTCTAGTCATAAGAAATCTTTTCAATATTTGTGGGTGGGAATTCAAAAATATCAGATACAATAAAATTAAAGAAAGTGGATGAAGACAGCTTCTGGGATAAGAAAAATCAATAGCTACACTTTGATGAGGGCTTCTGTGTTAGGGACTCTCCCACTGGCCACCTGCTGTTAGTGTGCAGGGACTTGCTGGGATACAGGATACTGCAGGAAGAAATCATGTGCTTTAATTTCCTAGTTTGTAGTCTCCTTTTCTTATCATTTTACTGTTGGCATCAAGGTGAACACATTAGTGATAAAGTCTCAATTCATAGCATTACTACCACTTTGCCCTACTGTGGTTCTTACACATGATATGAAAACTACACTTTGATATAGTACTTGAATAACTTAAATAAAAGGTAATCTAATAAGTCTCTTCACATAGGCCATACTAAAATCTGCCTCAGTGATTTCATAGGGGGGTTTTACCAAAGAAGTGAAAAGTATGGTAATGTTGGCTATTATAATGTATTTAGTTTAAATCCTTTTAACAAAAACCTGATTTGTGTAGTTCTGATTTCATACTTAAATATTAGGTTTATAGGACAATTTGCTAACATAAAAGCCTACTGAATAAAATTACCTGGCATAAAAACAATGTACCAAAAATAGTAACGTATACTTACGATGTATTTACTATGCCAGGCATTGTTCTAAAAACACTCTATAGCAAGTCAATGATTCCTGAAAGCAACCTTTGAGTTAAGTGCTACTATTACCCCTCAATTCACCCAGGAGCAAACTAAGGCTCAGAGAGCCAGTAAGTACCTCATCCAAGGTCACATACCTACATACCTAAAAAGTGACAGACAGAAGGTGTTGCTAAATCCAGATAATCTGGCTGTAGAACACTTATTTTTTACAGACTTTTAAAAACCTGAATATGCTTTTAATTTTAGAATAGTGTCAGATGTATAAAAAAATTGAAAAAGACAGTACAGAGAGTTCATGTGGGCTCCTCGATCAGCTTCCCTCCTTGTCAAAGTCTAATCTTATATTGTACTTTTGTCACAACTAAGGAACCACATGCATATATTGACATTCATTAAAAACCATACTTTATTCAGATTTCATTATTTTTTTTCCCTAATGTTTTTTTTTTTTGGTTCAGGATTCTGCCCAGGAGACCACATTACATAGAGTTGTCAAGTGTCCTTAGCCTCCTCTTGGTGGTGACAGTTTCTTAGACCTTCCTCGATTTTGATGACATTTGACAGCGTTGAGGAGTACTGGTTAGGTATCTTGTAGAATGTGCCATAATTTGGTTTCATGTGATGTGTTTTTCATAAATAGACTGGGGATATAGTTTTAGAGAGGAAGACCAAGAAGTAAAGCACCATTCTCAACACATCATCTCAAGGCTACATGCTACCATGACTTATCACTGATGATGCCAGTCCCAAGGACCTGGCCAAGGTACTGTATGCTTGGGGTCTCCATGGTTCCTACCCTCCCTACGTCCACCATTTTCCATGTTCTGTGTTATAAAAGACAGTTACCAAAGTCATACAGTCAAGAGATGAAGGGTGGCAGGGGTTAAGCTGGGCTTCTATATAAATCACTTGAAATTGTTCAGAGTGCCCATTTTTAACCCGTTACTCTGTATTGCCTCTTATATCTTACTTTCTATATTTGCAAATTATTCATTTACAATAGCTTTAAAAGACAATTTTAATAAATTTCCTGCTTTTTCAAAGATCCAAAAATATGTTAGAACTAAATGTGACAACAGATTAATTTGTTAAAAAACATTTTCCATGGATCACTCTAGAATCTGTCACTAAGTGACTAATTAGAAACTAGTTTTTCTCAGAAGCATTCTGTAAAGAATTTACCAGAAATATACGTTCAAGTTGATCCTGAATGTCTTTCATTCCTGGAAAAGCAGCAACTCCTTGGATCATCTCAACAAAGATGCAGCCGACTCCCCTGAAGAAAGAAGAAAGAATTGTTACATAAAAGCTTCAACACATTCTGCTTAGAAAACTAAATCTGAGTTTAGAGTATCTACTCCCCACAGGGGAAGCAACGAGTAAATAATACTGTGAACAGGCATTAAGAGCTGTGCAGGTACCCAGACCAGGACTCTCCTTCTCCACCTCTGTCTAAAGCCCCAAGAGGATTCTAAGCAGATACAACTACACTGGCACCACAAACAGTGGAAACCCGTAACATAGCGGCCTCCGTGGCTTCTTCTCACTTAGAGGATTCAGTTGAGAAAGTCCTGGGCTGACATACATAAGTTTGCACAGTCTTGTTCTAATATCCTTTCCCAGCAGTAGTTCATAAACCCCTAATGTCCTGCAGGCTATGGCTGTCCAGTGGTTCTGAGTCCTTTTCACCTCAGCATCACCTGGGGAACTTTTGAAAAACACAAATGCTCTGACCACAAACCTGAGAGATTCCTCCCAGGTACTGAAATGAGCTGCTTGGATGGTTTAGGGCAACTCACTGAAGATTGCTGAGCCAGACTGACCTAGTGCCAAGCATAAACCAAACGGACTTAGCTCAATTTGCTTCACTACCTGGAACACCCTCCTTCTTCATCTATTTAATCTTGACATGTAAATCAGACTCAGCTTTGCCATCTCCTCCACGAAGTCTTCCATGAACCTTCCAGTAGACAAAATGGCCCTCCTTGTGAGCGTATTGGATAAGCCCTTACTCAATATATTAGCCATCAACCACACTCAGCCTTCTCTCCTTCCTTGACCTGCCATGCTCACAGTTCCTCTCTAGCAAGGCAGTCCAGCATATGAGAGGAACCAGCCTCCCAGGGCACAGCAGCCTGCACTTAAGCCAAAAGGAATAACCAATCTATAGGTTGGGCAGAGAGCCAGTTTTGCTGAAATTTTGAAGAACAAGTCATTTGTAGCGGGATGGCAAGAAACTAGCATATGTTGATGGAATAATCACATTAATGTCAGAGAACTAGCACAAATACCCATACATTCCTGCACGCGAAGTCCACTAAACTGATCTGAATTCTGCCTTCTGGAGGACTAGATGTTCAGATAACCCAATGTTTTTTCTACATCTCTCTGCATCGTAGCAGTTCTCCATATTTTTTAAAGGCTTTATCTTAAATGGGTTTACGTTTCTTGCAATTACTCCTAAAAAAGTCATGAATTTTTTTATTAATTGTTGCACTCATAGTCAACCTAGGGCAAGCCAACCCTTGCATCATTAACTTATTTCAGAATCCCATGGGGTAAAGGACCAATGAACTATTTCTCTACAGCTTCTCCAGTTGTTATCACAGTTGTATATAAACTGTATACAAGCTGTATATAAAATGTTTTGAATTGAAGTAATACTTTTACAGAAATGCCTTTCCTATTATACACCTAGTTTTTATTTAAATATACACAGTGCCAAAATGATTAAAATTAAACAAGTCCAACTTCATGTCATAAAAATTATTAAAGTAATAGAGTATTAATTTCAAACCATTGTTCTGAAGAGATGGTTTTAACACAATTTGTTTTCATTTTAGATTTGAGAGATAGCATAGGTATAGAGAGAATTATTTTATTAGCATAATAAAATGCAATGACATGTCTATAAATATTACAGTTGCAGATGTCTAAGGAAGTATATTTAAAATTCAGCATGGCAGTTTCCAAAGTTTTTTTTTTTGACCAAGAATTCTTTTCTAATAGTGCCCTACATTTTTATTGCCTTCTTATTTACATTTACAAGAAAATGCACTACCTTTATGTTCACAGTATGCTTTCTGTTGTCCTCCTTTTGGCCCTTATCTTTGCTACCACAAGTTACAACTCTGAGTGTAAAGACCCCTCAGCAGATGCCACAGCCACCCCACTGTGTACACAGGCACCCTCTCATGGTAACTACCACACTGTTAGACTGCCAACAGAACTCCTTTTACCGCTACTTATTATTAGTTTATATCCCCTCCAAAGCAGGATACTTGGAATGATTGGAAATCAATTATGATGCAATCCTATTTAGCAGAAATGGAATGATAACTGTTTCTCTATGGGTGCCTATTTGCTTGGCTAGCTAAGGGACCTGGACGTCCATTTCTAATGGATTCTTCCTATGATATCATTTTCAAAGATGTGTGAGTGTATATTAAAAAAGCTGAAAGAATTACACCTAATGGTGTGTGTGGGGGTGCACACTTGTAATCCCTGCTGCTTAGGAGACTTGAGGCAGGAGGATCATGAGTTCAAAATTAGCCTCAGCAACTTAGAAAGGTCCTAAGCACCTTTGAGAGACCCTGTCTGAAAAAAAAAAAAAACATAAAAAGGGCTGGGGATGTGGCTCAGTGGTTAAGCATCCCTGGGTTCTATTAAGCAAAAACAACAACAACAAAAATTAATTTTACATAACATACAAAAAATTATACAGAAGTGAAGGAACATAGCAGCAGGCGCAGAGAGATCAAGTCTCTGACCACTTCAGCTGTGCAGGCATAGGGAGTCGTAAACAACCTAAATCTGTTTGCTCAGGATCACTAGGCAATGCTAAGCTGACGTGGATCTGGGGCGAACAGTCTGGGCCTCTCAGAACACACTCTGAGCCCGGATCGGCTGAATTCAAGCTCCCGTTCACCTGCTTCCCGCAGACAAACAGCTGTGACTCAGCACTAATCCATCCGGCTGAGACAACTGGTCAGCCCTTCTGATCCTACGGAGGTAAATGCCTACCGAGCCTTCATAGGTAGTGGCCACAGGTTTGAAACGGGGCTTGGGAGAGACAGTAAGGACCCACCCGTTGCATTGGTCCTCCGGCAAAGGGAAATGAACTGTCGCCATTTGCAAGAGATACCACCATGGCAGAGAACTGACGTCATCAGACTGCGGCGGAGGAGATAACTTCATTGAAACCTGCGGCTACAGGTGTGTAATCCCCTAGCATTCCCTCTCCACACATTGGGGAAAACTTAAGGGCCGCTCCCAGCTCTCCCGTGAGCACGACAGCCAGCCTGAGGGAATCAGAGGTGGCACAGGACCCGTGGCGCGGAACTACTGCTCCCACCAGGGCTGACAGCTGAGGTCTCTTGCACCAGCTACCGGGGGCGTGGCTACCGGAGGGCAAGTAAAATTCGCTGAGGATTCTCAGCCCCAAGCTCTACAAACTTAGGGTCTGAGGGAATGGCAAACTGGAAGAGTGTGCCCAGTCATTCATGAAAACAGGGCTCCCGTGAGCAGCAGACCTGGCGTGTAGCCAGTATTGTGGTAAGCGGCACCCGTGAGAGGGGCCTGGCTAGAGGAAAAGTGGGAAGTGACTAGACACAAGAGGAGGCCCTAGACACTGAGGATTGGAGACTAGCCAAGTCTGGGAGGAGCTGCTGCACAGTGATTGGTTCCCGCGTATTGACAGGAGAAACTTGACCTGGTGGGCACAGCGCCACCTACTGGAAGAGAAGTTAATCAAACTCTAAGACTGCATTTATTAGTATTTTTTTTCTTTTCTCTTTTTTTTTGATTTGGGTTTTTCTTTCATTTTCATTTTTCTTTCTTATTGTTTTTTAAATTTTTTTTACAATTTTTTAAAAATTTTTTTTCTTCTAATTTTAATTTTAATTTTTTTTATTATTTTTTTAATTTTTTTTCTTTTTTTATTTCCTATTTTTTTCTTCTTTTCTATTTTCATTTCTTTTCAATTATCTTATCCCCCCTTCCTTGAATTCTACCTGCTTACTCTCATACTCTTTAGTGACTTCTTCCCTTCCCTTCTAATACCTTTCCTCCCAAGCATCTAAAAATTTATAGGAGTAAACAGTAACTCATCAGTCAAACAGAACAAGAAGTAACATGAGCAGCTTCAAAAAGAAAGGAAGAAAAGGAGTACAAAGTGCAGGACAGCCTAAATATTCAGGAGGACCTAGAGTCATCAGAAAAATGGTCATATAAAGAACTCAAGGAACACCTTAGACAGATGGAATGGAACCTTAAAGAGGATACAAGACAGCAAATTCAAGCAGTGAAAGAACACATTGAGAATGAATTACATAAACAGCTAAAAGAAGAAGTTAAGCATCTTTATCAGGAGATAGAGATTATAAAAAATAATCAAACAATAATTGTAGAAATGAAGGAAACGATAAACCAAATTAAAATCTCAATTGAGAGTATCGCTAACAGAGTGGAGCAAGTAGAATCCAGAACGTCAGATAGTGAAGACAAAATATATCATCTTGAAAAGAGTCTAGCCAACTCAGAAAGGCTGGTAAAAAATCACGAGAAAAACATCCAAGAGTTATGGGATAACATGAAGAAACCAAGATTACGAGTCATCGGGATAGAAGAAGGTACAGAGATTCAAACCAAGGGAATGAGTAACCTGCTGAATGAAATAATTACAGAAAACTTTCCAGAAATAAAAAAGGAAACAGATATACAAATTGAAGATGCATACAGGACACCGAGCACACAAAATCACAGTAGACCAACGCCAAGACACATTGTTATGAAGATATCCAATATACAGAACAAAGAGAAAATATTAAAAGCTACAAGAGAAAGGAGACAGATTACATTCAGGGGTAAACCAATAAGGTTAACAACGGATTTTTCATCACAGACACTGAAAGCAAGAAGGTCATGGAACAATGTATTTCAAACACTGAAAGACAATGGATGCTAACCAAGAATTCTGTATCCAGCAAAATTAAGCTTCAGGTATGACAACGAAATAAAAATCTTTCATGATAAATAAAAGTTAAAAGAATTTGCAGCCAGAAAACCAGCATTGCAAAGCATTTTGAGCAAAACACTACACGAGGAAGAAATGAAAAACAATAACCAAAACCATCAGTGGGAAGTGCCTCAGTAAAGACAGAGGGTGAGGGGAAAGATAATCATGGAGAAACAAACTAAATTTTTTTACAAAAGGATAAACATTCAAACATGGATGGAAGTACAAACCATATATCAATAGTAACTCTGAATGTTAATGGCTTAAACTCTCCAATAAAGCGACATAGGCTGGTATCATGGATTAAAAAAACAAATCCAACAATATGCTGCCTCCAGGAGACACATCTGATTGGAAAAGACATACACAGGCTGAAGGTGAAAGGATGGGAAAAAATATACCACGCACACGGTCCTCGTAAGCAAGCAGGGGTAGCCATCCTCATATCGAATAAAATCGACTTCAAGACTAAGTTAATCAAAAGGGATAAAGAAGGACATTATATACTGTTAAAAGGAACCATTCACCAACAAGACATAACAATTATCAATATTTATGCACCAAATAATGGCGCTGCGACATTCATAAAACAAATTCTCCTCAAGTTCAAGAATCAAATAGACCACAACACAATAATTATGGGTGACTTCAACACACCTCTCTCACCATTGGACAGATCCTCCAAACAAAAGTTGAATAAAGAAACTATAGAACTCAATATCACAATCAATAACCTAGACTTAACTGACATATATAGAATATATCAACCATCATCAAGTGGATATACTTTTTTCTCAGCAGCACATGGATCCTTCTCAAAAATAGACCATATATTATGCCATAGGGCAACCCTCAGTAAATATAAAGGGGTGGAGATAATACCATGCATTTTATCTGATCATAATGGAATGAAACTGGAAATCAATGATAAAAGAAGGAAGGAAAAATCCTACATCACATGGAAAATGAACAATATGTTACTGAATGATCAATGGGTTACAGAAGACATAAAGGAGGAAATCAAAAAATTCTTAGAGATAAACGAAAATACAGACACAACATATCGGAATCTATGGGACACAATGAAAGCAGTTTTAAGAAGAAAATTCATCGCCTGGTGGTCATTCCTCTAAAAAAGAGAAAACCAACAAATAAATGAGCTCACACTCCAACTCAAAGCCCGAGAAAAGGAAGAGCAAAACAACAGCAAATGTAGCAGAAGGCAAGAAATAATTAAAATCAGAGCGGAAATCAATGAAATTGAAACAAAAGAAACTATTGAAAAAATTAACAAAACTAAAAGTTGGTTCTTCGAAAAATAAATAAGATCAACAGACCTTTAGCCATGCTAACGAAGAGAAGAAGAGAGAGAACTCAAATTACTAACATACGGGATGAAAAAGGCAATATCACAACAGATGCTCAGAAATACAGAAGACAATTAGAAATTATTTTGAAAACCTATATTCCAATAAAATAGAAGATAGTGAAGACATTGATAAATTTCTTAAGTCATATGATTTGCCCAGACTGAGTCAGGAGTATACACACAATTTGAACAGACCAATATCAATGGATGAAATTGAAGAAACCATCAAAAGACTACCAACCAAGAAAAGCCCAGGACCGGATGGGTATACAGCGGAGTTTTACAAAACCTTTAAAGAAGAATTAATACCAATACTTTTCAAGTTATTTCAGGAAATAGAAAAAGAGGGAGCTCTGCTAAATTCATTCTATGAGGCCAACATCACCCTGATTCTGAAACCAGACAAAGACACCTCAAAGAAAGAAAACTACAGACCAATATCTCTAATGAACCTAGATGCAAAAATCCTCAATAAAATTCTAGTGAATTGAATACAAAAACACATCAAAAAAATTGTACACCATGATCAAGTAGGATTCATCCCTGGGATGCAAGGATGGTTCAACATACGGAAATCAATAAATGTTATTCACCACATCAATAGACTTAAAGATAAGAACCATATGATCATCTCGATAGACGCAGAGAAAGCATTTGACAAAGTACAGCATCCCTTTATGTTCAAAACATTAGAAAAACTAGGGATAACAGGAACTTACCTTGACATTGTAAAAGCTATCTATGCTAAGCCTCAGGCTAGCATCATTCTGAATGGACAAAAGTTGAAGGCATTCCCTCTAAAATCCGGAACAAGACAGGGATGCCCTCTATCTCCACTTCTCGAAAACACTGGCCAGAGCAATTAGACAGACGAAAGAAATTAAAGGCATAAAAATAGGAAAAGAAGAACTTAAATTATCACTATTTGCAGCTGACATGATTCTATACCTAGAAGACCCAAAAGGGTCTACAAAGAAACTACTAGAAATAATAAATGAATTCAGCAAAGTGGCAGGATATAAAATCAACACGCATAAATCAAAGGCATTTCTGTATATCAGCGACAAAACTTCTGAAACGGAAATGAGGAAAAACATTCCATTCACAATATCCTCCAAAAAAATAAAATACTTGGGAATCAACCTAACAAAAGAGGTGAAAGATTTATACAATGAAAACTACAGAACCCTAAAGAGAGAAGTAGAAGAAGATCTTAGAAGATGGAAAAATATACCCTGTTCATGGATAGGCAGAACTAACATTATCAAAATAGCGATATTACCAAAAGTTCTCTATAGATTTAATGCAATGCCAATCAAAATCCCAACGGCATTTCTTGTAGAAATAGATAAAGCAATCATGAAATTCATATGGAAAAATAAAAGACCCAAAATAGCAAAAGCAATTCTAAGCAGGAAGTGTGAATCAGGCGGTATAGCGATACCAGATTTCAAATTATATTACAGAGCAATAGTGACAAAAACAGCATGGTACTGGTACCAAAACAGGCGGGTGGACAAATGGTATAGAATAGAGGACACAGAGACTAATCCACAAAGTTACAACTATCTTATATTTGATAAAGGGTCTAAAAGCATGCAATGGAGGAAGGATAGCATCTTCAACAAATGGTGTTGGGAAAACTGGAAATCCATATGCAACAAAATGAAACTGAATCCCTTTCTCTCGCCATGCACAAAAGTTAACTCAAAATGGATCAAGGAGCTTGATATCAAATCAGAGACTCTGCGTCTGATAGAAGAAAAAGTTGGCTCCGATCTACATATTGTGGGGTCGGGCTCCAAATTCCTTAATAGGACACCCATAGCACAAGAGTTAATAACAAGAATCAACAAATGGGACTTAATTAAACTTAAAAGTGTTTTCTCAGCAAGAGAAACAATAAGAGAGGTAAATAGGGAGCCTACATCCTGGGAACAAATTTTTACTCCTCACACTTCAGATAGAGCCCTAATATCCAGAGTATACAAAGAACTCAAAAAATTAGGCAATAAGATAACAAATAACCCAATCAACAAATGGGCCAAGGGCCTGAACAGACACATCTCAGAGGAGGATATACAATCAATCAACAAGTACATGAAAAAATGCTCACCATCTCTAGCAGTCAGAGAAATGCAAATCAAAACCACCCTAAGATACCTTCTCACTCCAGTAAGATTGGCAGCCACTATGATGTCAAACAACAAGTGCTGGCGAGGATGTGGAGAAAAGGGTACACTTGTACATTGCTGGTGGGACTGCAAATTGGTGTGGCCAATTTGGAAAGCAGTTTGGAGATTCCTGGGAAAGCTGGGAATGGAACCACCATTTGACCCAGCTATTGCCCTTCTCGGACTATTCCCTGAAGACCTTAAAAGAGCATGCTACAGGGATACTGCCACATCGATGTTCATAGCAGCACAATTCACAATAGCTAGACTGTGGAACCAACCCAGATGCCCTTCAATAGATGAATGGATAAAAAAAATGTGGCATCTATACACAATGGAGTACTATGCAGCAATAAAAAAATGACAAAATCATAGAATTTGCAGGGAAATGGATGGCACTAGAGCAGATTATCCTTAGTGAAGCTAGCCAATCCCTAAAAAACAAATACCAAATGTCTTCTTTGATATAATGAGAGCAACTATGAACAGAGCAGGGAGGAAGAGCAGGAAGAAAAGATTAACATTAAACAGAGACATGAGATGGGAGGGAAAGGGAGAGAAAAGGGAAATTGCATGGAAATGAAGGGAGACCCTCATTGCTATACAAAATTACATATAAGAGGTTGTGAGGGGAATGGGAAAATAAACAAGGAGAGAAATGAATTACAGTAGATGGGGTAGAGAGAGAAGATGGGAGGGGAGGGGAGGGGGGATAGTAGGGGATAGGAAAGGTAGCAGAATACAACAATTACTAAAGGGCATTATGTAAAATTGTGGATGTGTAACCGACGTGATTCTGCAATCTGCATTTGGGGTAGAATTGGGGGTTCATAACCCACTTCAATCTAATGTATGAAATATAATATGTCAAGAGCTTTGTAATGTTGTGAACAACCAATTAAAAAAAACATAACACTCTGGTATGTTTCTATCAATCACTCTTTACACACGCCTCTCAATTTACCATGCTTTCTGGCAGCCCTCAGGCCTTACAGACTGAATTTTTTGTTCCCTCAATTTATAATCAGACTATTGCAATCTTGCACTCCAATATTGATGACAAGCCATCAATCCATTATCTTAGGTGAAGCAATCAACTTAATAGATATTTTCATTTGATTCTATTTGTAGATTGTACTTTTAACTGTTCAATATCTGCTTTAGCTCCCTGCTCCCAGACTGCCAACCTTTGTTTAAAGTAAGTTGAACTTGTGCTGGCTCCTCCCCAGACTACCCTCCCCAGCATCAAGTCACATCAGATCTTCAGGAAGTACTTCTGAGAGATCTGCAATCCGGGTCAGAAGCAGAATCTTAAAAGCAAATTAGCCTACTAATAGGGCAGAATCTTTATTACTGGAAATGCCTAATTACCGAATAGCAATAAAAGTCTTTCAATTTAATATGATGGGACCACTGCCTGCTTTCCTTCTCCTCCCTTTACTACCATCCATTAGCCAGTCCTGTGCTTCCTTTCTGACTTCACTGAGTGGCTTACTGGGAATGAATTCATCCACTTAAGTACAATACTTATGATAAATAATCTTGTATTAGGAAATGTCTAATTTGTGACTTCTTTTTGGAATTTGAATATCTATGTAATTATCATTCACTAGTCAAATTTTTTCAAGAATAAGAACTAATAACAAAATCTTATAGTTAAAATATCATAGAGTTCAGCATTTTCAAACTCCTTTTTTAGGATTAGTTAACAGTAACAAATAAAACCCCCATACATGCAACATCTTTCAATTCTTTTGAACTCAAAATTTTCAAATTTAACATATATCATAAGTATATGAATGATTTTTTTCATTGCAATTCAAAATGAGATTCTAAGAAAAACTGCTTATTCAGTTATCATTTATAACTGAATAAGCAGTTAAAAGATAGATAGATACCAGATAACTGAATAAGCAGTTAAAAACTGATAATTCTTTGTGAGTACAGGCAGAAACAGATACTCTTTTGGGCCTGAATGTCATATAATTTGGGAATTTTTGTAATGAAAAACAAAGCAAAATTATGAACAAAAATTGGATGTCAAAGCAAATTTAGAATGAGAAAAATCAATCAAGGGAAATCACAACTAAAATATATGACAATTTAAAATTTGAAAAAAATAATTAAAAAAATTTATTATTAACTGACAAACCATTCTGATATTTTTTGTTTTAAAATTTTAGTTGAATAGTGTTCAATGAATTCACAACAATCTTGTAATATATCTGAGGCAAACTAACTTCATAAAGGAAAGAGGATAAGTTAGCTCACAGGTTGGGAAGTGGAAACTCCAAACAGGGAAAGGTTCTGGTGAGGGTCCCCACCATAACTATATCACCTCAAGGTAGTTGTAAATGGTGGAAGTATGTGGGATCAAGAAATCACATCTCAAAACAGGAAGCTAGAGAGGATGGGTCAGGCCAGATCTTTATAACAATCTCCTTGCAACAATTAAACAGGGTCCACAAGAAAGAACTCAATCCCTTCCAAGGGTATACATTCATTGACCCAAGGACCTCCCAAGGAGCCTGGCCTCTTCAAGTTCCCATCACCTCTCAATGTCACCACTCTTCTAATGACCAAGCTTCTCACATATTAACCTTTGGGGAAACATATGCAAACCATAGCAGGGTCAGTGAAGGCCCCACGTGCTGTGTTGCTGACCTTGCTTTGCAAATTACCGTCACATCTCTATTTATGAGATTTCCTTTGCTCCAGCCACACTGTTCCTGTCTGTTCCTTAAACATGCTGCACTCTTTCCCCCTTCAGGGTCTCCACACAATTGTTGTTCCCTCTGCCTACTCTGGGCGTGGATAATTGCTTTTGTTATTCAAGGGCAGCTCAAATTAAAAATGTCTTTACTAGCCACCATATATATAAGGTTGGTTCTACCTTGTTGCCCAGCCCTTACATCTCACCTACCTCATCCTAGTTTGTTCTCTCTATAACAGTTAAGAAATGTTAAATTGTCTTTATCTTAGGGGGTATTTCCTCAAACAGGAAGATTCATAAACTCAGGGACAAGGATGAGATCACTATCTTATCTCCAGGACACAGCTCAGTGTTAGGCACCTAGTAAGGGCTCAAAAGTGTTTGTCAAATGCATGAATAAAAAGCAATGCCACTATCCCTCCTACCTGACCATGTTAGCTGAGCATAGTGAATCATTTGCAAAGAGTACAGTATGGAGATGGGGACTAGGAGGTGGGAGGCAACTTTATGATGGAGAAAACTGTCCAACGTTACCCGAACCATGTGAAGAAAGTTAACATTATCAGTGCTAAGTCAAGTTGATATTACGTACCCTTGGTATGATGTGATGAGTGTCACTTCATCTCTTCCATCTCCTCCCTCTACACATTAGACAAACTCAAACTGAGGGACACTTTATAAAATACACAATACCTGACCAGTACTCCATAAAATGTCAACATCATAAAAAATAAGAGAAGTCTGAGAAACTATCACCACACAGAGGAGGCTAAGGACCCATGACAACTAAATGTACAGTGGTATCCTGGATGGGACCCTAAAGCAGAAAAATAAGCCAAATCAAAACTAATTTATCCAGAAGCTGGGGTGTGGTGGCACATATCTGTAGTCCTAGCCACTCCAAGGCTGAGGCAAAATATAAAAAAGTAAGGTCAGGTATGGTGGCACACACCTGTAATCCAGGATTTGGGAGGCAGGCAAGTTCAAGGACAGCCTAGGCAACTTAGCAAGACTCTGTCTCAAAATAAAGTAAAAAGGGTTAGGAATGTAGCACAGTGGTAGAGAGCCCCTGGGTTCAATCCCCAGAACTGAAAACAAGGTAAAAAGTAAAAATTTAAAAAGCCAGTTATCAGATAATGTATCCTTGTTGTAATAAATGTACTATAGTGAAAGGGTAAAGTTTCTAAGCTGGAAAGCTTGAATTAAAATGTAAAAGATTAGGTACTATTAAGTTCCTCTGTTACACCCAGATTCCTGAGATAGTTAAGACAACGCCCTACTGGCCATTCAGCCTAGGGCCCTGTGCAGTTTGTCACAGGGCCCGAACTAATCAGTTTGAATGTGTACCCAGTTTAGAAGTGACCAATCACCCCTGCCCAGCCTGTTCCCGCCAATGAATGGACTAATCATGCATCAGAGTTGTTGTTCAATTTTCCCGCGCCTCATGATGATTTGTTCTGATGTATGCAAAGCCCCCCCCCCTCCAAAAAGTGTACTTAAGCTATGCTTGACCTCTGCTCTGGGCTCTGGGCCGCTCTCCCTTCTTGAATGAGCACAGAGCCCCAACGCGTTGGAACAGATCCCTAATAAAAATCCCCCTTGCCATTGCATGAAGCTAGTCTCGTGTGGTCTTTCCTTCTCTGACGTTTCGCCGGACCCTTACATTTGGTGCATTGGCCGGGAACTGCGCATCGCCGGACAGGGAGACCAAATGAACTGCTTCGGGGGTAAGTAAGGCGCCTTTCTCTCTCTTTCTCTCTCTTTCTCTCCTCCTTCTTCTCTCAGGTGCGATCGCTCAGGTTTGGTCTCTGGCGGCTCAATGGTGGGCGTAAGTCCCCAGAGGGCATAATCTCTCAGAGCCTTGGGTGGGGTTGGCAGTGTGTGTGTGTGGCTGTCAGTGGAGAGGGTAAGCTCCCCCTGGCGGTGGCAGGCAAACGTGTCTAGGGAGCCACAGGCCACCCCCAAGGGACGCTTTGGGGGACTCGGGGGGACGGAGGTGCCCCCCCATCGGGTAGAGGGGTGGATGAACCCTCGTTGGTGTATTTTGCTGCCAACCCGTCTGGTATTGCCGGCAACTCTTTCTGCTGAATTTACTGTCTGTCTGTAATTTTTGCTTCTGAACTTGTGTTAAACGTTTTACTGTGTGTCTGTGATTGCGTCTCGTTGTGTCTCGTTTGTATTGTCTCGTCTCTGTCTCTGTTCAAGTAACTCCCAGTATGGGACAAAGCCATTCCACACCTCTGTCCCTGACCCTTGATCATTGGACGGATGTTCACTCAAGGGCCTGGAATCTCTCTTTTTCAGTGAAACGCAGGACCTGGCCGACACTCTGCGCCTCAGAGTGGCCCACCCTCGGAGTTGGGTGGCCTCCAGAAGGGTCTTTCTACCTCCCTTTAATCCGTAAAGTCAGAGATTCTGTCTTTCAGCCAGGGCCGTGTGGCCATCCAGACCAACAGCCATATGTTTTAACCTGGCAGGACCTCTGCGAGTTTCCTCCTATGTGGATCAAGCCTTTTCTTATTCCCACACCTGTTCCAATCTCTTCTCCTTCAATCCTATCCCTCAAGTCTTCTGCTCCTCCCCCTCGTCCCTTCGTTCTCCCTGAGTCGCAGGATTTAACTTTACTGGACACCACCCCCCCTCCTTATCCTTTACCCATGCCCCCAAATCCCCAATTCGCCCTAGGTGACCCTCCTGCCGCTGACTCGATCACCCCGCAGTTAGAGGCGATGGGGTCAGATCCGAGCCCGCCCAGGGACTTCCCCACGCCAGCTCCAGCGGCGGCAGCAGCGGCAGCCCCTCCCCCACCGGAGGAATCTGGACCGGCTAAAGGAACCCACAGACGGCGGATAATGGACAACTTGGAAGCCCCGGTGATGCTTCCTCTTCGTCCCTATGGGCCCACAATAGATGATGGGCACGGGGGAGAGATGCAGGCTTACCAGTACTGGCCTTTCTCTTCCTCAGACCTTTACAACTGGAAAAATAACAATCCCCCTTTTTCTGAGGACCCCACCCAGCTTACAGGTCTAGTTGAGTCGCTGATGTTCTCACACCAGCCCACTTGGGATGACTGCCAGCAGCTTTTGGGGACTCTCTTCACAACAGAGGAACGGGAGAGAATCCTCTTGGAAGCCAGAAAGAATATTCTTGGAGCAGACGGGAGACCAACCCAACTTCCTAACGTCATCGAAGCTGGCTTCCCCTTAAACCGACCCAACTGGGACCCTAACACCTTTGAAGGTAGGGAGCATCTGTCCACCTATCGCCGGGCTCTTGTAGTGGGTCTCCGAGCGGCTGCTAGGCGGCCAACTAATTTGGCCAAGGTAAGAGAGATTATTCAGGGACCCAATGAATCTCCCTCCATGTTTCTGGAGAGGATTATGGAAGCATATAGGAGATATACTCCCTTTGATCCTCAGGCAGAGGACCAAAAGGCATCTGTTGTAATGGCTTTTATTGGGCAGGCTGCCCTAGATATTAAGAAAAAGTTACAACGTTTAGATGGATTACAGGATATGACTTTAAGAGATTTGGTTAAAGAGGCGGAGAAAGTATATTATAAGAGAGAAACTGAGGAAGAAAAGGAGCAGAGGAGGGAGAAGGAAAGGGAACACAGGGAAGAGGAGAGAAACAGAAGGCAGACTAAAGCATTGGCTAAGGTCCTGGTCACAGCCACAGATAGGCCAGAAGCTGGAAGGCAGGGAGACAGAAAGGGATACCTGGGCCCACACCAAAGGCTGCCCCTGGACTCAGATCAATGTGCCTACTGTAAGGAAAAGGGACACTGGGCTAAGGAGTGCCCCAACAAGAAACGGACGCGCCGGCCTGCCATGCTGACTCTAGAAGATGACTAGGAAAGTCGGGGCTTGGATCCCCTCCCCGAGCTCAGGGTAACTTTTGAAGTGGAGGGGACCCCAGTGAACTTTGAAGTAGATACAGGAGCAGTATATTCAGCCCTCAAGGCCCCACTGGGCCCTCTATCTAATAAAAGATCCTAGTTCAAGGGGCTAATGGCAGTAAATATCGGGCTTGGACAACAAAGAGGACAATGGACCTAGGAAGGGGAAAAGTCCACCACTCCTTCCTAGTAATCCCAGAATGCCCGGCCCCATTGATGGGCAGGGACCTACTCACCAAGCTCCGGGCTAAAATAACCTTCAACCCTGATGGCCCCCAAGTGGAGTTTCTAAACCCTTCAGTAAAGGCCCCTATAGTCACGGCTCTGACTATGTCAGTAGAAGATGAACATCAGCTCTTCACGGCCTCTGGGACTGATCAAACAGGTAGACTACCCCAGAGATGGATAAAGGATTATTCTGATGCCTGGGCAGAAACTGCTGGGTTAGGACTGGCCGTAAAACAACCTCCAATAGTAATAGAATTAAAAGCCTCTGCCTCTCCAATCAGTGTTAAGCAATATCCTCTGAGCAAAGAAGCTAGGGATGGGATAAGACCCCATATTCAGAAATACCTGGCTCTGGGGGTCCTAAGGCCCTGTCAATCGGCCTGGAATACCCCCCTGTTACCAGTAAGGAAGCCAGGAACTGGGGACTACCGTCCTGTTCAAGACCTGAGAGAGATCAACAGCAGAGTGCAGGACATTCACCCCACGGTACCTAATCCATACAATTTGCTTAGCACTCTGAATCCAGAGCGGATATGGTACACAGTGCTGGACTTAAAAGATGCTTTCTTCTGTTTGCCCCTACATAAGGACAGTCAGTTGTTGTTTGCTTTCGAATGGATAGACCCAGAAATAGGAACATCTGGCCAACTAACCTGGACTAGACTCCCACAGGGGTTCAAAAACTCCCCCACCCTCTTTGATGAAGCTCTCCACAGGGACCTCAATGGCTTCAGAACTGCACACCCCGAAGTCACCCTACTCCAATATGTGGATGATCTGCTGCTGGCAGCCAACACCAAGGAGAACTGTGAGTCTGGGACCCGAGCACTATTATCGGAGCTTGCTCAGCTCGGATATAGGGCTTCTGCCAAAAAGGCCCAAATTTGTCAACAAGAAGTAATCTTCCTGGGTTACTCTCTTAGGGGCGGCAAACGATGGCTTACTGAGTCTAGAAAACGAACTGTTGTGCAGATACCGCCCCCATCTGATAAGAGACAGCTCAGAGAGTTTCTTGGGACTGCCGGCTTTTGTAGGTTATGGATTCCTGGGTATGCGTCTTTGGCGGCTCCTTTATACCCACTGATAAAGGGAGATGTCCAATTCCAATGGACTCCTGAGCACCAACTGGCTTTTGATAATATCAAAAGGGCGCTGTTATCTGCCCCGGCCTTGGCACTCCCAGATGTAGAAAAACCCTTCACTCTCTACATCGAAGAAAAGAAAGGAATAGCGCGGGGAGTGCTCACTCAGACTTTGGGACCTTGGAAAAGGCCGGTGGCGTACTTATCAAAGAAACTGGACCCAGTGGCTAGCGGATGGCCCCATTGTCTAAGGGCTATAGCCGCGGCAGCCCTTCTAATAAAGGATGCTGATAAATTAACGTTGGGACAGAAGCTAACCATCATAGCCCCCCATGCCTTGGAAAGTATCATCCGTCAGCCTCCAGACAGGTGGTTGTCAAATTCCAGAATAACTCATTACCAGAGTCTCTTGCTTGACAAAGACAGAATAACGCTGGGACCCCCTGCTCCACTTAACCCGGCTACCCTGCTGCCAGAAGAATCATCAGGACCTGTCGCTCATGATTGTCAACACATACTGGCAGAGGAGACCAGTGTACGTCGAGACTTAAAGGATCAGCCACTGCCCTGCCCTGAGGTCGTATGGTTTACGGACGGGAGCAGCTTCCTCCAGGAAGGTAAGTGGCGGGCTGGAGCAGCAGTAGTTAGCAAAACTAATGTTATCTGGTCCTCTAGCCTCCCAGAAGGAACATCAGCTCAAAAAGCAGAACTAATTGCCCTGACGAAAGCGCTGGAGCTAGCATCAGGCAAAAGAGCCACCATACACACTGATAGCCGCTATGCTTTCGCCACTGCTCATGTGCACGGGGCTATTTACCAGCAAAGGGGACTACTAACCTCCGCCGGGAAGGAAATAAAGAACAAAGATGAGGTCCTCCACCTTCTCTCGGCAGTAAAAGGCCCTAAAGAACTAGCTATAGTGCACTGCCAGGGACACCAGAAGGGGAATGACCCCGTGGCAGTCGGAAACAGACGGGCAGATGAGGAAGCTAAGTTGGCAGCCCTAAACGGAGTGACCCTGTTAGCTGTTTCCATGCCGGGGGAACAACAACCAGGAAACTTGGCTGCACAGGAACATTCAGGTAGCTTATGGCCTGGGGGCACAGACACTGAACTCCGGGATCCCACAGAGCCAAGTTCACAATTCCAAAAAGCCCAACTCTACGTCAAAGATGTACACCAGCTTACCCATTTAGGTTCAAAGAAGTTACAGGCACTCTTGAAAGACAAAAGAAAGGACTTATCGTTGACTGACTCACAAAGGAAAGAAATAGCCGAGCAGGTGACTAGAGCTTGTCAAGTCTGCCAATTAGTTAATGCTTATCCATCCAAGCTTCCAGTAGGAAAGCGTTTGCGAGGGACCAGACCTGGACAGTTCTGGGAAGTGGACTTTACTGAAATCAAGCCAGCAAGGTATGGACTTAAGTATCTCCTAGTCTTTGTAGATACTTTTTCAGGATGGGTAGAAGCCTTCCCCACGAAGAAAGAAACGGCTCAGATGGTGGTCAAAAAGATTCTGGAAGACATCTTTCCAAGATTTGGACTGCCTAAGGTAATGGGGTCCGATAACGGACCGGCGTTTGTGGCCCAGGTAAGTCAGGGATTGGCCAGGACCCTGGGGATTAATTGGAAGTTACATTGTGCCTATAGACCCCAGAGTTCAGGACAGGTAGAAAGGATGAATAGAACAATTAAAGAGACCTTAACAAAATTAAGCTTGGAGACCGGCATAAAAGACTGGACTATGCTCCTACCTTATGCCCTGTTTCGTGCAAGAAATACCCCCTCCGTCTCTTTGTGTAACCTCACCCCCTATGAAATTCTTTATGGTGCCCCTCCTCCATCAGGGATCTGACCCCAACCCTGAGACTTAATGATTCTTTTCACACCCCCTTGCTTAACAGACTTAAAGCCCTTGAACACACCCAGCGATACCTGTGGAAACGGCTGGCCACCGCTTATCAGCCCGGAGACAAGGAAATCCCACACCGATATCAAGTGGGAGACGTCGTCTACGTGAGACGACATCAGGTGTCATCCTTGGAACCCCACTGGAAAGGGCCATACCAGGTGCTGCTAATAACGCCTACAGCAGTAAAAGTAGATGGGATCGCTTCCTGGATCCATGCCTCCCATCTCAAGCCTGCCCCCTGTCCAGACTCCGGCTGGAAACTGGAACAGACTGGTAACCCTCTCAAGCTGCGTGTCCCTCGTGTGGGTAGGGCTATGGATTCTTCCCCTGACCACCTGCAGCCCTAATCCCCATCAGCCTGTTCAACAACACTGGCAGATTATAAATCCCACTGGACAAGTAGTATGGTCTATTTCACATATAGCTCCCTTATGGACTTGGTGGCCATCCCTCCATCCGGACATTTGTCAACTGGCCATAGGCCTTTCTGACTGGGACCTCCCTGACATAGAGGACCCCACACAGATCCAGCTCAACCCCAAACCAGGACAATATTCCCCACGGGGTAATCATATGCATTATGGATGTCATCACCCACATCATAGGTGGTAGACTAGCCAGTCTTGATTACTATGTGTGTCCAGCTGATTTCCGAAGTCGCAAACAGGCCCGAACCTGTGGAGGGCCCAATGACTTTTATTGCAAATCTTGGGGTTGTGAACAAACAGGAGCTGCATGGTGGAAACTGAATTCCCCAGACAGCATGATTCAGGTAGGGCGAAATGATGCTTGGATAAACCCTAGAGACTGTATAACTAGCCGAGTGTTGAACACTCGCTGTGGAAAAACTAGTCTGTGTAACCCCCTCAACATAACTTTTACCTCCAAAGCAAGGGGTTACCTCAGGACGACCTGGCTTACGGGTAATACCTGGGGAATGCAATTCTATGTCTATGGCCCCACCTATGACTTTGGTCTCTGGTTCACCATCAGACTTAAGCAGGAAGAAAATCCCACGGCAATAGGGCCCAATCCCCTTAAGCCAGGAATTAAGCCTCCCAAACCCCCTTCGCTTAGAACTACCAGAACCCCTCTACTAACCCATTCCTCCCGGTTTCTGTCTTTACCTACTTCCCCAGTCCAGAGTACAGTTGACTCCTCCCCCTGGGAATTAATTAAAGGAACCTTCGCGGTACTGAACTCCACACAGCCAGACCTCACCCAATCCTGCTGGCTATGCCTCTCTGCCGCGCCCCCTTATTATGAAGGGATAGCAGTTAATGGGAGTTACGCCGTAAAAACCCAGAAATAACCGGGGCAGGTTTATGTATAGGGTCCCCCCCAAAAGTAAACAACATATATGTACCCAGAAAGGAGAAATTAATGCCACGCAGGGCTTTTTAGTCCCCGAGAAAGGAACCTGGTGGGCGTGTGACTCAGGACTAACTCCTTGCGTTTCAGTTCAGGTGTTTGACAGATCAGTAAACTATTGTGTGATGGTGCAAGTACTCCCCAGGGTGCTTTTTCATGATGCAGAATCATTTGAAGGTTTAGCAGGGGGACAAATAACCCGTTTCCGTCGGGAACCAGTGTCCCTCACTCTGGCCATACTATTGGGGATAGGAGCTGTAGCAGGAGTTGGAACAGGAACTGCTGCCATGATCCGAGGGTCACAACAAATGGCCCAGTTAGAGACAGCAATAGATCAGGACTTGAAGACATTGGAGACCTCTATCACAGCCTTGCAGGAGTCCTTAACCTCTCTCTCTGAGGTTGTTTTGCAGAATAGGCGAGGATTAGATCTTCTTTTTATGAGGGAAGGAGGCCTCTGTGTAGCACTAAGGGAAGAATGTTGTTTTTATGCTGACCATACTGGAGTTGTAAAAGAATCCATAAGTAAACTAAGAAAACGCCTTGAAGAGCGCCAGAGAGAGAGGGAAACTCAACAAGGGTGGTTTGAGTCTTGGTTTACCCAGTCCCCCTTGTTAACTACACTCCTATTGGCTCTAGCTGGACCCTTGATCATTCTTATACTGTTACTAACTGTGGGTCCCTGTTTGCTTAACCGCATAGTTTCTTTCCTCCAGGCTCAGATTGGACAGGTGAAACTCATGGTAATCAGACAACAATATGCTCCACTGGCGGGAATGGAAAATGAGACTCCCCAATAATTATGATTCATTACTTTTAAGATTAAAAGTAGTCAGAAAAAGGAGTGGGGAATGAAAGGGTAAAGTTTCTAAGCTGGAAAGCTTGAATTAAAATGTAAAAGATTAGGTACTATTAAGTTCCTCTGTTACACCCAGATTCCTGAGATAGTTAAGACAACGCCCTACTGGCCATTCAGCCTAGGGCCCTGTGCAGTTTGTCACAGGGCCCGAACCAATCAGTTTGAATGTGTACCCAGTTTAGAAGTGACCAATCACCCCTGCCCAGCCTGTTCCCGCCAATGAATGGACTAATCATGTATCAGAGTTGTTGTTCAATTTTCCCGCGCCTCATGATGATTTGTTCTGATGTATGCAAAGCCCCCCACCCTCTCCAAAAAGTGTACTTAAGCTATGCTTGACCTCTGCTCTGGGCTCTGGGCCGCTCTCCCTTCTTGAGTGAGCACAGAGCCCCAACGCGTTGGAACGGATCCCTAATAAAAATCCCCCTTGCCATTGCATGAAGCTAGTCTCGTGTGGTCTTTCCTTCTCTGACGTTTCGCCGGACCCTTACAATAGTTATATAAGATGTTAAATATAGTGTAACGTGGTTAGTTTTATTTCTAATATCTTTGCAACACTTCTATAAATCTAACACTATTCTAAAATTGAAAGTTTATTTTAAACAGGAAGGAAAAATGAAGGACAGCATTCTGGACAGGGACTATATAAAGAATTTGTCACTGTAAATAGAAAAGCTATAGTATTTCTATTGTCCCCTAAATGTGTAGAAAACAAACAAACAACAACAAAACAGTGTGTATTTTTTTTAAACATATTTTCTAGTTGTTGATGGACCTTTATTTTCTTTCTTTATATGTGATGGTGAGAATTGAACTCACAGCTAGGCAAGTGCTCTACCACTGAGCCACAACCCCAGCCTTAGCGTATATTTTGATGATCTTTTTCTTGTAAGTAACATGAGCAATCTAAAACTGCCAGCTGAGAACACAAAATGTCAGTTGAGGTTCAACCGTAAAGAACTGTGCAGCGAACTTAAAAGATTTAATATGAAGGTATTTGATAATTGATATACACACTCTGTGGCAAAGAAATTCAAGATGAAAAAAATTATCAATTATTATATCTGAGGCAAAAGAGAGGGTGTTTTGTATGGAATGGAGAGAGAGAGAGAGGTGTGTGGGGGGGTAATTCACAGGGAAGAAATAAGAACTTTTCTCCATCAGAGTTAGGAACAGGTAAGTTCAAAGTTGCATCTCTGGAAGTCTTCTTGATCTCTCAGAGTGGATTAGCTTCCCTGACTCCACTTTCCCCATTATACTTTCCATGACTGTAATTTATTTACTGACTTGTAAATAGATTAGCCACCATCATCTTCCAATGAGGACTTGGTCTTTTACTTTTAAAGATGTAATCTAAATGAGTGAAAGGGATTATGGTAATATGGCAACACTAACAGTCTCAGGTCACTAAAGTCACCAGTCTGGAATATCTGTTTGTTAAGGATCTGTTGAGATTTTATGTTGCAGAATTACTTTATGTCTTTCAAATAAAATAGGAATTAATGAAATTCATACTCAGAATATCTGCCTTTAGTACATAATATTTTAAGTGTAATGTATCAGTCGATTTTTCACAAAGATGGTATTGTTATACACAAGACAGTAAATAACCCAATAAATGATTATCCCACATAAAGATGTGTAAAATAGGGCCTAGATATTATTTCTCTAATTAATGTAAATCTAATCTTGGTCTTTGCCAAAAAATAAAAGTGCTCTTCATTAATTCTCAGATGAAACCTTTGGTTCAATCTCAGTAAACATTTTAGAAAGACTTTATATGGTACAATTAAAACCACAAACCCTAAATAGATTTTTGTTTTTAATTTCACCTATTTTTTAGCAAATGTTTAATATTCCTTAGGACAAAGGGCTCTGAGCAAACAGTGACTGTTTCACTCCTAAGAGGCAGTATCTACCTATGAAGCCCAGGAGGGACGCACACAGCATAGCCTGAGTATTCCCTGTGTGCAGAGGGGAGAGCAACTCACCCACCCTCTGCTCTCACAGCAGGGGATGCCTGCCCCTTCTAGTACAGACCTCCTAACTGTAAGCTGTGGGAGGCCTCCGCTCAAGTTCAGAGAATTACTTAGAGACATTAAGAAGCATCTGCCTTGTCAAAACATTTGGAGAGAGGGCTGTAGATAAAGACATTGTCGAGCTGCTTCAGACAGGAGGCAAGCAGATGAACAGAACCATAACTCAGCATAAGTGATTCTTTCACCATTCTCCCTTTCAACATGAGGGCAGCACAAGAAATTCCTCAAAGTCCATCCAAAGAAAGCACTTATGCTAGTCACGTGGGGATCCTGCTGGAATCTGGATTCTGATTTACTAGATATGGATTGAAGCCTGAGATTCCGCGTTTCCAATAAGCTTCCAAGTGATATTAATGCTGCTTTCTCAAAATCAGCCATTGATGAGCAGGAATCTAATGGAATCTGGGTAATTTTGTTTTGAAAGGAATTTGATAACTCAGATTAATTCTCTGAACATGTATTCAGGCTCTAACCAAAGGAACAACAAAGAAACAGCAGATCAGTAAAATAAATTAGACTGAGAATCTGCATTTAGTGCAAAGGAATGCAATAACAACTTAGAAAGCCTAGTAGATAATTTTATTTAGCCATAGTTCATTGCAATATACCATTAAGCAATGAAAACTATCTAGATAGTCACATATTTATCTCACTTTTCTCTCAAAGAAGGTACATGTTTGTAAAACTGACCAAAGAGTTTTGTTCCCTAGGAAATCAACTTCTAAAAGAACAAAAATTTAAAAAAAAAGCAACTTTTTTTTTTGCTATAATCTATATCAAAGTTTAATATATATAACAGATGAGATCTTTTCATTCTGGCTTTCACAGTATTTGAAAAGTAGAAGATTAAAAATTGCATTGCACCATGCCCTTGGTGACTACTGAAGGAACTAAATTGATTAAACTGTCACTCATCATTTACTGTGGTTAGTGCTTCATTAGGCACCGATAGGCACAATATATCTTAGTCAAATACTTCTGTGGAGTATTTAGTTCTCAAGGCATGAAAACAAAACCCTAGGTTGTGAGTAAAAGCCCCTCTTTAGAAGACATTTGCTGTAAAACAATGTACTTTTTACCTAAGGGGAAACTGAGAATTATTTTTCAAAGTATTAAACAAAATTATTTGTCCAAGAAGGTATATTTACAAATTAGCATATCAGCATAAAAATTAAAAGTAAAGTAGAAAGTAGAGCAGGCTAAGGTAGTTCAGAAAAGGTGAGTCCCAGGGGATCCTGCTGCTGACTTGGCCCCAGGCAGGTGACTGGAGTCCCCTCACCAGAGTCTACAACTGCAGTGAGACTAACAAGGAAGACCAAGAGGCCCAATTTTTGCACATACATTTTAAGTACTGTGGATGTGTATTTTATTAGTTGTCTGTTTTAATCAAATGGCAAAGCTGTATTTTGCTTTCTGGTCCTATTATCTAAGCCAGAAACCCAGGAACCATCTGAAATCCTGCCTTTCCTTTACTATACATATTCAGTCAAGTTGTCACATCCTAAGCCTTCTGAAATATTCCTCCATTTTGATCTCCAGCTACTTTCCCCTCTTTTCCTTCCCCCCTCCTTCTAGTTGCTTTCCAAACCTTACATCTCTATCCACAAACATCACCTCTTTTCCCTCTTAGTGATACCCTCATCCATGGTAAGAACCACATGCTCCTTCTACTCTAGCACTGTCTTTCTCAAGTCAGGCTGGGTAACCCACTGGTGGAGCCTCCTTTGGCACCCCATTTCTCTTTAACCATCTCCAAGGAGAAGTATCATCACTCACCACCCTATCTCTCCCTCTGACCTTGATGTTCTCATCTTTGTAGCCATAGGACCTGACAGTGCCTGGTACAAAATGTTCAATGAATACCTTTAAAATGAATGAATGAATGGATTTCATGAACTAGCGTGGGGAGTACATGCACGAGAAAACAGTAGAGAAAGCTATTTGATTGAGACCTGATATTATCACATGAAATTAAACACTAAAAAGCCAAGTCATTAATTTTACCGTATCTCAATTCTAATTCCATATATAAGACACTCCCTGAGGACCCAGTGGTCTCCATGGAAACCTCTGGTTCAGCGGTATGATTTACTTTAATGCCAAACTATAGAGACACAGGGCCTTAGAGAATGACTCAAACAGTGCTTTGGTTTTTACATGTTAGGAAGTGGTGCCACGTGCTGACATGTCTTCACTTCTGTCCTAGAACCAGAAACTTTATGTCCTTGACTCCTAGGCCAGTGATCCCTTCCTTATGCTCTGCTGCCACCTCAATTAGAACAATTTGTCTTTCTTAGGTCAGCCAGGTCAGAATAAAGAAAAGAGGATATTAAGATGACAACTTTGTTCTCTCTCCAGGCATAGAAATGCTAGCAAGGACAAAGAGAGAATGAAATCAAGAATTCAAAATTAAAGGTTTGAGTAAAGCACACAATAAAATCATGCTAGAAAATTGAAGTTTACCACTATTGTAAGTGTCCTGAAAATAAGATGGATGTTGATATTTAAAAATGTTGAAAAATTTCAAACAGATAATTATGGATAATGAAAGTTCTATAGATAGATTCTTAACATAATAACCCCAGGTTATATAAATAGCTGGGAATACTCAGACTGGTAACACCCAGATACTACTCATAATTAATTAAAAAATGAAAAGATGCCCTCACTGAGGACTACCATAAGGAAAAAAATGGAAAATGCAAATACTGCTTTGAAGAGCAAAGGAATACTATTTTTTTTTTTGTCTTGCAGGACAATGAAAGAAGAGGAGTTATGATAAAGTCACTTAAAACACTTCTGATGATGGCACATCTCTAAGGAATGAACATAAATCAGAACAAGAAGAAACAAATTATTAAGCCTTGCACATCTTTAATTTCTGTTTATATGACAGCTGCTGCAGAATAAGGAGGTTGTATTTTAAATCTTCTCTTGGAAAATGTATTAATCCTTGTATAACTGTATAGGGAATTAGGAAGAAAACTGTTCACAGGTAATTATCTTAAAGATCAAAGCAAATGACAAGTTCCAGCCATCTTTTCTGAGAAACTGTATCTGGCATATCATGAAGAGAAATCACTGCTAAAATCTTCATGTAAGTCATACTTCTACAAAGAGAACTCTGAACTTCAAGTATGTTAAATTCATCAGTTTAGTTCCAGTCATCAGATGGCATAGATGAACCCTGATGGACTATGGAAAACAGTGTTGAAATGAGTGCTACTAAGACAGATGACAGATTGCCTTATACTCTATAGTAAAATATTTGACAATCAATCTTAGCATATTGGAGATATGAAGGCAAAAATCTTTCCATTGTGAATCCTCATGGTCCATTTTTTGGTGAAAGCTGTGAACTTCATAGAATATTGTCATAGACTTGCTCTGGATTGTGTCTGTGCACAATGATGCTGAACATAGACTGTAATGAAAGGCACCCCCTGGAGTTGTGCAGTGGATTAGTGTTAGGGGTTACTGCTTGAGAGCAGGGACTTAGTGCTTTTCACTCTTGACATTCTATAAAGATTTGCTGAATGAATGGAGAGACTCATATTGTATACATGAGATCTTTGTGGGCAGGGAGCTGCCCTGGGATTCTAGAGGTGTTTTTATTTTACTTTATTGTATTTTATTTTGCTCCTGTGCCACCACCAACCAGCCAGTGTTGGAAACATAACCTAGTACCTTCACACTTGGAGGGTGTAAAATGGCCATAAAACAACAGTAAAAGAAATTATAAATTGTTTTCATAGAGTTCCAAAACAGTTTCTAAGTTAAACAAGCTAGGATTAAACATGACAAACAGATTGAAGTTTACATAGTAGCTATAATAAAGTTTTTTAATCTGTTGAGTTTCCATTACACTATGAATATATTAAATTTTTAAAAGCAAATATGGTAAAAACTAGCAATAAAGGAGGAAACATTTGAATTATCCAGCAGAATGAATGATAAAAGCCTTGCTAAGCTCTACAGAAAATGCAATTAGATAAACATCTCACTCATGGCATCTATTGTCTCACAAGAAATACAGAGAATCGTGAAATGCCAGAGCAAAGGATGAACTCCTTGCATGTGAACAGGAAAACATAAACCTCCTCAGATTCAGTCATTAATAATTAATCAGTGCCTGACACATTCCGTGAGTATGTTTTGTGTATTTTTTAAATGAAATTAGGAAGCTGATTTGGGGCCATTGATGGGTTCTTTTCCTTTTGTTTAATGGCATCTTTACCAATAGGGGTTTGAGGATACTACATTTAAAGAGTAAATTGAAAAACACAAAAAACATAATTACCTATGCAATTACATAATATAGCATCTAAAATCAAGATAGCATTTAGTACCTCTAAGGCATATTTATTCTTTCAGCATAATACCTAGAAATAAAAAAAATTATTCTTACCTAAATTATGCCCCAGACAATTCAGTGTCCTCAGCAATTAATTCACACATGTCACACAGAAGCTCCACTTTCATCCTTCAATGGGCAGCATGAAGTGGTCCATCTAGTCTCTTTACTCCCTATTGTCCTGTGATATTTACAGAGGCTCCTACTTTCTACTTTCTGTCCAATCCCATTTCCATTCAACCATGTCATTCCTGTACATATAAGCAGTCTATCTCTTCACCTGGACTGGATTAGAAATTCTCAATTGGCTGAAACACTTACTGAAACAGTTTCAAATGATTTTTCCTTGTTTGAATAGCAAGCATATATTGGATTTATATATTATAACTACGGATCCAAAGGACTACTTTCCACAACCCATTTTTTAAATCCATGGAAAATTTTTTATCATTTTAAGAACTATGGCTTCATATTTTATTCCCTTTCATCACTAGCTCATCAGTTAGCACATGACCTTCTTTTCAACTTTGCTTTCTATTAAAGTTCTGATTTCACTAACAGTTATATGATAAGGATAATAAACTTTTTATTTTAATATTTTTTGGCTATAAATGAACACAATAGCTTTATTCTTATTATTTATTTTTATGTAATGGTGCTGGATTGAACCCATTACAGTGCCTCATACATGCTAGGAGAGCACTCTACCACTGAGCCATAACTCCAGCCCAGGATTATAAACTTCTATCACCACACTACTAACAAGCTGCCAGCCATAAGGTTTCCATCTATACTATGCTGTTAGATTGGCACCAACCCATTGTAACCAGGAATTCAAATCCACAGGGCAAGGACTCTCATAGCCAACTGTTAATATCTGAAGCCATGAATATTAAATTGACAACAGATCAGGACATACAGTAAAATATTCATATACTCCTCTTTTTTTCCTCCAAAGACACTGAAGTGTCAGTTAAGGAACAAAATTTTAAACAAGGGTAAAAGAAATTTGTGAGGAGGCACAAGTGTATGAGAGAGAACCTGTTTTCAGAAGATGCAGATGAATCCCCACACACAGCTGCAACTTTCAGAGGTAGTCAGTATTTAACAAAGCAACTCAGAAAGGCTAAGCACACAGACTGTAAAAACTGTGAAGATGAGTCTAAGCTGGAAACAGGTAGAGAACTGAATGTTTATACAAAGAACAATCAACCAATAGATCCCCTCTAACCATATCCCACCTTACTCCCTATGCACACTAGTAGGACATATGAAACTAAACCTGTAAGGCCTTAAACTGAAGATAAAAATTGCAGCAGAGAAAAGGCTTATGTACTGAGGTGAAAAGAGGGCACCAAGTGAAAAATACGTCAAGTGGTGTGTGTGACCATCAACCTCCCTCTTCCACCATCATTTGAGGTTGTCAGCTGCCAGGAATCAGCACCTCAGGAAAAACAATGAGCAGGCCTTCAACATTGCCATCTGAAGACCTCCCACTGAGAAGTCCAGATCTTTCCATGAAGAGTATACAATGAACTGACCAGTGAACTGGCTTAGAGACTTGGAATGCATCATTTAAAAACATAAATGGACACCCAAGCACCTCACCCATTGCTATATTTGAAGAAAGCTATCAATCTAAACCAGAGAAAAAGGAAAGGAAACAGGCTCAATTCTGTGCACATGTGTGTACACACACACACACACACACACACACACACACACACACATACTTTTTTGAGGTGCAAGGTTGGGAAGATAAGTTATAAAATAAGAGATAAAATAGTTTTAAAAAGAAAACCCCAGAGGATTAATATAGGAACTTCTGGAAAGTATAAAATTTTCTACATTCTGAAACACCTAAGTCTTCATATTGAAAGGAAAATACCCAGCACCAACACAAAAATACCCTACCTACCAAGGCACAGCATCATGAAGTCTCAGAACACTGAGGACAGAGAAGAACACAACACTCACCAGAGGGAAAGTATGAAGGGAGCCACAAGTGGGTGACACTCAGAATAGAATCAGACTTCCCCACAGCAATATGATAAAGCTCTGAAGAAATGAATTAGTACACTGAAAACTCTGAGGAAAAATTAGACTAACATTCATATTTACTATGCATTATCATTAATTATACACTTACCCAAACTTTTATCAGTCTTGTGTGTAGAATAAAGACATTTTTGGAAAACTAAGCAGGCCATCTCCCCAATGCAACCCTTCTTGGGAAACTAAAGGAAGAAGACACATAACCCAGGGTATAAGAAATCTATAACAAGTAGAATTCCAGAAGGCAAAGGACTCCATCCCAGAAGTGACTATTGGGAGAGATGAATCAGGAAACCAATCAAACACACTGAAATACTCAGGGGCTGCAATAGTAGGAAGGTTTACAACTAACAAGTTCTACTCCCCCTAGAACTAAAGCTTCAGTGTTTTGAGAGGCCAGTGATGGCTAGAGCCATGGAAGAGGGACTTTTCCACAGAAGTTGTAGTCAGCTATTTCCAGATATGTGGCATTTTTAAAGCAAAGAAGAATCAGGGAAGAATATCCAGTCTCCTTTTCCTCCTACCTGCTTTTTGCCTGAACCCAACTGGAACCCAGTAGCCAAGGCTACTGGGGATGTAGTCTGTCAGAATCATCTATCCAGGAAGCAGGATGGCACAAAAGAGTTTAGAAAGGGATTCTCCCACAATGGGAGGGCCGGGGGGAAGAAAGCAGCCTTCTGGGATGACAGATATTCTAACTATGCTAAGGCAAGAAATCAGAGGGTTGAGAGATGAAAATGTCAAGGAAAAAAAGGCTAAGGGAGGAGATGTCAAGAAATTAAATAGGTATGATAGATTTGTTGGTGTGTTTGAAGAGTAGGAAAATATTTTTCTCATAACTGACAAATATTTTACAACTGTAAATAACTAGCAATAGGAACAAAGACAACTTAATAAAAAATCACAGGCGATTATTAAGTCCAAGAAAAGCAAAAGACTATACAGGGAAGAGTACATAATCATGAATACTACTTGACTTGACTATGAGTAATATATGATACAGATTGTATATAGGGAGAACGAGAAGAAGATGGAGTGGGAATGGTTAGTGAAGAAAGTTAAGCCCTCATCTACCCTGATACCTATTCAGTAGACAATGTCTAAAACAGTGTATCAATGAACATCAACATAAACAATTACTTAAGACATCTGAAGTGGACACTCTTGTTAAGAGTTTAAAGTACCTAGCAGCCCCTGGGAATTAAAGACAGGCATGGCTGAGGTAGGAGATCACTGGTTCCTGCTATTGTATGTCCTGGCAGTTGTTAGTTGCTGGCTATACCTAGAATAGGGTTTTATTGTCACAGTTTTGTGATTTGCAAACTGAAGGTATGGGAAGTGATGGGATTTTGTCAATTAAGGTAGCAATGAAGACAAGAAGGGTCAGAGAGAACTTAACTTGGGTTTTCAGTGATTTTCTGCATTGCCTTCTCTTTACATGCAGAGCACTGCTAGTTGCACGTTCAAAAAAATTAAATAACTTAAACATTAAACAGACTAGCATACATCCAATGTTCTCTAAACTTTGGGCACTGTTTTATATATTTCTAAATTGAAACACACACACACACACACACACACAGACTTTTATTTTTCCTAAAAAACAAAAACTTTCATATGTGACCATCTCTCGTTATTCTCACAAAAAAAGTGAGACAGCTGAGTACATCAAAGGTTAAAATAGTGTAATGAATCTTAGTCACTGTCTTTGGCTCTTTAAAAACCACTCCAAAACCAGTTTCTGGGTAGTCAATTACTTTGTCAACCTTGATTTTAAAAGTGGAGGTGGGGAGGATTTAATTTAAAAAAATTTCAGTTGTGAGAACTATGTACATTGCCTCCTTTTATATATTATCATTCAACTAATTTGTCACTACATAGTAGCCAAATATAATATGCTGAATGATAACACAAATTCACTTTTTCTCTCATAAACAAATCCATACATTAATAAGCCACAGTGAGATATAAAATCCACAGCCACAATAAAAATTTAACTGCCTCATTTCAACATTCCAAAGCCATCACTAAATTCAGCGGTTTGGGAGCCACTCTCTAATGCCATAATGACAGGGTAATAGAGAACTGTAATTTACAGAGGTAATTCATTATTAGGCAATGTAACATAAATTTTCTGTAAGGAATTTGACTGTGTAGTCAATAGTCCTTAGGTGTGGATTAAACACTCAAAATGCATTAAATCTCTTCTGACCAGTAGTATTTAGGAAAATCATTGCTATGAGAAGGTGAGGTCACAGTTAAAACCTTTTTCTATAATCCTGGCAGAATTATTATTAACTCTCAAAGGTGTCAGTTTGTGGTGATAAACTATGTGGTAATACTAAATTTAAGAGACTTCAGTAGTGGCACCAGGCTTGGAGACCATGGCTACCACCATGAGCTCAGCTTTCAAACACTGGGATGCCTTTCTGACTTGTCCCCAATTCTTCTGTTATGTTCCACGACATTGTCAGTGACTACACCAACAGTTCACTTGGATTGTGCATTTCCTGAGTAGCCCTTAAGCGCTCCTAAAGAGCTGCTATATCTAACAATGATTAATTCATGTCTTCTTTGGTCTTATAGCCTGATTAAGTAGAAAATATGCAAACAGGGTTGACAGATTACTTAGCTCATGAACTCAAATTTTCATTCTTACTGGATTCCTTTTAAAATGGACCCCCCCTTCATTCTAGCAGATTTGTTAAAAATATTAATGCCTGGAATTTGGAAGAATGTATGCCAGCACAGATACTGGCACCATGAAAATGTATTCAATCCAGTTATTCTTGTCTTAGTTTATTTTAAAAAGCTGCTCCTTGAATAAATCGGTAAAGTAGAATCTATTAGAACACTGATGTCAATAGACAATCCATAGACTGTTGGAAGAGGATTATAGCCCCCCCACACACACTATATTTAAATTATGCAAAGAACCTAACATGACAGTATAACTTGAATTATGAAATAGGAACTTTATTGTATTTGTGCTTTGGAATCACTTTAGTAGCAAAATAAAGAGCAATTTCTTATAAATCATTTTATGATATTATATATAATAAATTGTAAAGAGAAAAGGCTTTGTTTTTGGATGGGTTGGCCTTGAGTATGAGTGTTGCCCCTATTTACTAACTATGACCTTAACCATACCACTAAGTCTCTCTGGGTTTTGTTTCCTTTCAATGTATCATGGTACAATAGGTAGGTAATTAAAATGCATAACAGGGCTTAAAATAGAGTTTGTGTTCAATAAAAGTACCTTTTATTATTTATTATAATTATTATTCAAATGAAACCACAGAACCACATATAAAACAAATTTATTCTCAAGGTATGGGCTGTAGCAAGGTTCATTTATGATTCTCTTAAATCATTAGCAAATAAACCTAAGTTGTAGGAGATTTATTTTATTACACAAATTTTCTTGGTTCAGAAGAGATCATTAATGATCATGGCAGAAATTTGTATATTACCAATATGTCTGGTGATTAGGCTTATTTAATAAAAAGCAGTACTAAATGGTTTCATAGTACTTAATAAACAGGCAATTTCTTTTCTGAAACATGTAAAATAAATTTTAATGCAGACTTTTTGCTATATATCAAGAGAAATATGGAAATTTTTTCCTAACCACCCAGCTGCTACAATGTTAAATAAATTAATTTTAATCTTAAATCAGAGATGTAATAGAGGAACGGGTGATTTAATATGCAATCTCATTACATTTGACAGGCTTATTTATAAGTGATTTGCCTCACATTTTGACAAGCATAGTTAATATGTTAATTAGCTTTTAAAAAGATGATGAAAGGAAGAGACTGGCATGCTGTAATTCTTTGCACACTGTGTTGGGGAGCACTGTAGTTGATACCGCAGGGCCCCCCAAAAGCACTGTGGTCTTGATGAGATAATCATTTATTAGTTACAGTAACTTAGTCACCCAATATTAAACATTAATCCCTTAAAATAAGCCCAAGCAACTTAATGCTTTAGGAAACAAATGCAGTTCTAAACATATTTATGAGCTTCCATAAAGAATGTAAAGTTTATTTGGAGCAATGATCTCAACATCTAGAACAGAGCTCCCTGGCAAGGGAAGAACTACACAGATGAGCTGCTTTTCACCTCTGCACTTCTCTTAATGTGGTTTTCAGAACCTGGTAAGCCTTTTTGGTTTAGAAGCTTAGCAATGATTTCCTATGCTTTGACTTTCAAAGAGTTATAAAATCCAAGACTTAAGTTATAAAAGAAGGAGTGTTTAATTTGATTCCTCTACTACAATCAGGAGAAGGTATCAAAAAATCTTTCCTGAAAAGTTCTCCAATCACAGTGTACTCACATACTTCCATGGGACTGGAGACCTAGAGGAGCGAATCATTACAGCGCCAGCTCTAATATCCATCACTTGATGCCAACACATCAATGCATATGTGTCTTCATTAATATTTTTATTGCCTGTGGCTATTTAAACAGGAAACTAGAAACTGTAACACTGTGTAGGGATCGTTAGTTTTTAGTTACTACTCTACTGCCCCAGGATGGTAAATGAACTGTAAAAGTAGCCTGAAACCACTGCCACCTGCCTCCCTGCTATTGTCCATGGGTTAATATTTGCACTGCTCTTTGGTGCAGCTGAGCCATGACTCAATTATAGTCCCATTTCTAGGTCTCTGAATATCCAGTGTTGGTGTCATTGATGATGCAAAATTAGTGCCCTGTGAGTTTCTCTCTAACTGGAAAAACATACATTTTTACCTGACTTAAAGCATAATAACAAAATGGCTTGGAATAAAGTCAGATTGAAAATGACAGGCATAGATAGCACAGACATAATTCAGATTTTAGGCTTGGAAGTGAAGCTACTTAAACCTAGCACATTTGCTATTTGTTCTTGGCAATGAATAATCTTGGCATGTAGACAAAAGGGCATTTGGGGGCCTCCTATTTGCCATCAGTTTCCCTCCCTTCTTCCTAAATAACAGTCGTCTTCTTACGCTTCATTATGTCTCTGTTCAAAGGAAATTGGCAGAATGTGCTCAGGCTATCTTTGTAGAAAGAATGAACATGAAAACACACACACACACACACAAACACACACACACACACACACACATAAGAGGGGAAAGACAGACTAGAAAATAAATATGCCTGAAACAGACATATTAACAAGTCAGACTCTGTAATTCTTTAGATTTTAAAAAGCACTTCTAAAGGTTTGGGAACAATTAGCCACTAGCATATTAAAACACAGCTTCTCCTGATTCTGAGGGCACAATCTTAAATAAACTGCCAAGGAACTAAGATAAGACTGGCTCCAAGCCACAAATATTTCCAAACTATGTTTCATTAGTGGAGTCCTTAACTGAACTCTTTTTTTTTTTTTTTTTTTTTTTTTGGTGGGGCTGGGAGCTACTAGGGATTGAACTCATAGGCACGGAGCCACATCCCCAGCCCTATTATGTACTTTATTTAGAGACAGGGTCTCACTGAGTTGCTTAGCATCTCGCTTCTGCTGAGGCTGGCTTTGAACTCATGATCCTCTTGCCTCAGCCTCCAGAGCCTCTGGGATTACAGGTGTGCGCCACCACACCTGGCTTAACTGAATTTATTGAAAGGCAATCCAGAATTTGCATGCTCAGAAAAATAGAGAAATCCAGGTGCTGTAGTACATGCCTGGAATCCCAGCAACTCAGGAAGCTAAGGCGGGGTGGGGGGGGGAGGTCATAAGTTGAAGGACAGCCTGGGCAACTTAGGGAGACCCTGTCTCAAAATTAAAAACAAAACGGTGTTTGTAGTTTAGTGATAGGGTACCCTTGAGTTCAATCCCCAGTAGCAATATAAATATTACAGACAAAAATTCTGTAACTAAAGAATATTATGTTATGATTATATGCTTAGCCAACTCTGAATCAAAGGCAGAAAGCAGAAAGGTAATGAGAAAGTAACTGATAGCCTGATGCATTATCCTTAATTTCCAATCTTTCCCCCCATTGCAACCAATGATCTAAATTATCTCTTTTACCAAAGGAGGATCTACCCATTCTTGGGGGAGGGGGGATTAATAGTGTAAACAATGGTTTTAATGGATTAGCACAGCCACTCAATAACAGATAGTCACCTTTATTTTCAGCATTTTAGAATATCATTAAATGGTATTGGATTTATTAGAGGTCATTATAAAATTTATGACAATGGATCTTAGGATGTCTGATGACCAAGTTTCTTTTACTAAAAGCTACAGATCTACACCCTACAAAAATAAATATCTCAATGTGTACACAAAATGTTGCATATATTTTCAGTGGCTTTCCAGATCGCCACATCCCCTTCCTGGCCATGGGGAGGGGCTGCTGGAAGGCAAAATCAGAAAAATCTCTTCTGTGCCCTACATTACAAAGAACTTGACTGATTTCTAACCATAAAATATTTGGATCAAACAGACCAGGGAAGAAGGCAGGTCTCATCGCAGCCTAATTTACTGAAAAAGCCAAGATTACTGGGGACAGAGCAGTGAAGTGAGTACTCAACAGCAAACCCACAATGCACAATGAAGTTTGACTGGGGTCCCGGACAGGGTCACACAGCTGAATTCTATATTGGGGGCACAGTCATAGGGGAAGGTCTGTGTGCTCTGTGAAAAGTCTCACATGAACACAACTATGAGTCAAGGAAAGGGGTGTTTCTATGAATAATAACCATGTGTGACAGTGAGCCTGTCTTGAGTGCTGAAAATAAGATTAATCCTTTATAATATGATTATAACATCTAAATCACACTTGAGTGCAATCTCAGAGTAGTTTTCTATTTATAATAATTACGTATTAAATCTTGCCAGTCTTTGGACCTCATGAGATATATTTTTAAGCTCTGCTGAGACACTGTATAAAACTGAGACTACCAAAATTAAACTTCAGATTTTTTAAACTAATCATTTTATTTCACTTTGGATAACTGGTATCAACAATTTTCAGGGCATATTGTGAGCAATTTGGTACCTAATACTTATGTTTAAAATTTCAGACTATGTGTCTGAGTTTTGTTGTGAATTTAAACATGTTCCCCACAACTTCCAAATAAATCTATTGCTGTTTGGAGATATATACTTCCTTGTCATAAAATAAAGGCACAATTAAGACCCTTAAGGAGAAAAATAACAATTAGAAAAATGTCTCTGCTTCTGTCCATCAAGAATCCATTACCAGACACCATCTGCAGGCAGACTCTGATTAGGGAACATTCCCAATCACGTTTTTAAAAATCTACTAGTACTTCCACGCACAGGGAACAATCCTACACCATTAATCTTCATCCAAACTGTTAAGATGTTTGTCTAGGCTTGACCCAGACCAAGCAACACATAGATTAGTAGAGTAAAGCTTCCATTTCTCACCACATGTCAAGGCAGGTGGAATACTCTGTGGAGCCCAGGAGGACATCTGGAGGTCTGTACCATAAGGTAACTACTTCATTGGAGTATGTGTGGCTGGGGACAGATTTTGCTCTTGCAAGACCTGTGGGTCAGATGAAACATAAACAAGTTAAATCGGCATTAATAGAACAAGGGCTTTAAATCTGAACATTCTTAATTTTAAAAGGCCAAACACACTTTGGTAATTCAGAATCATGAATGCAATACCATGAGGAGAATATATTGTGATCTCTGTGTTTTGATACATGGTAATAACCATTAAAACATTTATATTTCCAAATAAAGCACTAATATCATGAATCAGTAAACAAATAATTTAAAGACTATCAGACTTAGCAGAAAAGCTTAGATATATCCTGGACTTTTCCAAGTATGTTTTATAGAATTCTATTCTGAGAGTTATAAATCTGTGTTATAAGAGAGGATTCCTTTGAGAAAAAATGGAATTTAGGAAGATATACAGTTTCACAATTGGAAGAGTTCTCAGGGCCCCTAATTTTTTTATATGTATTTGTGAATCTGCAGGAAAAGTGTATGATACTTTTTTCAAAGGGTTGTCCCCAAACTTTTTGTAGTTTCAGTCTTCTCTCAAATACTTACTAGGAAACGCTTAGTAGGGAAACTCATTTAAAAGTCAACAATTATAACGGAATCACCAAATAAACCTGGTACATATAGGTGATGAGAGAATATATGATAAATTAAAATGTCTTCTAAAAATCTTTTAAAACTGGGGAAATGATCACATGTGAAGTGAAAATAGTATATGCAGCTTGACTTCATAACTGAAAATCCTTACACACAGAAAAAAGAATGGCAGAAAATTGTGTGAATGTCTCCAGTGATTACTTCTAGAGTATAGGATTTTTCTTTTTTAATTTTTTTGTTTTTTTTCCAAGTGTTGTGCAATAAATATATAATCCTTTTAAAAATCACATGGTATTGTCCCTCACCAAAACCCCAAAACAATAAAGCCAACCTACCATAGATTGAAACTGTGAGCCAAAACAAACCTTTCTTCCTTTTAATTTGATTACCTCAGGTATTTTGTCACAGCAATGCAACACTTACTAATAAAATAAAAAGTAATATTTACTACTATGATGCTCAAGGCACACAAAACATTTTATAGTGAATACTCCTTTCCATATTCATTTTAATGTTCTGATTACTAAAATTTTTATGTAGTATTTAAGAACATGAGTTTTCCTGCTTATTAAATATAGCATTCCATTTTCTGTATTCCATGCAAAATTAAAATTTATAGGCCAGCAGTTAAGATAAAGAATTTTTCATAAAATCAACCAAGGTTTTAGTCACTCAATTTTTTTCTACAGTGAAATTTTTTTAATAATGTGAAGGTATATTATAAATTGGTCAATGCTTAAAGCATTCCATATTAAAATATATAGATTATACGCATGGTACTCAATTTTCCTGCACGTGAATAGAATAACTATTTCCAATAACATATTTACATAATAACCTCTTCTTTCCTCTGCAAGGTTTTGTCTAACCTCACTTCAGGCAAAACTTAAGTAACAGAATAATCAGAATGGGAAAGTAGCACTAAAATTTGGTCATCACATTAAAAGGTCTGGTTCCTCCAATGACTATGCTTTAATAAAGAGACCAAAGAGCTAAGTACAAGCCCTAAAATAGGTTCTGACTCATTCCATATGCTGTTGTCAAGTCAAATAGGATGGAAAAAAAATCAGGCTGGATTCCCTTGGTTTTCCTGAGGCCCTGTTGTCAAAAGCCAGGCCAGAGGGATAAAAGAATGAAAACCCATGAGATTTCTTTGACACTTCAGATGACCAGTCTGTTTATAGAAAAAATTGTGACATTCTCAACTGTAAAGAGAAAATTAGGCCTTAAGATAACCCAGAAATAGTATAAATCAACGTAATTACAAGTAATTTCCAGATCACATACGAATCTGTTAAATTGGTTAGATATTTGTGGAAAATATAAATGGAAAAAGATCTGAGTCTTCATAATTCTCTCCTCCTTCCCATCTTCATTTAGATGGGCCATAAAACTTCACAAATGACAGTGAAAATGAGTTTTCAATATCTAACTTTTCAAATCATTAAGACTGAGCTTCTTAAAATGGCTTTATGTAAGTGTGAACAGAATGAAGAATGCTATATACTCTAAGATAGTCTCCTGCATTGCTTGAAGAAAAACTCTTTCATCCTCTCCCTTTAATAGAGTTAGTCAATTAAAACAGTTTCTTGTGGAAAGTGTCCTGTATATTGATGAACAAAAGGTTTTCACCTGAAAGATGTTTCTGTCCAGTTAATAAGGTCAATAAACCCAAAGTATTTCAGGGAGGGAGTACATACTTAAAACAGCAGCTCAATCAAAAAAAAAAAAAAGAATATTAAAGAAAAACAGAAAGAATACCACGAAGTATGAAAATACAACCGTATTCAACTGAATATTTTTGAAAAAAATTTGATAAAGCTAATACTACGTATTTATATAGTTCATGCATCAAAACACGCTTACTCATGCAAAATTTATTAAACTGCATCCTCCAGCTGAAGGAAAACGGTAGGACAGGATTAATTAGCACAGCATGTGTGAAAGCTCTCTTTCTCTGTTCCTTGTCAGTTGCTATGGTTACCCTACAGGAAGAGAGCTACACTACCTTTTAAAAAAGATGAAGTTCATGGGTTATTATCAAAACTTCTTATATAATGTTTAGTTTGAATTAAAAGTCAAAAAGCAAAGTAAACCGCTAACCGAGTGAGTCTAGGTTATTTGCACATAGTTGTTTTGGGTGAGTCTGTGCAAATGAGGGGGAAGAGTTCCTATGGGTTCCTAAAATGGCTTACATAACAACTTAGTGTGACCAGCTTTGAGGGGTTGCCATGTTCACCTGATGAAAGACCCTACACCATCGGGGGAATATTGTTATTCAAGCCTTACTGCCAAGGATTCAAAGTTAGTCAGCTCTGATACCAGCATAGCAGAATCCTGGATGCACAGAGGAGTTACAGAAGCTTTATAGCTAACTGCTTACCAATGAAAGAATCATTTTCCATCTCTCTCTACGATAGCCATCTTCTGGATATTGGTTCTACCATCTGGCAGGAACAAGAATGACTCACAGGACAGTGCGTCCAACACTTGACTAAAAGCACATCAATCCTTCTGTACCAAACAACGGAGACTCTCCAGACCTTATCTTAACAGCTCTCTCTGCTTGCATTAGACTCTGGACCACTTCCTTTCTTTCTTCATTTTGTTTTGTTGGTTCTTTTTAGTTATATGTGACATTAGAATCCATTTTGATACAATTATACAAGCATGTAATATCTTATTCTAATTAGGACTCCACTTGTGTAGGTGGGCATGATGGTATTTACATATAATACATAGGAAAATTACATTAAATTAATTCTACTGTTTTTCCTATTCCTCCCTTCCCTTTGTTCCTCTTTGTCTAGTTCTGAATAATACTGAATTTCTCTTCTTTCCCTTCCCTCTCTTTATTGTGGTTTAACTTCCATATATCATCAAAAAGATTCAACCTTTGGTTTTTTGGGAATGGCTTATTCACTTAGCATGATATTGTTCAGATCCATCCATTTCCTGGCAAATGTCATAAGGACATTCTTCTTCATGGCCAAGTAATATTTCATGCATTTCCATTATATATATATATATATATATATATATATATATATATATATATATATATATCCTTATTCATTCATTGATGGGCATCTAGATTGGTTTCACAGCTTATCTATTGTGAATTGTGTGGCTATAAACATAGATGTGGCTGTGTCACTGTAGTATTAGATTTAAAATTCTTTGGATATATATCATGGGGTGGGATAGGTGGGTCAAATGGTGGTTACATTCCAAGTTTTCTGCTTTCTAGAGTGGTTGCATCAGTTGTATTCCCACCAACAATGTGTGAGTGGGACTTTTTCCCTTTTCCCCACATCCTTGCCAACATTTGTTCTTGATAATTGTCATTCTTCCTGGAGTGAGCTGGAATCTCAGCATAGTTTTAATTTGCATTTCTCTAATTGCTAGTGATGTTGAACATTTGTTGATTATTTGTATTTCTTCTTTTGAGAAGGGTCTGTTATGTTTCTTTGCCCTTTTTTTATTGGGTCACTTCCTTTTGTGGTGTTAAGCTTTTTGAGTTCTTTGTACATTCTGGAAATTAATACCTTGTAAGAGGTGCAATTGTCAAAGATGTTCTTCCATTATGTAGGCTCTCTCTTCAGTTTCTGATTGTTTCTTTTGCTGTGAAGAATATTTTCAGTTTGATGCCATCCCATTTGTTGATGTTTGATTTTATTTCTTGCGCTTTAGGAATCTGTTCAGGAAGTCGGTTCTTGTGCCAGTGTGTTGAAGTGTTGTGCCAATCTTTTAGTCTAGTAGATGCAGGGTTTCTGGTCTAATTTCTAGGTCTTTGACGAACTTACAGTTGATTTTTGTGCAGAGTGAGAGATAGGAGATAACTTTTATTCTATTAAAAATGGATTTCCAGTTTTCCCAGTACCATTTGTTGAAGAGGCTATCTTTTCTCCAGTGTGTATTTTTTGGTGTCTTTGTCTTGTATGAGGTAACTGTATTTATGTGGATTTGTCTCTGTGTCTTCAATTCTGTTCCATTGGTCTTCTTGCCTATTTTGGTGTCAATACCATGCTATTTTTGTTACTATGGCTCCGTGGTATAATTTAAGGTCTGTTATTGTAATAAATCCTGTTTCATATTTCTGGCTAAGGACTACATTTGCTATTCTGGGCCTCCTATTTTTTCCAAATGAATTTCATGACTGCCTTTTACATTTCTATGAAGAACATCATTGGAATTTTGGTGGGAACTGTATTGAATCTGTATAGCACTTTTGTTACTATGGACATTTTTGACAAAATTGATTCTGTTTTCTTAAGAATATGGTACTCCCTTTCTTTTAAGTATCTTAACTTGACTTCTCTGCTACAGAATAGTTAATTAGCAATTACTTGGTTTCCTAAGACCTTTCTTTATTTGCCCCTTAAATGCTTGTTTTGCCTAGGGCAATGTACTCAACTCTGAGCTTTCTCAAACATAACACTCTGTGGTCACTGTGGCTAATGTCATTTTTAAATTGTCATCCAGAGTTGAGTTTTCCCAAAATTTCACTTCAGATCATACTTACCCCTGGACTTCAGATCTGGTACTACTCGATTCCCCACAAGAGATGGGCACTAGAATTTCCTCCTGGCATACAGAATGAACCTACCAGAATTAACACAGGGAATATACCAGAAGAGTCTTGGAGAAAATGCATTTAGTAAATAGTTTTAGGTCCCCCAAATAGTCAAAATTTTTTACCTGTACCACTATTATATTTTATGTTCGCTGCACATGTAATTATTGTTTCAAATTCCAATGCATTCTGTTTTTGTAGTTGTTAAAATTGGTTGGGAACCTGATGAACTAACTCTATGGAGAAATTTGCTGAATCTATGATAAGGGCAGAAATGATAATTCCCATTTTTCTGCTTTGTGCAAAGAATTGGGAAGGAGCTGGTAACATTAATTTGCTATTGTCTAATAAAGTGGAATTAATAATGGCAAAAGCTGCACAAATTGCAGCAGTTGAATAAAATACAGCAAACAGAATTATCTCTGACTTCTTTAATGTCTTTCCACACAGCAGGGCACTGTTTTTTCTTGACACGGGTTTCATTATTATATGACAGCCATTCCCACACTTCTCTCACACTCCTCATTCAGTCCCTAAATACTCAGAAAAAGGATGCCTTGGTCTTAATTCAGAAATAACTATTCCTAGGAGAAGGACTCCTTTCTTCATGATTCATCTCCAAAAAGACATAAAATATTTGGGTGATATTTTACCACCCTCATTTAGGTGGGAAAATACTGGAGACCTCTTGATTCTTGGATCAAGTCCAAGGGTAAGAGTAGAGAAAAGCTTTCAGATTTCTCTCCCATTTCATGGTCCTACAGACTGACCATGAGATAACATTTTAATGGGATTATCTTTCTTATACAGGGTTTATATTAAGTAAATTATGGTGGGCTAAAACTAAAAGACTGGAACCTCTTCCCTCTTCACTTGGCAGGTTTTCCCTGGATGACCTTATTTAGCTCCATGGCTTCTGTCACTACTCATATGCTAATGATTCCAAATCCATATCTCTAGCATTGATCTTCCCCTAAAGCTTTGGACTTCTATATATATTAAAAAAAAAAAGTCCACTTAAAACGTTCATGATTCCATAGGAAGTGTCTCCTTTCCATGAAATCAGGGCATCTTGAGGACTGGCCTTTGCTTTTTGCACATTTAACACCACACAGCATTTTTTAAGGTGGAAAAACATTTCAAGATTACATTTAGAGTCTTCCTTTCCTTGAACATAACATCTTTGTTTTGGTTTTCACCCAAATTTCTACTTTAGCAGAAGCTGATCTTTATAAGATATGAAAATCCCTTTAAAATGTTTTGATTAGCATTTGCCAGTCTTTCTACTGAATAAGAGTAATATTTGAAGATAAATTCTAATAAAATGAAAGTAAGTTCAGACACATTTAAATATTAAAGCAATATTTTAATTTACTAGGACTTTATTTAATTACCCCTAAAATTTTAGGTCCAAAAATGATGTCTAATTTGTCTACCCTAGAAGGTAGAGTCTTTTTCATATTTTTCACTTTTAAGTAAGAGAAATAATCATAGCATTTTAATGAAGATGTTCCAAAAGTGGAAGAAAATATTCAAATAATTAATATTAATATACTGAAGTTTTTAAATTTTCTATTTTTATATGAAAGATAAAAACTTTTACATGAATATTACTTTAAATAAAACTGATAAATGAAGTAAGACCAATTAGTCATAATTCTTCAGCTGAATATCATAAGAGGAACATGCTTTTATTGTCTCATTAGCCTGCACAACTAAAGACTTGTAATATGGGACCTAAATTTCATATTGGTTCTGGCACCACCTTGTTAGTTGTGTCTTTTTTATTAAGTCACTGAATCACTCAAGCCTTGGTTTTGTGTATAATGAAGGGTTTAAGGTCAGGGATCAGCAAGCTGTGGACTAGTAGCCCACTGGCCTCTTGACTTTTTGCTGGAAAATGCTTATGCCCATTTATTCATATATGGCAATGGCTGCTTTTGCACTAAATAGCTGAGTTGAGCATTTGACAGAGATCACTTGATCCATAAGGGTACAATATTTGGTATCTGGCCCTTTAAGAAAAAACTTGCTACCAACCCCTGAGGCAGTCTGTTAACATTAGGGTTTGTCCAAGCACCAAAATGCAGAGATCCCATGAAACCACCACTAAAAATCTTATTTATGAAACGTAAGATCATATATGTACAAATTCCTAAAAAGCCTTTTAACTAACCCCACCTCAATGATCCCATCATACAGCATCTGCAATAGCAGAGGATACAAAATCATCTTCAACCGAGTGCATGTGAGTATCTCATCATTCTCACAGTTCGCTGCTTTACATTCCATTTTCTAGTTTCTGCTTCCCAGTTAATGAAACTCATGGTTATTATTCTAATGCTAGATGACACCACAACACAGAGAATGAATTTAACAACCTAACTAAATTGCCAGTTTGGGTGAATTTTCATATCCATGCTGATTTGTTTCCAGATTTTAGAAATTAAAGGTATAAAATATTAAATTCATCATAAGAATCTGTTTTTAAATCAATACATAATACGAATGCTAAAGCATTCACTTATAAATGTGTATTAATATATAACCAAAATATTCTATGAGTATGAATCAGTATGTGTTAAAGAAAAAAAACAGCCATGAAATAATCACAACTCTGATTAAGTCAGATCAGGTAAGAACATTAATGAATTTATGACAGAGGTGTGATTTGCACTAGACAGGCAAGAAGCCAATCTGTAATCAATATTATGCCTACATACTACTACTGTGTCAATATCTTCAACTTTCTAAACAAGAAATGAGGACAAGTGTTTCTCTGGGAACTTTATAAGAAAATCATTCTCATTTCCTTCCTAAATCTCTCTCTCTCTCTCTCTCTCTCTCTCTCTCTCTCTCTATATATATATATATATATATATATATATATATATATATATATATTCCATTTTAAAAAATTATCTATCTATCTATATAGATAGATAGAAATATATAGATAGATAAATTTTTTAAATGGAATAAACAGGGCAGTGTTTTAGTCTGTTTTCTGTTGGAAAACAAAAACATAAAATAAACCTGAGGCTGGGTAATTAATAAAGGACAGAAGTTTATTTGGCTCACAGTTTTGGAGGCTGTGACATCCAAGAGCATGATGCTGGCATCGGCTGGGTATCTGGCTTTTTACTATATCACCACTTGGCAGAGGATGCCATGTGGCAAGATACAGCCACTGAGCTAGCTCAGTTCTTTCCTCCGCTTATTATAAAGATACGAATGCCTTTATGGGGGTCCAACCCCCATGACCTCGTTTAATTCTAAGTACTCTGAGACACCCCTCTTCCAAATATCATTAACATAAATTTGGAGATAAATTTCCAACATTTGAACTTTGGGGGCATATTCAAACCATGACAAAGTCCTTACCTGGTCTTATTAGTGATACTAAAAAGACATGAACATCAGTGGATATGGTGGTGTTCATAATATAGAAGCAAACTGGTAAAAATTTATTAAACAATTATAATCTGTTAAGTACTCTCAGGATTTTAAATGTATTATATCATTCAATGGCCAAAACAACCTAGAATGTAGTATGCATATTAACATCCCAATTTAACAGAAAGAAAACTAATACCCAAAGAAGCTAATTTATCTTGGGTCACAAAGTCATACGTGACTGTGCCAGGACTTAAACATAGGCAATATAACCATTTCCCCAGGAAGACTGGGAATTTGGGAACCTGTGTCTGGGCTCTAGATGGTGGTGGGCTAGAGTCAGCAAGTCCAAAGTCCAGAATGGTGGACAGGTTAGTCTGGTGAGAGAAAGAGAGGAAAGGAGTTCAAGGAAGCAGGCAGGGGAGCCGAGCAGGAGGAGCGAGGAGAAAATAGAAGCTGGGTGTAATGTAAGGAGATTCCAAAAATAGGACAAAGAGACTATGACTGTGTTGTCTAGAGGGTCTCAGAGCAATCAGACAAAAAGTCCTCAAAAATTTTTTTTGATAAAGAACTACTGTGAAGAAATGCTAGGGAAACTTCAAGATAGAGTCTGGTTGCTAAAATATGAGTAGTTCTTATCTGCTTTGTTTGTTGATTTCTTTTAAAGTGAAAATGGCAGGAGGCAGGAGCTCAGACCTGGAGCCATCAGCTAGATGGCTCTGAAGACTTGAAGAGGAACAGCTGGAAGTAGAAATTATGGGGGCGTCAGGGATGGCCTATTTATGTGAGAAGAACCCAAAGGCTCATTTTTTCACAAACCTCAAACCAGGGTATGGTCCAACCCAGAAATGAAAAAAAATCTGTTTGAAATATCCTGACTAAAGTGAAATTTTTAAATGTCCTATGAGCTAAAAATAAACAATTACCTCAAACTTGAACTAAGGGGTTTTATGTTTTTATGATAGTAAACACCCATCTATACCAGTAAAAGTTAACGAGGCAAATGGTCAATTTAAGGTAAAAATATTTGAGTCATTTTAAATTATTGGAATACTTCTAAATTTTATGATTCCTACCTAATTTTTTGGAATTATCATATTCAATCTTTCAATCATATTTTTTTTCTTTTCTTTTCTCATGTTATACATTTTAAGGACAAGTAAAGTCATGTTTTGGAATCTCAACACTATACTCAATACAGGATTTCAGATAAAAATTAGAAGAAATTGCTGTTAAGAAAAATGTACATGACAGATATAATGGTGAGTTCTCAAGCCTAATATAATATTTAATTTTGGATAAAATTTCAACAAGGCAAAAACAAACAAACGAAAAATGAAAAATGCACATTGTTAGTTTATTTTGATGGTTTTTAAGCAAGGTTTGGGACATGTGATGACAACCTTGGTTGCCTTAAATTGGAATAGTGCATTGCTAGTGTAGCGAATAAATGTTACAACTTCAAATATTCAAAACTGAGCATTTGGGAGATATTTTCAATAATACATAAATTTCATGAAATGAATAGATGTCATGATCACTGGAGAGATAAATCATCATGCAGTTTTTCATGTTGGAAAGAATCTCAGTCTGTGCCTTTTTTTTATTGGTTGTTCAAAACATTACATAGTTCTTGATATATCATATTTCACACTTTGATTCAAGTGGGTTGTGAACTCCCATTTTTACCCCGTATACAGATTGCAGAGTCACATCAGTTACACTTCCACTGATTTACATATTGACATACTCATGTCTGTTGTATTCTGCTGCCTTTCCTATCCTCTACTATCCCCCCTCCCCTCCCCTCCCCTCTTCTCTCTCTACCCACTCTACTGTAATTCATTTCTCCCCCTTGTATTATTTTTCCCTTTCCCCTCACTTCCTCTTGTATGTAATTTTGTGCCTTTGACGTTAAACAGGAAGGCGACTGAGATCCAAAGCTCTCTTCACTCTTTCTCCACTGTAATTCATTCCCTTATTTCTGTCTGCACTGATACTGCCCTCAGACTTACTCTTCAGGATCTTCTTGAACCATAGGAAGAACTCCCAGCTGGTGTCCCAGCCACAGTCTGACCTTTGCTCTTCCTTTTCCACTGTTGGATGAAGAGTTTTTTGCAGCCTGTAGGAGAGTCCTCTCAGGCAGCACCATGTACATCTTATATGATTCGGAGCAAAAGACTTAACTTAGCTAAGTTTCCACTGTTGCATCTGTAAAAAGCATGCAGCAGTCTGTGGCTTGTAACTATTTATCCCTCCTGATGCTTTCCGGACCACTCCTCCCTCCATTCTAGAGCCCACAAAGGCTGACCTCAATGTGTCTCTAATTACAGAGTCCTCCGTCACTGGCCTCAAGTTGGGTTTGGCCAAGGGAGGAACACTGATCAAAAATCAGAAGGAAAAAAAGGAGGTCAGTATAGGTGCTCCCCTGGTACTTTCCCAGCTGGATAGGACTTAACAATAGCTAAGTCCTCCCTAGGAAGGCCACAACTCATGCTCCGAAGGTTCCAGAATCAATTTCCCCTCTTCACCCTGCAGCAAGAGGAGTGATAAAGACTGTCTCAGATTCTTAACATTGTCCAGAGGTTCATCAACAGATCCTTTCCCAAGCTGAGCTATCCTTTATTTCCTTCTAGGATTCCCTGATACAATAACTACACTGGACTCTCACAGTATTTATGTCAAATAAATGAGATAATGCATGAAAAATGCTTAATTGTGCAAATGGCCTACCAAGTAAGCTGAAAGTGAATGAGAAGTGATATAAAAGTTTAAAGGAAAGATTGGTTAGTTTTAGATAAATAAAACACTCAACTTGCATTGGCTACTACCATTAATAAAACATGATCTGGTTAGGCTGCCCTCTGCTAAAGAACTTAATGGACCCACCGACAGATTCCTGTGGGTTTTATGCTAAAAATCCAGACTCCAAGGAATAAAAGCCATGGCTACTACTATAGCCTTGCTCCTTCTCATCCCTTTCTATGTTCTAGCTAATTGTTAGCAGAGATAATCAAATTACCTATGATTCTCTCCTTTTATGTCAGATCCTTGGCACAAAGCCTCATATTGCAGTACTTTACTCAGTTACTTGTCCTTCAAAACTCCACTCAAGCCCTCTGGAAGTGTGATTGACTCTCCCTCCCATCCTGGTCCAGGTAACGCTCCTTCCTCTGTTCTGACTGACTTCTGCCCTGAACTTGCAAGGACTGTCTGTGACAGTCATTAATATCTCAGCCCCACTCGCCCCACAAGAGCGCAGTTTCCCTGAAGCTCCACCATGGGACATCTCCCTTTGTAGCCCTAGCTGCTGCATTTCCATGGCAAATCTGCTCTTAGACATATATAGCAAGAACAACCACCCATCATGAATATTTGAACAGTGCTCTCTTAGTAGGTGGCATATATGTGCAGTCCCAGCCAATGGTGAGGTGGACTCAGGCTACCGCATCCACAGTACCTTTTCTGTCACCTGTTTGCACCCCAGGACTTCAACAACAACAAAAATGTTGCTAGATTTTAAAATCTTGAATCACATAAAGGCTCAAGGTCCATTTTGAGGGGTAAAAAGTCAAAATATACATAAAATAACTTTTATCCCTTTAAAAGTTCACATATATTTTAAGTAAAAATACAGATATCACACTATAAAGCAATTAAAATATAAGTTACTGTTTCTTTAATATAAGCAATCAGTCTAATTTCCTGACAGATTCCATGGTCTCTTAAATTCTATCTAAAAATTAGATAAATAAAAGTGAAGAACTAATCAATCTTTCCTTTAAACTTTTATATCACCTCTCATTCTCGATTCAGCTTACTTGGCAGTCTGCATATAAAACTGCTTTAGTTCATATATGTACCTCTATGTGTATCTCCCTAGCTAGCCTCTCTGGTTCTGCTTGACACCTTAGCTGCCTCTCAAAGAGTTAAGCATAGCAAGAGGTGTGCTCAGACACAAGGGCTTTTTAAAACCTTGATGGGCAAAAGTACAAAAACACTCATTTCAAAGCTTCCAGCTGTTCAATTTAACTGGAGAAAGAGACCTGAGTTTACCTTTGAGGCTGTTTCTTTGTTCTAGGAAAACCAACTTAATGGCAATTTCTGTTATATAAATGTGAAGCAAATCTCTCCCTACTGTTATGGGGCAAGCTGTGAAATTAACCTGCATCTTGATGTCTCAAAGAGGAAAGGGTTTAGTGTAAACTGGATTCATGTTTTGGCAGAGCTGTTTTTGAGGCTCTGTGGCTTCTTTGAAGATGTTTGCTGCCAGAGGGAACACAGACTACATAACCATGCTCCCCCCCCACTTACTGATCAGAGGTTTCCAGAAGCCACAGAATGGAAAAAAGGGTATGCGAAGAGAGCTATTCTATTCTTCACCCTCCAAAGTACAGGGCCAATAAAGCCCAACTACAGTAATATTTAAGTCTTAATCTCAGCAGGAGCACTGATAGTGGACACCTGGGTTTGTTCTGGTATAATTATTAAGTGAATGATTATCTGTTGGGGCTTGAGGGAGAGTCCTTGGTCCTGTGGCTGGGAAATGGGGAGTGGACCCAAGATCTGAAATTAGACCTCCCAGGGCCTTAGATTTTCATGGGCAGGGAGGGAACTTCTTTCTCCCCATGCCTTGGGATTGAGGTCTGTGAATTCCAGGTAGCATTACTGGGGTACAATCACTTTATGAAGAAATAAACCAGTTCTAGTCAGAGACAGATGAGCAGGAAATAAGCAGAAAGGACCCCCCGCCCCCCACTTCCCCCCGCAATATGGACTCTAGGTTCCAGCTAAAGATCTTTGAAGAGAAGTACATGATCCCCTGGCTCTGTTCTGCCCCAGCCATTCTTTCCTCAAATGTTCATCCTTCTTTCAGTCTTGGTGGAAATGAAAGCCTGACATTAGCTTCATTGTAGTAACCCAAGGAAAGGGCCTGCCTGCTCTGCCACTGGGCAAATAACAGAGGAAGCCAGAATGGCTGTGGCAGTGGAAGACACCAGGGACAGGTGTGCCATGAGGGTTATAACTAGAGGCACTTTCACGGTGACATCAAGAGGAACAACAGAATACAGGAAGATAAGGCACCTATTTCTGACAAAATAGGCCAACATCTGGAGCACTTGTGGAAATAACGAGGGCCCATGCTGGGAAGCTCTTATATCTTTTGGGCAACTCTAAAAAGGGAGCAAGCCAAAAAGAAATCTGATGGACGAGGTCCAGGTTAGGGGCCTATAGTTCCAGCCAGCATTGTGCATGTTTGGAGGCAGGAGGGGCCTGGCATGTCCCAGGTGGTGAGGATGCCCATGTGCTGGAGTGCCATGTGCTTTGCTGGCATTTTGGAGCACCCATGCTCCCAGGCACTCTCCCCATATGCCACTCTTCATTCTAACTCCAACACAACCTCACATTCTTCTCTGATCCCTGAGGTCACAAATCATTTCTCTCTGTTGCAGACTTCGAGGTTCAGCTGTGTCTCAGATTTGTCAATTCACACTCTACCTTAAAGCCCTGCAATCACTGGAGAAGGACCCTAACCTATTTAAGGTAGATGTTGTGTCTGATTCGTGAAAGCACAGAGGAGCAACCCACAAAGTAGTGTCTTCCCTGGGTCGACTGGTTATACTGAGCTTAAAAAAATCATTAGTTATGTTCTAGATGTTTCAGAGAGTAAACGATGGCAAATTTATTTTAGTTGTTTATTCTCATATGTATACATACAAAGACTTGTGTGCATAGAAATTCATTGTGACACTGTAGCAAAAGACTAAAATAACCTTAAACTCCATGAGAGAACCAGCTAAATAAATTATGGTAGAGATTCAAAATGCAGACAATGAGGCCAATAAGTTTATACATAGTAATACGGAAGAAACTATACATTGCTAACTAACTGGGAGCACTTATGAATTATTTATGTAAATTATTTATACATGTACGTTAAATATCCCTAGAGAGATATATATGAAACTGGTGAAGGTAATAGCCTATGGGAAAAAGAACAAGGAAAAAGGAAGGAGAAGGAAATTTAATTTTCACTATACACCACTTTGAAATTTCTGTTACTATGTGAGCACGTTACCTACTGAAGAAATAATTGTTTTTGAAAGAGAGAAATAAACAACATCAAATGAGTCCTCACCCAGCTCTGTGCAGCCCCAGAAATCCACTGCTCAAAACTCCAGCCTTATTTCTTTATAGCACAGTCCTAAAATAGTCCTTGGTTTAAGTGACAGGTTTTCCAAGTGTGGCAGGGAAACTGGTGGCTGGCAGCAGTGAACTAATGACTAAGTGTAATAAGACGAAATAAATTATTATTTAGATATTCTCACCAGTACAACCAAGTTGCCTTCTAAAGCTCAGGCTTGTCTGCATAATAGCTAGTTTAACTGATGAAACGTGGAATAAGCTTCCATGAACAATTTGAATCAGCAGGCAATTTTGAAGTTAAAAAGAAACCTTCCTTGAAAGGAAACTTAACTTGCAGCATAAAACTTATAATAGATTTCTCTATGATGAATATGTCAAAACTGGCCAAGCAGCTAGGAATTTTTAAAACAATTTTTATAATTCATTCAATGAATGTCATAAATGTTACATTTCTACACCTAGGCATACTGTTCTAAATAACCAAGGACTAATGGATGCAATAATGTAGCTGGATAGACTTTGAGAAGTTCAAACCCAGCCTCAACAACTTGACAATCCAAATATCCGCACTTGTCAAAAAACATCATACAAACTGTTTAGAGGACCAGGAGTGTTTCTAGGAGACCACTCGGTTTTTAAAAGAGCTGTCAGCAATAAAATATAAATTCATCTTGTGGTATACTAGACAACTGTCTTACCTTTTAAGAATTACAAACAGAAATCTAACATTTGAAATACATGTCCTACTTCTTCAGAATCTGTTAAGTATGCTTTAAATATTCCCATCTTGTCAGTGCAAATAATCTGTCCTTCAAAGCATTCTTTTCAAATAAAGCTATTTGAAATATTTTAATTTATATGAAGATATATTAAATTTAGAAACTTTCTTCGAATGAAATTTGAGCCCCAGAACCATATAAAGCAATCTCTATTTTGCTATACATCCGTTTACTGTCTGTTTCCTTTATTAAATATTTCATTAAAGTAACAAAGGGGAAAACTGTACTTGCAATACATGTCTGGAAGTTAAGTAAATTTAGTGCATGTGAATTCACAATTGTATGTTAAAATCACAAAGTACAAAACAATTACTCATGGGCATATATTATTCTATTACATTTATTACATGACTTTAAAGATGACAGCACATCAAATGTTATGAACAAACGCAGTATATATTTCCGAAAATAAATTTCAAGGGAATTAATGTAAAAAAAACCCTGCAAAATATCCATAGATTTTTAAATAGCTGTATTTTATGTTATCAATCATTTTCTCTAAATCTTTTTTTATTTTAATTATTGGCAACTTTACACATTACTCACTTTTAAGTCAAAAGGAAAAGCATATATTTTTCTAAAAATCCTTTTTTTTACACAACATTCATTATTCATAATATTGTTATCATAAAGTCACAAATCATTAGTTTTTATTAAAAATTATTGACTTTGGCCAGCTCCTATGATGAATACATTCATCAGCAACATATAAAGTGCTAAGTCTGGGCAGAGTTTTTAATAAATTACTATATTTTAACTAAAAAAAATTGCTTGGTGGAAACAACATGATATTAGCACATTGGACTTCAGGGGGGAGAAGGGGTGCCATGACTGACCAGCTCCACAGTCCAGAAGGTGGAATTCCCAAGCCTGTGTGAAAGCACTCCAGGCCCAGTTTGTCTGCAGGTGCTCCATGAGCCCAGGGCCTGATGCTCTTCTATTAAAACTCTCCTGCCTTCAGGATTTAATGGTTTTTCTCAACTGGTTAAAAAATACCCACAAAATGTTGATATGTTATTCATAAAAAACAGACACTCCTCAGAAGATGATATATAATCAGTCAACAAATATATGAAAAAATGTTCAACATCTCTAGTGATTAGAGAAATGCAAATCAAAACTACTCTAAGATTTCATTACATACCAGTCAAAATGGCAGCCATCAAGAATATAAACAACAATAGGTGTTGGTGAGGATGTAGGGGCAAAGGGCACACTCATACATTGCTGGTGGAACTGCAAATTGGTACAACCAATCTGGAAAGTAGTATGGAAAACTGAGAATGGAACCACCATTTGACCCAGCTGACCCACTCCTCAGTCTATACCCAAAGGACTTAAAACAGCATACTACAGGGACACAGCCACATCAATGTTTATAGTAGCATAATAAATGAACTCTAGATAGGGCAAAGGGGAGGAAGGGGATGGGAGGGAGAATGGGGGTAGAAAAGGCGATGGAATGAGATGGATATCATTACCCTAAGTACATGTATGAAGACACAAATGGTGTGATTGTACTTCGTGTACAACCAGAGATATGAAAATATGTGCTCTATATGTGTAATATGAATTGTAATGCATTCTGATGTCATGTATAACAAATTAAAATTTTAAAAAATTTCTGAAAAGAAAGACTGTCCCATATACTGCAGGAAAATAACTGTGCTTAGTAATACTGCATGAAAAGAAATTCAGTGTTACAGAGCCAATAATTTATACAAATTTCATGGGTTAGCAGAATGATTTAGAATTGATAGTTTACATTTTAATTTTCAATGCAAATATAAATTCAAATGATGTGATTTTTCAATATCTCTTTTCTACTACAATAAAATTAGAGCAATAACTTATTCTAATTATAGTTTATATATACCACATATAACTATAAACTTTCAGAAATTGAAACTTTCAAAAGAAAAGTATACTAAATAAATATATTATAAATCTATTATTTATGCATTCTTTTGAAAAGCCTAATGAACCAAATATTTTATTATCAGCTCATTCACTATTAGTAAGAACGGTGACGAAATATGGCCATATTTAGTTTTCAACATATTGTCTGTAGCTATTTTTTCACTGAAATAACAGATCTGTGTAGTTGCAAGAGACTTCATAGCTAATAATGTTCATTATCTGACCCTTTATAGAAAAAGTTAGCCGAACACTTATTCACAGATACCCATAAGACAGATACTTTGTTTTTGAAGCAACATTTTATTATTTGGGCTCCTACTCTTCTACATGTACTAAATATGCAAAAATTTAAAAAAATACTAGTAAGAAAAATAATATTGACAACTGCTTTAGAGAATTGGGGTACTTTCTGAAGTGCTGAAAATTCTTTAATTATGGTGGTAGTTGTAAAACTGTATACATTCATGAAACTCATCAAATTTAAATTGGTAAGTCTTGTTTTATGTAAAATGTTACACAACAAAAACACTAAAATCTAACTTGAAGATAAATTCACCTCATTGTCATATATGGTTAATAAAGTATCAAAACTGAAAAGTACTGAAAGGACTTAATAATGAAAGTCAGTGGATGGTCTGATCTATAAGATTTTTGAAAGAAATGTTTCTCCAGTTTATAATATGAACACACAAAAATGTAGAACTCCAGAAATGTGTTCTTAACAATTATATATATTAAATATATTAAATATATTTTAATTTAGATGCCACACTCGACATGAGTCTTCATCCATGTACCAGGAGGTTGAAGACAAGGGAGCAGTTAATTATTTGGGGGTGAAAACTGTGCTTTCTAAGGATACCCAAGCTGAAGTTCCAGAAGAGTTTAAAGAACTATTTAGAAACATTACATATGAAATCAATGACCATTTAACAAACTTGAACAAATCTATTATGAAATAAGAGTTTTTAATAACTCAGTGAGTTCAAAGGAAAAAAGAAACAGCATTTAATCCAAATCATCCAGATTTCCTGCATTAAGAGCTCTCTCTTACTGGACTTGTATATTTATTTTTAATATTGAGAAAAGAAGTGAAAGCCTTGTTTATGTTAGAATACAATGTTACTGGACTTCAATATCAAGGTTTTGACCATTTTATGAAATAACACTTCTCCATTTCCTACTGCATTTATGATATTCCACCTAAATCTCCACTTTACTATCAACTCCATTTGGGAGGTGATAGTAAATCACTAATAAACTAGTGATGGTGTGATAAGAAAAATCACCAAATTAATAAGATCATAATGGCCTTTAAAGGCAATGTATGTGTTGATGTCATACTTAAATATTCCACACACAGAATCATTCATGTGTTAAAGTTTGGTCACCATCCAGTGGTCCTAGAGGAACACTTAGGAGGTGGAGCCTAGTAGAAGGACTATAGGTCATTGGGGCATGTCTTTCACAGAAATGTTGGGATCCTGACCCCTCCCATTCTCATCCCTAGATTCCAGGACACCATGGGGTGAACAGCTTTGCTCTACCACATAGCTCCCTGCCCTATTGTTCTGCCTCAACATAGGCCCCCAAATAACATAGCCACAAACCATGGGCTGAGACTTCCAAAACCATGAGTCAAAATAATCGCTTTCTCCTCTGAAGTTGATTTTTCCAGGTATTTTGTCACACTAACATAAATCTAACACAACTGGATTAAAAAATAAAAAGTTTTTTTTTCTTTTTTTTTTTTTTTTTTTTGCATTCTTGGGGACTAGACACAGGACCTTGAACATGATAGGCAAGCACTCTACCACTGAGATGCACCCTAGCTCTTTTTTTTTTTTTTTTTTTAATCTTTGATACCCTGTAATGCAGGTTTTATTAATCCTAATTTTTTTTTAATTTTTTATTGGTTGTTCACAACATTACAAAGCTCTTGACATATCATATTTCATACATTAGATTGAAGTGGGTTATGAACCCCCAATTTTACCCCAAATGCAGATTGCAGAATCACCACAGGGTATTATTAAGTTGTCCAGGTGCCCAGGTGTGATTCTCCTGCCTCAGCCTCCAAATATCTGAAATTATAGGTGTGTACCATTGAGCTAAGCTAGAGCAACATTTAAAAGAAAAGTATGTCTTTGTGTATGCATACAGAAAAGGCTGTAAAATGTTAAAGGGGCTGAATTAGGAAAGGAGAAAAACAGATAATGTTTATTTTTTTCTTGGTGACTATAATTTCTAATTTTAAAAACATTAAATATTGATTATAATTATAAAAGCTAATATGTGAAAAATCATGCTGGTGTATTACTGAAAAAAATAGAATCCAGCTGGGTGCGCTGGCGGACGCCTGTAATCCCAGTGGCTTAGGAGGCTGAAGCAGGAAAATTTCCAGTTCAAAGGCAGCCTCAGCAACTGCAAGATGCTAAGCAACTCAGTGAGACCCTGTCTCTAAATAAAACGCAAAATAGGGCTGGGGATATGGCTCAGTGGTCAACTGCCCCTGAGTTCAATCCCTGGTACCAAAAAATAAAAAATAGAATCCATGTTGTCAGTTGATATAATTGCCTTTTTGTGAAGATATATATTCAAATAATCAAAGATCTGAATGTATTTAAAAACCAATAAAATAGATACTGTGATTAGATTCACAAGACAACAAGCAAGTGTTTTTATTATCATTTTTGGTGTTGTTACTGTATACTCAATGCCTAGTAAAATAAATACACAGAGAAAAAAGAGGAAGGATTATGCATCCTCTTTCAGTTCTAAAAAGATAAATGCCATAATTTTCTTTGAATTTACTTTTAATAATAACATTTTTGGGAAGCATTAAAATTTTTTTTAATGTCAATGGATTTTTGTATTTTATCTTTTTTTTTATTGGTTGTTCACAACATTACAAAGCTCTTGACATATCATATTTCATACATTAGATTGAAGTGGGTTATGAACGCCCAATTTTACCCCAAATGCAGATTGCAGAATCACGTCGGTTACACATCCACAATTTTACATAATGCCCTATTAGTAATTGTTGTATTCTGCTACATTTCCTATCCCCTACTATCCCCCCTCCCCTCCCCTCCCATCTTCTCTCTCTACCCCATCTACTGTAATTCATTTCTCTCCTTGTTTATTTTCCCATTCCCCTCACAACCTCTTATATGTAATTTTGTATAGCAATGAGGGTCTCCCTTCATTTCCATGCAATTTCCCTTTTCTCTCCCTTTCCCTCCCATCTCATGTCTCTGTTTAATGTTAATCTTTTTTCCTGCTCTTCCTCCCTGCTCTGTTCATAGTTGCTCTCATTATATCAAAGAAGACATTTGGTATTTGTTTTTTAGGGATTGGCTAGCTTCACTAAGCATAATCTGCTCTAGTGCCATCCATTTCCCTGCAAATTCTATGATTTTGTCATTTTTTATTGCTGCATAGTACTCCATTGTGTATAGATGCCACATTTTTTTATCCATTCATCTATTGAAGGGCATCTGGGTTGGTTCCACAGTCTAGCTATTGTGAATTGTGCTGCTATGAACATCGATGTGGCAGTATCCCTGTAGCATGCTCTTTTAAGGTCTTCAGGGAATAGTCCGAGAAGGGCAATAGCAGGGTCAAATGGTGGTTCCATTCCCAGCTTTCCCAGGAATCTCCAAACTGCTTTCCAAATTGGCCACACCAGTTTGCAGTCCCACCAGCAATGTACAAGTGTACCCTTTTCTCCACATCCTCGCCAGCACTTGTTGTTGTTTGACTTCATAGTGGCTGCCAATCTTACTGGAGTGAGATGGTATCTTAGGGTGCTTTTGATTTGCATTTCTCTGACTGCTAGAAATGGTGAGCATTTTTTCATGTACTTGTTGATTGATTCTATATCCTTCTCTGAGAAGTGTCTGTTCAGGTCCTTGGCCCATTTGTTGATTGGGTTATTTGTTATCTTATTGTCTAATTTTTTGAGTTCTTTGTATACTCTGGATATTAGGGCTCTATCTGAAGTGTGAGGAGTAAAAATTTGTTCCCAGGATGTCGGCTCCCTATTTACCTCTCTTTTTGTTTCTCTTGCTGAGAAAAAAACTTTTAAGTTTAATTAAGTCCCATTTGTTGATTCTTGTTATTAACTCTTGTGCTATGGGTGTCCTATTAAGGAATTTGGAGCCCGACCCCACAATATGTAGATCGGAGCCAACTTTTTCTTCTATCAGACGCAGAGTCTCTGATTTGATATCAAGCTCCTTGATCCATTTTGAGTTAACTTTTGTGCATGGCGAGAGAAAGGGATTCAGTTTCATTTTGTTGCATATGGATTTCCAGTTTTCCCAACACCATTTGTTGAAGATGCTATCCTTCCTCCATTGCATGCTTTTAGCCCCTTTATCAAATATAAGATAGTTGTAACTTTGTGGATTAGTCTCTGTGTCCTCTATTCTGTACCATTGGTCCACCCGCCTGTTTTGGTACCAGTACCATGCTGTTTTTGTCACCATTGCTCTGTAATATAGTTTGAAATCTGGTATCGCTATACCGCCTGATTCACACTTCCTGCTTAGAATGGAAGCATTAAAATTTTGATACTCTTTATCCTATTGCTTAGTTACAGTGATTGGAAAGATGACTGCTGTGGTTTAAATATTTGTTCCCTCGAAATCACGTTGAAATTTTATTGCCATTGTAATAGTATTAAGTGGTGGGAACTTTACCAAGTGAATAGGTCAAAATGGCTCTGTTCTCATGAATGGAGTAATCAATTGTTACAGGATTGGGTTTCTTAAAAAGAACAAATTCAAGTTCCTCTGACCCATTTCTCCTCTCCTCTCCTCTTCTCTTCTCTCTCTCAGTCTCTCTCTCTCTCTCTCTCTCTCTCTCTCTCTCTCTCTCTCTCTCTCTCTCAAACACACACACACACACAGACACACACACACACGCACACACACACACAGACACACACACACACACACATGCACACACACACACACTCACACACTCATTAACTCACTCTTGCCCTTCTACTTTCCACCATGGGATTACCAAGAAAGCTTTCCCAGATGCTGACACTGTAGTCTTGGAATTCTCTGTTTCCAGAATTATAAGGAAATAAATGTCTGCTCTAGCATAAATTGTCCCATTTGTGGTATTCTGACTAAGGACTAAGACAATGACACTAAAGAAATTACAAAAGTCCTCATTGCAGATAGTCAGTAAATCGTTTCTTTCACTTTTCATGGTCCAAGCAGAAATTTACTTTGAAGTTAGCATAAACATTTTTGTGGAAATGACTAGAATTTGTATATACTACTAGTAGGGAATTAAAGAAAGTTTACTTAAGGGAATAGCATTTAAGGAATGTTTTAAAATATTAACACCTAAAATGTAATGTTTAAGATCACTGAACTCTAGTCTTTATATTTTAAACTTATAGAAAACAAAACTATTCATTTGAGTGACTTGTCCAAGATCAAACAGCTAATCACTGACAAAGTTAGAAAAACATCAGGACCTTCCTACACCTTGATGCCATGATGTGTGACTGTAACTAATTGCACTGCTAAATAAGTCTGCCTTTGGATGCCATATCTGTGTGAGATTCAGTCTCCAAGAGAAGACATGGAGTTTGTGTTAGTCAGCTTTTTGTTGATGTGACCAAAATACTTGACCAGAACAATTTAGAAGAGAAAACGTTTGCAGATCATGATTTCAGAGGTCTCAGTCTATAGAAAACTGATTCCATTGCTGTGGGCCCAAGATAAGACAGAACATCATGGCCAAAGGGCAAGTTGGAGGAAAGCTTCTTAGTTCTTGGCATCCAAGAAACAAAGTGAGGAAAGTGGAAAGGGAAGATACAAAAATGGACCCTTCCATGTATGTCCTGGATGATCCATCTCCTCTAGCCATACCCCACTCTCTCCATTCAAACTAGAATGGACTGCTTAGGTCACAGCTCTCCCAATCCAATCAGTTTGTCTCTGAACATTTCTGCATTGACACAGGGATTTGGGGGGGATATTTCATATCCAAACTATAACATTCCACCAGTGGCCACCAAAAGCTCATGGCCATCTCACAATGCAAAATGTATTTAGTTGATCTTCAAGAGTCCCATTGTCACAACATTCTAATAATGCTAGAAAGTCTATGTCCAAACTCTTAAGTAAGAGTCACAAGGCAAATTCATGGCTGTTAGTCCCTGTAAAGATCACATACAATAACATCGATCCTGGCACAGAATAACGATTCCCATTCTAAAAGGGAGGAATGACAGCATTGGAAAAAGGGATAGGACCAAAACAAGACCACAACCAGTGGGAAAAACAGGTTACATAACTGCACATATAGCATCTAGGACCCATGGTAGCAAGGTGTTATCTCCAAAGGGCTTGGGCAGTCCCATCCCTTTGGCCTTTCCAGTTGCAGTGCACATGGGTTCTCTTTTGGTATGGATCTCTCCTCAGCCAGCAAATTTTCTCAGCACAGAGCTCACATTACTGCATCTCTTAATTTCTGGGGTCTTCATTTCAGCTTTGGCTTTACTTTCACACCTTCATGCATGGCCCTATTGGGAGTGGCCTGCAAGGATTCCAACATTGCTACACTTTGCCTGGATCCCCAGGTTCTTTGAAATCTTGATGGAAGCCTTCATGATCTCTTGACTTCAGCATCCTGCATTCCTGAAAAATCATCACCACATAAATGATACCAAAATCTACCACTAGCTTGTGTAGTAGCTGAGCACCCTGGAATCAGCTACAATAGTCTCTGAGTGCCTGGGAATATTAAGCATGGTGAAACAACTTCTGAGGCCCCTCTGTGCAAGCAGGATGACCATAGTATCTTTCTCCAAGGAATTTTCCCTTCTAGACTCTTGAGCCTGAAGTGGGTGTGGTCTTATAAATTCCTTAGATGCTCTCAACCCATCTTTGATATTATCTCTGTATAAGGTACTTAGCATCTGTTTAGTGGCTATAATCTCTTTAATAATTAATTATACCTTCCTTAACCCCAGACTTACATGCACTTTTATAGTGCTATACTAAAAGATTTTTAAATCCTTCAGCTCCACTTTCTACTTCTGATCCTCACAGTATACCTGGCTAAAAGTTGATAGCAATATCCATGCCATCTCCTAAATGCTGTGCTGCCTTGAAATTTTCTCTGCCAGATTAATTAGTTCATCATATTTCAATTCACCTTCACCGAAAGTTTCAGGATGTGGGCAAAATGTAGACAACTTTGCCAAAATGTAATACAAATGGCCTCTAGTACAATTTCCAGCTGAATATTTATTTCCTTCTGAAACTTCATGAGCACAATTTTTGTTCTTTGCATTCCTATCAGCTTTCTGGTCTTCTAAGCTCCCACCAGAATCATTCATTAAGCTCTGCTCACAACACTCTGAGACTTCTCCATTCAGTATCTCCTAACTTGTGCAAACTCCTCCTGCAAACCAGTGCCAAAGGCTTCTGAATCATATGACTAGGTTAGCCACATCAATGATCCCACTTCTTCATACCAACTTCTGTGAATGTCAGCTTTTTGTCACTGTAACCAAAATACCTGACAACACTAACTTAGAGGAAGAAAAGTTTATTTGGGTTCAGTTCCAGAAAGTTAGTCCATGGTCAGCCAAATCCATTGCTCTGGGCCCAAGGTAAGGCAGACCAACATGATTGAAGAATGTGGTAAAGGAGCATTGCTCCATTCAGGGTAGCCAGGAAAGCAGAGAAAGAAAGCCAGAAAAAGCCACAAGAAAGATGAACCCTTTCGAGGTAGCCCCCAGAGACTCTCCTCCTACAGGCATAACCTACCTGCCTCCAGTTACCATCCAGTTCATTCAAACTAGGATGGACTGATTAGGTTACAGCTCTCACAATCCAATCATTTCACCTCTGAACACTTCCGAATTAATGTAGAAGCTTTTAGGAGACAGCTCCTATCCAAATAATAATAGGGTTATTAATCTTTCAGCCTTATTTTCTGATGTTAGTCCCACCTTGATCAATCTCCTTCTTCCCAGTGGATTTATAAATTGGACCAGCACTTATTCTCTCAGCCTTGACCTCCCTAGATCTTTCAACAGACAAGTACACTGGATATTGCAAGCATCTGGATCAGGGTTCTGCCACAGTTCCCGGGGGCCTAACTGGACAGGAATGGGTTCTGGCCCAAATCCTAACTGGCAGCAGGTTCTAGCTGACAGGAGGCCAGAGAAATGTGTGCTGAAACCTCTTGTGTCTCAGCACTCTAAGCCACAGACCAACAGCTACTGCCTGCCTTTCAGATGCATGCAGATAAAGACAGAACTTGGACACTACCCCTAGAGGAGGGGCAGATGGTAGATGGAAAAAAGTCTGCCTAGCAGGGCCTACAAGCTAAGAAAGAATAAATCGAGTGAAGTGTTGGATCAGCAGTTGCTTCAAAGCTATTTTGGGAAGAGGCTGGGATTAAATTAATAATAAAAAATAAAAGCAACATAACCAATCTGTTGTTGTTGCCATCACCTAAATGGCATTTAATCTACTCTTTGACTTTGCTATCTACATGTCCACCAATATCTCTGCTCATAGCTAAAGAGTAAAAGCTCTGTTCTTTGGCATATTACTAGTAGATGATTATAAAATGTTGGCATTACATATCTTTGGCTATCTTTATTTATACTGGGCCCTGACCTATCCTTATCTCCATTCTATTCATTCTTGGAAAAGACTTCTTTAGGTCCCCTCTAAATTGCTCAAGCAAAAAGTGTGGTGCTTTTTTCTGGTCTTCTATTCTGAATAGAGAACTTATTTGTCATCAAATATTATAACTAGAGGTGTAAATTATCTGTTTTCTCAGTGAGCTGCTTGAGAACAACCTACAGTCTTCTGCTTATATAACTTCTCAATATTCTGTTTTGCTATCTGAATAAAAGGAAATTTACATGAGTTTTTTAGCATTTTTATTAGAGAACTATAATTAGACATAGTAGTTGTGTTCATTTTGATAAAATCATACATGCAAGGAATTTGATTTATGTGAATATTAAATGAGATACTATAGGCAAAGGGCTTACTCCTGTGCCTGATAAAGATACCAACCAATAAGACTTGCTTATATCATTTGTCATCATTATCACTACCACCAATATTCCTTGTAAATATTTACACTGTGGTGTAAGTTTTGACATACACCACATGCTCAGTTAACTGTTCTTCTTTACTAAAAGATCTCATCATATAGTTAACCATGATGAGATAATACTGTGTGTGTGTGTGTGTGTGTGTGTGTGTCTTCCTGGGTATTGAACCAGGGCCATGCATATGCTAGGAAAGCACTATACCACTCAGCTACATCCCTAGCCCTGCATAGTACTTTTTTGACTACAGTGTTTGACAGACTCAAGGTGGTTCTTAGGACCACCGTTCCACCTTATATTCATGCTATTGAGTGTGGGTGGGACCTTGTATTACTAGTCAGCTTTGCATTACCACAATGAAATAGCTGCAGCAGCTAACTTACAAAGAGAAAAGGTTTACTTAGCTCACAGTTTTGGAGCTTCTAATTCTAAAATCAGACCAATGGTTTGGCCTATGGTGAGGGTGGTGGATGTTGACACATCATGGAAGAAGCATATATGGGAGTAATATAGTCACAACTCCAGCCAGAGCAGAAACAGCAACGTCTTACAATCCTCTTTGAGGATACACCCCCCCACCCCACAACATGAGGACCTCCCAGAAGGCCCAATTCTGGGGACCAAGCCTTTAACACATGTGCCTTTGAAAAATGCTCAATATCCAAACTAAAGCAGACCTGTCACTTCCTTAAAAACAGAAATACAAAAATAAAACAGAATATGGCAAAGGTGTTTTATGATGAGATTTACATAAACTGCAATTTCTGTCTTGCTGTAAACGTTTTCTATTGACTTCTTGGCTTGCATGCTTTCATGGAGCAAGCAGCCATACCAGAGAAGTACATATGTCTAAAGAATGGATTCTGTCAATATTCATGTGAACTTGTAAGCAGATCCTTTCCCAGTATAGCCTTTAGAAGACCTGGCTGATTGACTGCAGCCTTGTGAGAGACATTGAAATACAGGCACCCAGATAAGACACTCCCAGATTCTTAATGTACAGAAACTTTGAGATAATAAATGAGTGCTATTTTAAGCAGCTTGATTTATGATAATTTATTATACACAGCAATAGATAGCTAACACAACATTCCCACAATTTATGTTCCACAGTGTTAAAAAGTTGTCCTTAAGCGATAAATCTGAGAAATGCAATGGCGGATTTCATTTTAAGTGTGGCAAGACCAAGAGCCTTTAGACATTAGAGCTAATACACATTGTGATTCTACTGTGTGGAAGGAGGTGAAGACAGGCAAGTGCAGCTCACTCTAAATAGACATGTCCAAGGAAAAATTTTAACTTTTAAAATTATTTTTCACCAATGAATGTACCATGGACCACAGTTTTACAAAAGTCATTTTATATTTACAGAAGTAGTAAAAGACCAAGAAATCCAAAGCTGGTTCTGACTGCCTCAGAGAGAGGTAGGAGAGGTGGTAAGAAGGACAACAGCCATCTAACCAGAGGAAGAATTTATCTGACTCCTCTTAAAAATCAAAGTTTCACTTTCAATTTTTCCATACTCATTTCTGGTCTTTCTTGTCCCTTCCATCTCCCAAACACTTCAGTGGTAAAAATCACCAGCACTAATAGTGACAGTCAGTGTGCTGGGGGTGGGACAGGGTTTCTTGGAAGAGGAAGGAAAACAGCAGAGTAGAGTCCAATGAGCAACCTGTTTGACATCAATCACATCTGCCACTTATAAATTTTTTTTTTTTTTTAAAAAAGAAGTTTTGAGATTTTTTAAAAAATTTTTTCATGTCTTCCTGATTTCTAGAAATTTCACAACTTTGGGAAGGAAAGGGCAAGTTGCTATCTGTTTGAGTGTCTTATTGCCTTCCATGTTTATGCTTTCAATTTATAGAAAACCCTTTAGAGTTGGCTGGCAAAACTGCCATGTTTATTCTGGTGTTCGCTTTGTAATTCTCAATTTCAATTTTTACCTAAGTGCATTTCTAAGTAAATTGATACTATGTCTGAATTTTAATATCACTTATTTCAATTTCTATTTTAAATGTTAATACTGAGAGAGATCAAAGAGCTCATTTACAGCTATTCCACTGAAGAAGTCCCAGATAGCTAAATCCATTTATCTGTGATTTTCATATTTAATATTAACTGATCATAATACAACTCAGACCTATTTGAATATCCTTCATGTTCTTATGTAAAAGGTGTTAAAGAAATCATATGATCCTATAACATGATTTCAAGATAAATTATTTTCTAACTTACAGATTAAGGAAAAATACTCATGTTAAAATGTCAGTCATTATGATGCGCAGGTTGAGCTATTACAAGTACAAATCAGTGCTGCCATATTAGAAAGAGGGTTGTACTGTCTACTTTACAGAGTTGTAAGAATTAAATAAAAGAGCCAAACTGAATTCAGTGGGTCCAGAGTAATCCCAGTGACTCCAGAGGCTGGGAAGGAGGATCATAAATTCAAGGCCAGTCTTGGCAAATTAGGGAGACCCTATCTCAAACAAAAAATAGAAAGGGCTGGGATGTAGCTCAATGGTGGAACACCTCTGGTTCAACTCCCAGTACTGCAAAAAAGAAAAAGGAGTTATGAAAGCACTTTATAAACTGTAAAGGATTATTATTATTATTATTATTATTATTATTATTATTATTATTAGAAATAACTGAGGTTTGAGTCAAATTCATGTCCTAAAAGCCATCTAATGTGAAGTAGTATACACCAAATTCTTCTCTGGTTAAACAACTACAATGCTTCCAAATGCTAAAGTCAAATATTCAAAAGCAAGAAAGCTCCAAGGCAGTGAAGTCTGGAATGACTTCTGGGTCTTGTACTGGGCAAGGCACTCATCCTTTATTTCAACATTGTGTGGCACAGACGCCCACATCCAAGGCTGACCACAGATATATCATTCCCATACAAGATTAAGTGGGCAAGCAAACCTTAACATTTAAGTGACTAAGTTGCTGTCCATAGCCAAAATGTAGGGCCCTGATATTTTTATTGGAATGAAGAACACACGCCACAGATCACTTGATTTATGAATATGCTAAAGAATCTACAATCTACCATTATCTCAAATCATCGTGACAATTTATTTTATATTGAAGATTACAACTGTTTTCCTTAGTTTATGCATATTTATACTTATATATCTTTTCTCTTGAGATTTAAAGACTGGTCAAATGGGCATTGACCTCAGTCTAATTACAAAAAAAAAAAAAATTGCCAAATTCTAGAAAACAAAATATTTACACTGTTTTCTTCTTAACTAATATCACAGTTGTACAACAAGCCACCAAAGACTCCTAGAAATCAATGTGCCATTTCACATTTAAATTTCTATGTTGCCTGACAATGAACAAGTAATACTTGTTGCAATATTTACTCCTTGGAGACCACAAACACTGACAATTCATAGCAGTGGTGTTCATTCTAGATGAGAACTTACTCACTTTTTAAATTACAGCCATCCCCCAGTATTCCCAGGGCACCAGTTCCAGGAATTCCCACAGATACTGAAATCTGAGAAGGCTCAGTCCCTTACATAAAATTGTGCAGTAGTTTCATATAATCTACACACATTTTCCCTATACTGCAAATGATCTCTGAATTATTTAAAATACCTAATATGGTATAAATATTATATAAGTAGTTGTTATTGTTTATGGAATAACAACAGAGAAAAAAGTCTGTACATACTCTGTACAGGTGCAAAATTTTTAATTCAAAGTCTTTCCATTCAATGTTGGTTGACTCCTCAAATGCTGACCCCCAGTATATAAAGGGTCAATTGTATACACTAAGGTATAATTGAAATTTTCCTTAGAACTTAGTTTTCTTGCATTCCAAGGAATTATGTTATCTCACAAGTCCACCTAAGGAAAATGATTGGCACAAGCACTCAGTTGATGTTTATGAGAAGACATCATTTAACAGTGGGGTCTTGGTTAGCTAAGAAAGTACTCTGTCTTAAGGGAAAAAACATGAAGTACAATTTTATTCTTAAAGTAGGACACTAGTGATATAATTCTATCATAAATATGTTATCAAAAGAATAATTCTGCTATTAAAACATTCTAAGTACTTTTGCAAGAATAGTTAGTTGAATAGCAATGTGATAGCAATATATTTTTAAATATGTAACAACAGAAAGTTGGTATTATATAGTTTTTAAAAAATCTTCCTTGCCCAGTAATTGTACATTAAAATAGCAAAATAATAACTTCTACAAAAATGATTTAAACATGGAACCATTTTCAAAAGATTCATTAGGTCTCAGGGGGACCTTTGTATAATACAAACGATATTCAAAGCAGTGACCCCCAAGGCTGTCAAGGAAGCTTAAAGTAGAAATGCAGGAGCCAGGGTGCTTTGATTTAAACCACGTCTCCTAGATTCACACTGTAGCACAGGCCTGGGCATATGATGTGCACACATTAAGAAATCCATTGCATGAGCTACTGAATAATTTCCTTTATCGTATCCTTGTTCAAGAAGACAAAAGGTAGAGTATACATTTTAGGAAAAAGCATATTAAAAATAAACCTCACTTTGAACATCTAAAGGATTGGCAATAGATGTGAAATATATAAGAGTCTCTTTAAGCGAGGTACTGTTTCAAAATAATCAGTAGGCATTAACTCTTTAAATTCTCCTAAACTTTTCTGAGGTACACAATAGGCAGCAGTTTTGGGAACCCCTGATTTATAGCTGGTAGGTCAGAAGTACAGGAGTGCTGGGGCTTGTGCTTGGAATCTGAAGTGAGACAAGTCTTGTGGGATTGAGTCCTGTAACCTGTAGGGTCTGTGCAAACTCTGGGTATCTGTGTCTGAACTCAATGTTTAGACAATCAGTTGGTGTCTGGGGTGTTGATGAATTGGTTACTGATGTGGGGAATAAAAAAGAAGTTGGTGTTGGAAGTGTTGTGAGTGAAAAACAGCACAGTTCCAAGGAAAAGGCAGGAGCTGAACAGAAAATTACTCCCACTGGGAGGCACTAAGGGCGTTTTTCAGCTACTGCCCAACACTGCTGAGTTGTAATAGGAATATGGTTAGAGCCAATTTAGTCTTCATCTGCCCGCAGGACTTCTCAGTGCTTTATTTCTCCCAGGAAGACATTAAAGAGGGTGGCACTCTAATTCATAAATTACTGAGTCTCCATTCAACTTATATATCCAACAGGGTTTCCCAGGACTCATGTTCTGGTGCCAGTCTAGCATTATGGGGGGCAGCTTCCTGACAGGACTCTCACTGTCCTGCTGATGTAGGACATTAGACCAACATGAGTGACATTCACTAGGTCACTGGGTCAGCACTCCTGTCTTTTGGGGACACTGGTCCTGTATGTGTTAATTAAGTTATTACTTTTCTACTGGATAATACACTAGAGTTCCAGAAACATTGGTAACAATATGGTATTTTTAATTATAATTTAACACATCTCTTACTAAGTAACAGGTACAATGTTAATCACCAGGCCAAATGAGAGGTCTGGATTAGATAATCACTGAAGGCCTATCAAAATTGAGAGAGGTTCTATAGTTGTAGTTCAGTGGTAGAACATGTGCTTAGCATATGTGAGGCCCCAGGTTCAATCACTAGCACAAAAAATTTTTCCAAAGAAAATCTACATTGAAAAATTCTAAAAATGTGAGTGTAAGTTTTCCTTTTATTTTATACAATGATAATGAGTTTATTTTATTTGCCACTCATATTTGCTGCCTGTATTCTGAAAAAAATCATAACAAAATATCCTAATGATATGATTTTACTAACTGGAAGATGACCCCAACAGTAACACCATATCCTGCTTCCAATTCTTTAAGCAAAATGCTTACATGTTGTATTTTGTTTACATTTTTTCTTATTAGTGACTTTTATAAAGAAGTATATTCCCTACTAGTTTTACATGAATTGAGACTAATGGCAACTTTTCAAAAGCCATCATAACCATCTGATCTTGATACCTTCCAACATTTTCCTTTGATTATGCCCCTTCCTTGATTATGCCCCTTCCTTGATTATGCCCCTTCCTTGATTATGCCTCTGTTGTCCCATTCTCATGATATGGACATTCATTTAGCTAATGCATTGACCCATTTCATCTACTGCTCCCCACTCTGACTACCAGTCTGGTTCTAAGCACAGTTTGCATATTCAATCTGGTTGGTCATTGTTTCACAAGATAGATTTTCTTAACCAACAAGTCTACTCCATAATTGGACTAAACACTTCAGTCTGCACTTTTATGTCAGTATCCTTTTCTGATTAAGAATTAGAATGTCAAATAACTTGACATTTAAGAGAGACGATCCATTTTTAAAGTTCAAGGTTTGCAAGCAGTTATAAATTAAGTTATAAAGTTGACTATGTATATTAATGTTATTTTTAAAGGATATAGTTAAAATAAACAAAGTTTTTTAGACATATACTTAAAACTCATCAGCAGCATAGACTACTAGTTCTTAATTGATTTTCACTATTAATGTTCTTGTACTTACTTTTTTCATTGAAATGAAAAAATAAAAGATCTTGTTGTTTATATTAACACAGAAGAAATTACCCAAAGTGAGAAAGAAAATGTTAAGGTTAATATAAAAATGTACTATTTAAAAAGTAAATGACACACATAGTATTTGAAAAAAATCTAAAGAACCAAAGAAGAAAAATTTAAAAAAACTACCAAACATAGCATTAAAGTGACAAAAAAGGTTCACAATTACAATTTTTTAAAGAATGTCTAGTTTTCCCAATTTACAGTTTCAACTTTCTCATAGCAACCTGTCAGTTTTTCTTACTTCCAATAAAGATTTTAAAAAACAAGTGCTTTAGAAGCAATGATTCACTTGCTGTCATCCAAAGCTCTGATATAAATTTGGCAAGTTTCCATATGCTTCACTGGAGTCTTATTTACTTCTTAGAAGTTAAAGAGCTGGAGATGTGGGAAGATCCATCAAAAAGAGACATTTAGTGCCTCTGGGCAACCTTGTACACTTATTTTTGTGTTAACAAAACTCATGTTCAAGTGTAACCACTGCTGGCTTCAAGCAGGTAGGTGTGACATACATCTCTTTTTGTTGATTGGTTTATTTGGTTGTGTTGGAAGTGGAACCAAGGCCCTCACACATACTAGGAAGGTACTGTACCCTTGAGCTACATTCCTAGTCCCAGATATGAAATAATCCTGTGGCTCATAATTCTAAGTGACCCTATTTAACATCATCTACCACTCTTCCACTCCAGTCATAGAATCTGTCCATTAAGGTTCCAATCAGTCCATATGTGGATATTTCCTAAGTATACATGACTATATCTCTACTCAGATTCTTCATCACTTTATCTGCTTTTTTTTTCATTGAAATAAAAAAAGATCTTGAAATGAAAAAAAGATCTTGTTGTTTATATTAACACAGAGAATAATTACCAGCAATTATTCTCTCATATACTTCAATCCCTCACCCCAGAAGGTCTCATCAACAGAGGACAATAAGATGATCCATCCTACTTGTAGCCATTGGTTCTGCATTTGATGATGTCTCATTTCCTTACATGCATGATATGGCTGAAAATGAACTAATGCTCTTTCAATGAAAATTGATTCATCTCCACTGAGTTTGAAGCTGCCATTCTTTGCAATCAACCACTGTCCACACTGCTTCAGTCTGGTTTATGATGACTGAACACAGAGATTTTTCATATATTATGCATATAAATTGGATATTAGCTGCAGTTCATATACATCCCTCCTGTTCCCATTAACAGCTTTTAAAAAAATCCATTTAGATGAGTTTTAGGGCAGTTCTTCAATAATAGATACCTATCACTCTAATAAATACAGACTTTTGGTGATACTAATGTGTAGGTTCATCAATTATAGCAAATGTTCCATTCTGGCTCAGATCTTAATAGTGGGAGAAGCTATGTTTACAGGAAGGTAGCATATCAGAAATTTTGGTACTCGCTCAATTTTGCCCTGAACTTAAAACTGTTCTAAAAATAAAGTTTGCATGTTAGTAGATTTAGAAATGTTATACTATGATAAAACAAAGCAGAAACAACAATAGAATCAGACGTTTACATTATCATCACCATCATCATCAATAACATTCCTCTTACATGGAAAAAAAAGAACTTCTGTAGTTTTGATTGGCATTTCTCTGATTGTTAGTTATGATGAACATTTTTTCATATATTTGTTGATTGATTCTATTTCTTCTTCTGTGAAGTGTTCAGTTCCTTAGCCCATTTATTGGTTTGGCTATTTTTTTTTTTATTTTTTTGGGGTTAGGTTTTTTAAGTCCTTTATATATACTGGAGATCAGTGCTGTAGGTAAATGATGAATCTAAGTAATAATTTTAAGATCAGGGAGAAGACAATGTTAAGTATCAACATTACTTTTAAAACTCTATACACTTTAAATAATTGATCAATGTAAGTAACTTTGTCTAATTCCCACACCAAATCAAAATTATTTCTAACATGTAATCCCAATGATCTATTGGATAGATTTTAAAGTATGTACATGATCATTTGGAGTTTTAATGGAGCTTCCTAGAGAAATTGGTGGGGGGCAGCACTTTCTTTAGTTCATATTGCAGATCTAGAGATACTCTAAATATATCCTTCATTTTCAAATCTACATGAAAATAAGTGCCTCAAGTTTGCATTAAGACTGTTTATGTGTTAAACTGTCCACAGGGCCTTTAAAAAGTGCAGTGATACTGCATTGGGTGATAAGGCCATTTTGTTACTAGAAAACATATTATAAAATGTCGCAAGCCATCCATGGGCTGTGTATGTGAGCTATGCACATTTGAGCATATGAGGGGCCTGGCCTGACATTATTGCCTGATTGGGCTGTGTGACACAGGTGTGCCTTTTCTCTTGCTCTGCCTGTGATCCCACACAGTACCTGAGATGGGTGTGGCTTTCCAAGACGTCAATCAACCTGCTGACCACAAGACATCACCAAGCAAGACTCCACCTTCAAAACCCAGTCTCTTGCCTCTCTAGCCTTTCTTGCTCCCCTTGCCTTCCAGCATGGGAGCTAAAACCTGAGGTCTCAGAAATGTCCTTGACCCCCCAAAAAAGATATTTCTGTGTTTGTTTGGTTTTTTTAGTTGCCAGCCCAGCCAGCTGGTGACAATAAAACAAAGATATAGTGAAATTAAATCCTGCCAGTCACAGTGAATGGATGAAGTTACATTTATCCTTCATTTGTATGGACAGCTTCAATTTGTATTTTGATGTGAATGACAAAAAATAAACAGGTAAATGTCTGTACCCTTGGGTCCTTGGGACTAAAAGGCTTCTATCATTTTTTTTTGAGGGGGAGGAGATTGAACCATTTGACCACTGACCACTTGTCCACTGAGCCACATCCCCAGTAATATTTTGTATTTTATCTAGAGACAGGGTCTCACTGAGTTGCTTAGCACCTCACTTTTGCTGAAGCTGGCTTTGAACTCACAATTCTCCTGCCTCAACCTCCCAAGACACTGGGATTACAGGCGTGCACCACCGCACCCGGCTAGGCTTTTATCTTTATATTTATCAAACTGACTGACTCTATTCTACATCTGGAAGAAATCTATTTGTTTCCAGGTTCTACTATTTCTTACGTGAATTCTGAGAAGCATCTAAAACACAAACCCTGCACTTGCCATGTCCTCTACAGAGTCACATTGCTGATGTGCTCTTTAAATTAATCTAAAATGTGATTTACAATAATTTCCTTTCCACAATCTATTCAAGGAACAGCCTGAAGGAGAAAACTATCAACATTAGGAAGGTAATATTTTAGGCCGCTAGTGGAAAAAGACCTGTGTAATTTTACTTGATTAAAACCACAGAGCTGTTTAACTTGGTTCCTATGTTAGGAAAGTCAATAACATAAGCCAAGACTTCAAATGTTTATATCACAGACTTCTCACTGTCTCTGTTTTTCTGGGAAAATTTAATCCAACAGTCTTTCAATACAACTGGACTGTGACCCTTAAAAATAGCCAGAGGACGGCTGGGGAAATGTGGGTGGCACCAATATCTTGCATCAATTAAAGGCAGATGCAATTCTACATTAGCATCATTGTTTTAATCTCCTTAATATGGAAAATTAGCTTCAAGTTTTTATATTATACAACAAATAAACTACAAGTTCTTGGTGAATTTTTGCATTTACAGGTTATGCTTCATTGATTTTCTTTTAATGTGCTCTCAATGTATACTGTAAAAGCAGGACTCACATTTATTTGAACTTCCAAACTGAATGAAAAATTAGATTCTAGGGAGGGATAAGATTGCATTAATTCCAGATTCAATGGATATATTTTTTTACCCAATAGCAAATATTCTGGCCTTTAGAATATAGATTAATAATATCAGAAATGTTTAACATGAAAAGCCAGCACTAAAAGGACTTAGGAAATAGCTGTACAATGCTCTTTTATTCCTCGTTTCAGACAAGTAGTATAAAGCTCAGAATGATAACAACTTCTTAAAAGTTGCAAGCTACTTAGAGCCAGAGCCAGATCTCCTAATTCAATGTTTAACATGCTGCTCTCAGTAACAGTTCAACTAGACAACCACTGGGGGTCTTCAGAGTAGAAATTTCAATACTTATGCATCTTTTGTGTATGTTTACAATCTCTCAGTGGTGTTTATTTCAGACTCAAAGGAATCCTGAGGGTTAGAACTACCTACAGTCATCAATTCCATCTGCACTCTTAACTACACATAGCCATCACATCATTGTTAAGGAGAAAACTATGAACTGTGAGTTTGCCAATGCTAATTGAATAGAAAGTAGTCAATTCAGATGAGATTTAGTCTTCAGACTCATTTTGTCATGCTTGTATTTTACTCATTCAACCAACATTTACTGAGCAACTACTGGATGCTAAACAATCTACTCTGTGCTTCTAGGAACAACAGAGAAAACACAGGTCAAATTCTGCACTCACAGAATTTACAATCAAGTAATTGAAGCAAAAGATATTTTTACAAGTGAATCAAATAATTTCAGTGTACCACAGTGCTATTAAAGAAGCTAAGTTGGAGGATAATAAGGGGAGTTTCTATTTGTAGCAATGTGACATAGACTATGACCTCTATAATGAGAAAACAACAACCACATGAGAATCCAGACGAGTGTTCCAGGCAAAGGGAAAGGCCATGCACAAGGTAACGATGTGGGAACAAATGTGGGATTTTGCAGCACCACAGTGCACAAGAAGCAGCAAGGGGACAGAGATACATGCTGATAAAGGATTTGAATTATTTTGCCTAAGATGAGGAAGATAAATCATCAAGCAGGAAATGAGACTGAATACCCACTCTTGATTTTATTATATGTAGGTAGAACAAACCTCTGTAATAGGAAAGCACAGCAATTCAAAATCAAGTGTAATATACTTATTCCAAATTCATATGGGAAATAAAGTTGTTCAGGTAAGTGCTAAAGTGTGTCTTTGCTAATAAGAAGGAAAAAAAAAAAAACAATAGTTAAGGCATTTTGACCACCTGGAACTCATAACTGCATTCTGTTGAAAGCCAAATGGGTCTATAAATATACAACTGTCTGGTTTATTTTCTAAAATCTGCTACATATTAAAGTTGAACCTAATCAAATGACAAAATGTTCTTTCAATTATATGCATTTATTTTGCATTAGTGAAATCTATTTATATAATACGGGCTTCATATTTGTTATATGTAAAAACAGCATATGTGTGTGTGTGTGTATAGATAAATAGATAAATAATTTATTAGAGAATTAGGTATCCATATTAGGTTAAATGTCCATACATTTAAAAATAAAAACCATGGGTCACTTGAGATTGAAGGACATGCATCAAGCATATGAAATCCCAACTTTGCAACTAGCTGTCTGTGTTACCAAGTTTCTAATCCTCCTTGAATCTCATGTCTTTTCTCAAAAATATAGGTAAGTATGCTTTAGTATACTATGGGTGAGGAGGAAATGAACCAAGAATTTCTAAGTATCTAATGCAAAGAACAAACATAGTAAATTTCAGTGTTTTTACTCCTCCAATGTATTTTTTTAATAAGAAAGTAGTAACTACAATATGAAAAATACAATTATACAGATTGCATTTGTCTCTTAATCAAAATTTCATGGTGCTACTCACATAAGATAGAAAGGTAAGACAAAGAAATGGTTTCTAAAGCTTTTTATATGTCAAATTCTAAATTAAGACCTTGTGTTTCTAATTGTTCTGCTGCCTGGAACCATCCTATTTTGACTGTTTTGCTTCTCTATAGTTTTCAGTGTGTTTCCTTCATCTCAGACACACACGTGCCCAAACACAGTAAATCACAGTTAATTGCATGTCTTAAATTAAAAGACAAAAATAATGCACAATTAATTGGGGGAAATTGTCAGTTGGCGAATGAGTCTCGCTCATTACACTCCCTGCACAGGATGTACGCCAAGTGAGCATTCCAAGCTAGAAGAATCAGCCCAAGACACCAAGGGGAGGGGCCTGGGCTCAACCCTCTGCAGAGCAGTCTGGGCGGAAGAACCAAATGCTTGTAGCACATACAGCTTTCACTACAAAGATGCTCAGTAAAGGATTGTGCCAATTAGAAGGAACTAGAATTCTCATTGATAAGGGATTGAAGATTGACTAGGTTGTGGGCAATAAGCATGACAATTCTGCCATTCTTAATAATATAAGAAAATGTTCATGGCATATTCTTACATGAAAAATGCTTGAAAAACAGTATTTCATTTTTTTAAGGATAGGTAAAAAACACATGAGGCTGGAAATGAGAGGAGGAGTAGAAGGGGGAGGAGAAAGGCACTGGAAAATTCATAAACAAAATTGTTAATATTGTCATTTCTGAGTTGTTCATACTTTCCAAATTTTCTAAAAAAAATGTTTAAAAATTAGATTCTAAGTTGTTTCTCAATCCAGTATTATAAAACATCAGTTTTTATGTTTTTATTAGTATATAATAATTATGCATTACAGTGGGGTTCACTGACATTCATATATATACATAAAATGATTTGCTTCAATATACTCCTCAGTATTTTCCCCTCCCTCCCCTCACACTCCCATTTCCCTTCCTCTACAATTCTGGTCTTTATTCTACTAATTCACACATATATCGTTTTTCATTGCTGCATTACAACTATACATAAAAGTGGAATTCAGTGTGGTATATTCATTTTATTTTCCAGTTCTTCCCCTTCTCCTCTCTTCCTCCCTCCTTCTTGATATCCTACCTTTCTTATACTGATCTTCCTTCAGTTTTCATCAGATCCCTCATTTTATTCCTTTTTTCTCTCTAGCTTCTGTATATGAGGGAAAACATTTGTCCCTTAACTTTCTAAATGTGGCTTATTTCACTGAGCATGATGTTATCCAATTTTAAAGATTCATTAGAATCTTTTAAGACAAACTTACCTGGCTATTATAATATCATCATTTTAAAATTTAAAAATAATTTCCAATAAGCACATCCATACAATCCTATTGTATCCTTGGCTATACAGACAAACCAATTCTATGAAAATATATTTTAAAATTACACAAAAACATGTTCAATACAATTAAATGTCAATATAATAATTTATTACAATAAAGACCTTATAGTATATTGGCATGCCATAAAGAAATCACTGTAAGTTCCTTGTAATTTACTCACACTGACAAACCACAAAATATATTCACAGGAAAATTAATACCTCCGAATTTGAGGAAAAGTAAACCTTCTCACCCCAATGCATCTACCCTGCCATTATTTTCTACAGTATAGTAGACTTTATATCTAGCCACTTAGAATAATCTTGATGCTAAATCTAGAAACAACAACAACACACACACACAAATATACAAACACAGTTTCATCATTTTTTATCAAAGTGGGTAAATACAAAAAAGTTTTGTAATATATCACTAGTAATGGTAACTTTCCCTTTATTTCACTTTTGGAAGAAAAAAATACAAAAAGCCCAACAGAATACATTCATTCCAAAGTCATTCAACCATCTGCTAACCTTGAAATACAAAAATAATCATTTCCTGCCTTCTTTTATTTATTGGGGTTTGGACTCGGAAAAGATAATCATATATCATCAAAAGCCCATATCACATCCTCAGGCATCTATGTCCCAAGGGTAATATTTTTATTCCATTCTTAATTGAACGATTTTCTAATCAGAATATGTATTCAAACATAATTGAGGTAATGCAATGTCAACACGTGATGCTGCCATCAAGCAACATCCCCCAGTGCTGGGAGTCAACTGAACAGAATGTCTGGTGGGAAACAGAGTCTGAGCAATGCAGCAATGTAAGCCTTGGCCAAAAAAAAGGACACAAGAGTTCTGAACCCCTTCAGATGCTCAAAGCCATGTGTGGAGGAAAGTGTCTAAGCTGGAAGAGGCCAATCTTAAAACTTCTTAGGAAGGACTGACTTATAATGGGCCCATTAGAATCCCAACTTTTAAATAGAAATGTGCCTACAAGTATAATGTAAAAAATATTTAATACAAAAGTCATTTTTTGAAAGGTCAAGCTGTCCCTAGATTTCTAAGTTATAAATCCTTAGGTAGCATACATTATTGATTACTATATATCCTACAATTCCCTGAAATGGCTCATTTGACTTTAAATTTCCTAAATTTTGAAAAAAAATATTTGTAATTGATGAAGTTCGGTGATGAACTATCATATCCTTCTATTTTTGAGTATACTTGATATTATCATAATAAACAGTAAAAAAAGATGTTCTTGAGTATATTTTATGCTCAACATTTTACTGCCATTTCCTTTGGAAACATATATTGAGATCTGATTCATGTTTATAGTTATTTAAGTAAATCTCAATAAGCAGCCTAGATTTTTAAAAAAATCCATCCACCATTATGTTTTATGTTATATTAAAAAAGAAAAAAAAATCTTCTTTCCAGAAAAAAATTTACCATGCTCTATGATGACAGAAGTGGTGCACCTAACAAATGCAGTGCCACCATCTGCCTGGCACTTTCACCGTGTGACAAAATAGACTGGTAATTAACTGCTTTCCTACCGAAATCTGCCAGCTTCAACTCCCCCGTGTCACTGATCAGAAGATTCTGTGGTTTCAGGTCTCTGTGCAAAATATAACGCTGGTGGATGTAAGACAGCCCTCGCAGCAACTGAAATAAAAACAACTGAAAAAATAGGGAGACAAAAGTTAAAACCTGAATTCAGACAAATGCCAGTTTCTATATATAGTCTGACAAATACTTGAATTTAGTGAAAATGGATACCCATCACTAAATTTTCTACCAAATTATTAAATAGAATGTACCAGGATTAGCATGTAAATCCCTAATCCATTAATAAATAAATCTGGAAATTGCTAACAACCTATTATATCAGAGAGATCTGCATTCTCATCTATGCTCTATAAATTGAGCAAAATGTAAAAAAAAATCAATTCTTTACAATATTTTATTTCTCCAGGTCTAAAATGATGTGTAAGAGAGACATCCATAATATTATAACATATAAAAGAGTACTGTTTATGTAAATGTGTACATATTTAATTCCATAGAAATGACATAAACATGGCACCCATGGATTGACCCATTAACATGCTTTAAGGAAGAGAAAGATAAGATGACTTTAAATAATTAAAACAAAAACAGTCACATGGTCCAATTAATACTCTACTGTAATTATACTGCTCTTGCACATATGGCCATAGAGATTAGGCTATTGCCTAAAGACAGACATGTACCTTCACTAATTACAGAGCAGCCCTATCCTAATGGGGGAAGAAATAGAAAACAGAGATGTAAAGGATTCAAAGGCAACACTTGGGTGAAAAATAACTTAAATGATTAATGGCTTTCTCTGTGAAATTGCATCTTATCAAATGTCTATATTTTGATAACAAAATGTATGATGTTAGACTTCCCAGTATTCTGTTTATGAAAAAGAGATTATTGTAAAACTATGTACTCGCCAAATTATTCTAATTGACATGGTATTTAAAAAAAATCAATCTCCTAAAACAAAAATGAAAAACCAACGTTCTTACTTCTGCCCACATAAACTTGACTACAAAGTTTATGGCGTGAGCCACCCCACTATAGGAACTGTGGCCAGAACTCAACACATGCAGACAATATGTTGATAAGTCTATATACTGGGTACTAACAAGCCAGTTTCAAGGAAGTTTTAAAGACAAAAGGGAGTATAAGGATTCTGAAATACTCAAATGAAAAAGATTACCAAATCCTTGGCCCTGGGACCTAGCATTTCTGGAATGTTCTAACTAACTAGAGTCAATGAAAACCAAGTTTATATATATATATATATATTTTTTTTTTAAGAGAGAGAGAAGAGGGAGAGAGAGAAATTATTTTTTAGAGAGAGAGAGAGAGGAAAGAGGGGGGGAGAGAGAGAATATTTTTTAATATTTATTTTTCAGGTTTTGGTGGACACAACATCTTTATTTTATTTTATGTGGTGCTGAGGATCGAACCCAGCACCCCACACATGCCAGGTAAGCGTGTTACCACTTGAGCCACATCCCCAGCCCAAGAGAGAGAATTTTTTAATATTTGTTTTTCAATTTTCGGTGGACACAACATCTTTATTTTATTTTATGTGTTGCTGAGGATCGAAACCAGCACCCCGTGCACATGCCAGGCGAGCATGTTACCGCTTGAGCCACATTCCCAGCCCAAGTAATATTTTTAAGAGGGAAAAATACCTTGAAATAATAGTAAGATTAATTCTTCACAAAATCTTTGTGTGTGACAATTTGCATACCAGGCAGTGAGGGCCTGGTATCATATTTCAGAGTGTAAGTATTAGGAAGTAGAAGTGTGTTCAGTTAGTCTATATTAAAATACTGGCTGAAGGACTCCGGAAACAAACATTTCTCTGGACTTCTCTTGCCCTCAAATCTTTCTGAATAGTGGATGAAAAGATTTAAGTTAACACCAGCCTCATTCCTCACTTTTAGTCCACTCCACATCCTGAAGCTTAGAGTTTATAATATTATAAGAAAAAAAAATACGTATTTAGTTTAAAAAGGGAAAAAGGTGACTATTACCTCAGTGACAATTTTAATGAAGTAGGTGCTATTATTATCTCCATACTAGTGATAAGGAGACTGAGTACAGTTTCTGAAGATCACACAGCAATTAAGTGGCAGAGCCAGGGCTCAGACTTTACTACAAAGTTTATGCCCTGAACCACCCCACTATGGGAACTGTGGCCAGAAATCAATACATGCAGACAATATGTTTATATAGAAGCTACTTCCTCCAACTGCTAGGACAGAACATGGATATCTAATAGCCCAGTTTCCAAGGCTACTGAGCTGAGCACTGACTCCACATTGGTGCTCAGTCATTATAACTCTAGATTCCCTGGCTTCCAGCAACCTTCCTCCACTCCCCCCACACCCCAACATACATATACAGCTTGCTGTTTCTCAACTCTGTACTTTTGTTCTTGCTTTTAAAGCCCCCTCTCTCTCTGACATACTAATTTGCATGTACACTTCACTCTCTCCTTAGGAACCCCTCCTTTCTGGAGCCCTCCCTAACCCTCTCTTCAGGCCCTCAGCCCCACGCCTACAGGTTGCCACAAGGTGCTTCTCTGTGCTCCCAATGCAGCTTCGCACACATCTAGCACAGTCAAATTTACCACCTTCATAAACTATGTACACAGTCAGCACTCCTGTGCCAGCAATAGGATTACTGAACTGAATTTAGAGACATCTGAATGGTGGCAGATAAAAAAAAAATAACAGAAAGGAAACCCAATAATGGAATTTTCTAGAAGCTAAGGGAAGTGGGTAGATCAAGCAGTATCAAAGGACTCTTGTTTTAATACCTTTGCTAATTAGTGAAAATATATAATCCTTATGCTAATCCAGAGCTATTCAAATTGGATATCATGTTAAAGGAGATTAGGAAAATCAGTATTAGGAAAGGATGCAAATAAACACTCCAGTTATAAGTGTACACAAGCCCCAAACATGAAAAATAGAGCCCCAACAAATTTTTAGTTCTTTGAGCAATGCAGAAAGTAAGTCAGAATAAATCTCCATAGAATATACTCACTGGGGGTTTATAAAGTGCCAACCAAAGTATCACATGCTGTCATGCAAGGGGAATGCAAAGATGAACAGAAATAAGATGTGGTTCCTGGACTCGAGGAACTCACGGTGTGCTGAGTATGACAAACATACAAACAGATCACAGACAAAGGTGATGCACAGCAAGTAAACTGAAGCACAGAGGTATCTAATGACAATGAGGTATTAAAACTGATTCTACCATTATAGGGAGAAGAGACTGAAAAAATGGTAAGCCATAAAACTTGCCACTCCAAAACAAGAATTCATTACCTGTAATATTTAAAAAGGAAACTGAATTGAGTATTCACTAGACACAGAAGTAGATATGATATATAAAACCCCTGTTGCTATACCAAGGGGAAAAATTAAGGTGACGAAACAACGAGCCGTTACATAAATTCACAAGAAAAACTTAAACAAATAAGACAATATATGAAACCATGAAATGACCAACTTATCATCATAAAAGCAATTGGTGATAAGGGGCATTAAAGACTTCACTATTAGAAAACTAGACACTTGACAAATAATGTTTTAACGTGACTAATAACGTAAGGGTAGGGGTAGGAAACGTTAAGGAATCAGCACCTTGCTGAATTAAATGAAATGTCCAAGTATTCTCTTTGGAAAGGGCCATCCAGAAAACCTGAGTCTTGTGTGGGGATTTCTTCCTCGAGCTAAGCAGGCAAGAACCTAAATTTACCATCTAAGTGTTTAAGAAAGCCACTTCTCTTGCTCGGGGTATAAACAATGACACAACAAGCTATACTTGGTCTTTTGTGAAAAATCAGAGGACACAATGAGAACAAATAGGACCACAAAGAGAAGGCTGCACTCAGAGACAGAGTAAAAATCAGCTTTACTGTTAAAACTTGGTAAATATCTGTGGAATCTCAAGTGCTAAAAAGGAAAGAAGGGAGACCAATACTGACTAAAGGCTTAGAGCAAAGACTTTTACAAAAATTACTTAACCTTTCCATCTATAATCCTGCAGTTCTGCTTTTAAACAAATGAGAAAACTAAAGCTCTAAAGGAAAAGGAAATGCCCTCATGGTACTCCTCCAGCACCTTGTGCTCCTGAACGTCACCACATCTCCTCTAAAACAAGGTCAATGCTTGCTAAGTGCATGGAATTAAAAATATTACTGTATTATAAGGTGAACTCAAGTACACAAAGTCTCGATTAACATGTCATATAATGATTCTTGAATTCACAAATTCTTTTTTTTTGGGGGGGGGACAGGGATTGAACCCAGGAGTACCTAGTCACTAAGCTATATCTCCATTCCTTTTTAAGTTTTCATTTAGAGACAGGGTCTCTCTGAGTTGCTTAGGGCTACCTAAGATGCTGAGAGTGGCTTTGAACTCACTATCCTCCCACTTCAGCCTCCCAAGCTGCTAGGATTATAGGCATGCACCACCACACACAAATTCTTGAATTTCTGTTTTTGCTATTTAAAACCTTCTTAGAAATAACTAATATGGCAGAAGGCAGCGTCATGTACTGATTGATAAATTATATTTGGAACTATCTTCCTGTCTTCTACTCTAATAGCCATAAGGTCTTCCTAAGAACATTTTGTTGCCTCAGGATATTTTACTCAATCTTTATAAAAGGAGATTCCTCCCAATCCGTCAGTATAATTGCTAATGATTTACATTCTAGTTTGAGTATGTTCAACTTCTGCAATAAAAATGCCAGAGAAAAATGCCTTAGAAAGCAATGATATGAGGAGCAGGGACACTTTTGTCATCTATCTTTAGCCCAGTTGTCTAGCCGTCCCCTGCAGGATGCAGTTCCCATGCTCAGTGCCATAGCATAGTCTTCTTGGGAGAACCTATTAATACTTCATCGATTCCCTTCTGAAACTCTTTAAACTTTAAGCAGGTTGAAAAAAAAAAAGACAAGTTATTTCATCACAACTTTTAAGGGAAACTGCTAAAAAGACTAGATTGATGGATTCAAAATGTAACATTTATTGCCCAAATAACTTCTGGCACAGTGAGCAAGAAGCTTCATAACCTCCCCTCCCATCCATGTCTAAAGACCTAAGATCAGATGTTCTTTTTCTCAATGTCTAGATTGGTTAGGTTCCATGAATAGTCAGAAATATATGGATTATTTAATATATGTGGCTCCAGTTGATAGGAGATGAAGAACATCTTACAGATTTTCAAGGCATGAACTCCTTAAAAGAATATCCAAGGTCTTTTAGGGATTGCAGGAGATTAATGACTTGGCTAATAAGAGCTATTAGCAACGGACCCTACCACGATGGCACTATTCTTACAAAGACAGCTAATCTACTTTTCTATTATCTCGGGGCTATGCTAAACATCCCTTATCTTAGGTTTCTCATTTCCAAAATGACTGGTTGCATCTTAGGTGTCTATAATAGCCATTTACATTGTGAATTTATATAATTCTATAATTTTTGAATAATAGAAATGTAAGAAACTCTGTAAATCAAACAACTGCACTACCATGGTAGTAAATCTACCATTTATTGAAGGCTTATTGTGACAGACACTGCAACTAATTGTTTTATATTTATCAGATAATTCAATCTTCACAACATCCTTATAGTTAAAAACGAAAGAAAGGCTCAGAGAAATTAATCAGCCAAAGAGACACATAGAAAATATGAGGTAATATTGATAATTGAATCCATGTTTGTCATATCAAGATACCATAATTAAAAGGACTGCTACTCAAAAATATGGATACTACTTGATTAGTTAGAAGTTGTATGAGTGCAAGGCTTCAAAATGTGACACTGGCAGATAAGTCAAAATTATATGTAGACAATACATGAAATAAATGTTCTATGTTTAATATTACATTACTTAAAAATCCGTAGGCTTCACAAACATTAAACTGCCCATGTATCTACCTTTCTAGAAATGCTAATTAGAAACTCTGAGTCCCCAAAATATCTAATGAATGTCATAATATTTTATAATATGTATCAGATAATAGTATTATTGCAACACTAGGTCTTCTTAAATTTTTAAAAGCCCCAGCATGATTCATCATGATTCAGTCTACTTTGTTTCAAAAGACCTAATGCAAATATCCTAATTTGTATTATTATATAATACATATAATATGCATCTAAATAGTTTCTATTTTATGAAGCATTATTGCAATTTTATGTGTTAAATTTTGTGAACAATACTTAGAAAGTCATACAGATATATAAAGGAGGCAGAAGTAAAAACCTAGCTATTCAACATTAGACTTACTTGACAGCATTAAGTGTGTTACTGAGATGGTGTAAGACACAGTATATATGCCAGAGCATCATGCCACATGTGTATTTTTTAGCAATGTACTTATAAATCCAGCTCTTTGGAAAAATGTGTGTAGCAGAAAGAGTTTGTCTTGGCAATTTTCTGCCCTTTTTAATTTCTTTCATTCTACCTCTGCTTTCTCATTGTATTCCCCCAGGTCCTGAGATAAACAACATATCATAATTTCTAAATAGATGTAACAACAATTAATTTATATCTCTAAGATCCTGGAACATTACCATATGTTTTTCCTAAAGATGACAGGTTTTTTCAGGAGACTGAACTCCAAAAATGAGACGTTCCGGTACATGGCAAACTCCTGAAATGACTGCTTGCAGCTTCCATGATCCTGGGGCTTGCCAAATAAGGTGGCCTCCCATGCCACCTTCCTTCCTGCCTCAAGGCGATGGTGGACAGCAAGCAAGGTGTTGCTTTGAGCATGGTGGTGCCCATGGCGGTGCCCACAGTGAGCAGGCAGTCTAGTCTATATCCTCTGAACCTGGGAGTCTTACAAGGGGTCAGATGGGGCTGAGAGACAGATCCTGGTTTTTTCACATTCTGTGAAAGCAGACCTAGAGCACATACATTTCCAAGCTATGTTAGGATTTGTATGTCTGGAGAAGAATGAAGGGAAGGCTGGGCCTTCCCTTTAATAAAGTTGGTCATCAGCCTAAACTTCGTATTAGGACTAGAAACAGTATTCTAGCTGAGTAGTAACTCTTGAGGACAAGATGATCAAACTTTAGCTGTTGGATTTAATACTGACCCAAAACCATTTCCCAAGAGAAAAACTAAAAGAGTTTTTCTAAGAGACTCAAAAAACATAATATCTTCCATCATTGTCAATTTTCTGTCAGAATTACACAGTTGAATTGACTGTTTTATGTGCTTTTTACAACTGCAAATAATCATAACAAAATACAAATTAGAAAAGGAAGAGTCAGAAATTCTTTCTACTCAAATTTCTTCGGGAATGTAAGCTACATTCCTCAAATAGAGACATTCTTTTCCCACACAATAGAAATGAACAAATTTTTTAGACTTTAAATAGTTTTACTGCCTAAAGTAATCTCTTAGATATTTAAATCATCACGAAATGTCTTAATATTAACTGAGAAGTCTAATATAACTTTAAAAAGAGAGAAGTGCAGCCTGAAAATAGGTGATGAATCTTGAGTCTACAGGTCTTAGAGAAAGTTCACCCAAGCAAGCTGTATGTAGAGAAAAACTAATTTCAAAAGGAATGTAATAAAGATTTGCGAATTTAGATACATATGATCAACAACCTCTCTCCGTGTCCTTTCAGAGAGATGTGAAGTAATAGGACTTCATGCATCAATGAGAAAATACCTATAAGCTGTACTGCGTAGTCATATGATAATCATAAAAAATTCCTATAAGTGTGTGTACACTCTATATTCCATGGGCTGGTTTTCCTCCTGGGGTGTCATATCTGTTAGGTAAACATGCAAACAAAGGTGCAGCTCCACCTTAAGTCTACAGAAATGCAAGGTAAAGCAGCTGGTCTGAAGCTAGAATATAGAATGGTGTTTCTCTATTCCCAACAGGAAATCCCCAAGCTGGATTCTTCCACCTTATAAGGAAAGTATCCTATAACATACTTCTTGGGTTATTCTACATTTCATCAATCTTTGGGGTTGATTTCTTTTCAACCTGGGTTTTAAAGCACTTCTAGGGAAGAGTGCACTGTTAATTAGCTGCCCTTGATTCTTTCATTGCATACAAATCATTAATAAGCAGATCAGCAAATGATGCCAAGGATGTAAAAGACACATTCTAAATAACTACTGAAAGCTGGTCCCATATCAAAACCTGAAAATGCACTACTCATTGCCCCCGAATGTCTAACACATTCTGAAATGATATACAGAATTTTGCTTTTATTTTGTTGTTGATCCCCACTTTCTAGATATGGAAGGTATTTTCTTACAACAAAAAAATAGGATGAAAATATTCAGAAGAAACCTGGACAGGTGCTGAGACAGAGTGTTGAATTTTTAAAAACATTCTTTAATAGTCAAATTCTTTAATAGTCAAATGAAACAGTACTATTTCCTAACAGGCAGAATTAAGAAAGATTCTGAAATATTCACAGTTATGCATAGTAGAAAATCATTATGAGCTAAATGAGAGCTCTAATGGAGAATATGGATAAAATCCGGTGTCATTTGATTTTCCATCTGAACATTAGGAAGTCTCATTTAGGAATCAATTCTTGGAGCCATCTGTATAAGACAATCTTAATTTGGCATAACATTATTCTATCTGTTATACACCTGCTTGTGCTCTGGACTATGAAAGAAAAATAGAAACTTTTCAACCACAACAAACCTCAGATCTTTATAATTAGCATCTTTATTGAAATAAAAGACAAAAGTCACCTCTCTGCCAATATGAATTCAGATTCTTTAGAGAATAAAGCAGGGAGTGCAAAATCTTTGGTCATTTTCAATTATTCAAAAAATAGCAAATGAGGTTTTGCAGGGAACCTTATATAAAAGTCATTATACCATGGAAACTGAAGTATATTACATAGAAACACAGGAAGATTCAATCTCATCATGGTAATAAGATTTGAACACTCACATTTCTGGATATCAACTGGAAACAGAATCAATTAATATTTTTCTGGTTTCCATGAAACAGTTTTTAGTCTCTCATGCTTATCAATTTTTAAGGAGTATATAAAAAACTTTTAAAAAGAAGGAAGTTTTAACCAGGATGGTCATTTTAAAAACTTGAATGGGCAATCTGAAAATTAAAAGAGAATTATAAAATAACAAACTAATAAAATGTTTGTACTCAACTCATCTATGATAGCCACTCTTAAATACAGTTTGAATGAATAGTTTTTAAAAGGGGAAAATTAAGTATTCCTTCAAAAATAATTCTAAACATTTTCCTATATACCCATTATCTTCTAGACATTGGTTGCTATGTCTTTAATCATCATAAATATTTATAACAAGGACAATGTCCCCAGGCTTCTGATTCAGGTTTCAAATTGCCCTCCAAGTAATTAATCGCTAAAATTACTCATTTATCAAAAAATTGGTACAATGCTTACAAAGAAAAACAATTACTTTATAGTGAATATTTATTTCAGAATGCCATATTGATAATAAACACATTCTGCAGCTAATAAAAGTAGCAAAATGATTCTAGAAATTTATTTAATATTGACTCCTTCTCTTATAAATTATCTATCCCAGTATGTATTCCTCAAAAATGGAAATATTCATCAAGAAAGGAATACTCATCAAAAATGAAAAAAACTTTAAAAAATGTTTTGTTGGAAAATAGTACAAAATTAGCCAAAATGCTCCATATTTTACTATGGAAATAAGGAGCTCTGTGCTGTTCCAACTGGGCTTTTTTGTTTTTGTTTTTGCTTCCATTCTTCCTTTGTAATGCTTGAAATTCTGCCCACATCCACTAAGGACAATCTAGTCTCAAGTGCACAATATTTACATTTTTACAACAAACAATTATGTACAAAACAGAAACACAGAAAATATGTAAATTTTCAGAACCCAAGATAAATATTTTAAAACATTTCTATATATCACCTTTCTATATTACATGGTGGTGAAACTAGAAGTCAAAACTGACAAATTTAGAAACAAAAGAATTTTATCACTGTGCTATTCTTTTGATCACCATAATAAATATCCAATATTTATTACAATCTCATCATTTAATGTTCTGTGAAGTATTCAAACACAGAGCTTCAGAACTGCTAAAAGGGCATGCTCTTTTAAATATAATAGCTTATCTCACCTAGTTTTCACATTTCTTTAAATTTTTGTAGAACAATTTTGCTGTGTTATTTTAGCTCAATTAGTTTTCTTTTAATTAATATCTAGCACAGCATTATAAACAGCTGTTAACAGTAAATATTATTCTTATGTTCCTTATTTTGTATTCATAGATTTAAGTGACAATAAATATCACCACATGAAAAAATATGTTAATACATCAAATAGAAATACCCATGAGACATCTGTCACTATGTCATAGTCAGACTTCTTTGAGAACAATTTCACCTGCAGTGCAGATCCTAAATGTAACCCTGGAGGAGTGCCTTGTCTCTTAGCAAACAGTGAAGAAAAACCAATGCATAATTAGGTGAGCGGCCTCCCATGGAAACCAACAGGGTAATGAGGGCTGTCTGCTTCCATGCTCTGCAATTCAGATGCCAAAACACAAGGCAATAACGGGCTGCATCCATCTATTTTTAAATTTTTCATACCCTCAGAAAAGGCATCACTATTATCTTAAAATGAAAATCATGATAAAACTATATGGTTGAGTACTCACAACATCATAAGTAACCAAGGTAATTACAGTAATTTAATGTATTAATCATGTGGTATATGGAAAGAAAAAAAAAAAAACACTGGACACAGAGTCAAAAAGCCCTTTTACAAGTTCCTTCAGCTCAATGATCCTGACAATTACATTCTATGAAACGAGGGAGCCAGAATGGACCACCATGGCTCCAGGACATTGGTCCTGGACTGGGCTTAGTTATAGTAGGGTCGTTTAAAAAGGTATTTTTTGTTTGGTTGGTTTTTTTGCTTTGTTTTGAATTAAGTCCATATTTAATGTCTAAATCATGATTCAGAAAACATTATTTACAGCTGACTAATGAAGTTTGGTATGAATATTTTTGCTACCCACCCCCCAAAATTTGTTTTTCCTGGTTCTGGTATTATTAGTAAAGAGCTAGTTCTTTTCTTTGTTGGCTTATTTTCCTTTAGTTTTCTTTGTGCTTATTCACCCATTCAACACTAAACTCCTCTTCCACCTTGTAATACTGATGAGACACATGAGGGTCCCACCTAACAATTTTTTCTTGATGAAATCTCTCTTGGAGGCTTAGATTTTTGTCTCCACTGGGGGTTGCTTTCCCAGCATAAGTGTCAACCTAGAATTCCTTGATCACTGTCCTAGGGACTTTCTTTACCTCTCTTTTGTTTTGGACTCTGTTAAATCTTTTCCTGGTCATCTTTTCCTTGGTTTATTTGCTGAGTTTGAATAAAGTACATCTCAAGTAGCCTCCTGAGAAAGGATGTAAGACAGGCAAAATTTCCAATGCCTTGCAAAACTGGAAGTGATAATTTTACTGTCACACTTCATTAAAAGTCCTGTAGAAACCAGATTGGGAATAATTTACTTCCAATTTTTCAAGCTATTGTCCCACAGCCATCTCCCCTCCGGTGTTACTTTTGAAAAACCTAAGCCCATTATAACTATTGATTCTATGTAGTAAACCTGTTTTCCTTTTGCAGGCTTTTTCTTTGAACCTAGTATTCTGAAATTTTGCAATAATGAATATCTGAAATGATTTGGGCATTTAATGGACACTCCTCATCTAAAAATTCACACCCTTCACATCTGGAAAAGCCATAGTTTTAGTAACTATTCAATGATTTCCTCATCTGTTTTTATTCCTCAAATTATTCACATGTAAGATCCTTCATCTTTATCTTTCTTCATCTCTATTTTTCAACTGTTGAATCTCCATCTTTCAGTTGTTGTTTTGTTATATTCTTAATTTCCAAGAGCTCTTAAATTATACTTTTTAAATATGACATACCAATGGCAGATTAGAGGAAGTTTGCATTTCCAGTTGCTCCATGGTTTGGGATTCAAGCAGCAGGAGTATTGAATCTCAGAGAGATGGGTAAAAGGGAACTCACTGAAATTCAATATTGGAAAGTCAGAGTCACTTAGAGACTCAGAAATTCAGGTGCATTACACAAAGAACAAGAAAAGAGTACACTGGAGCAAGCTGGTTCACCACAGAAGGGAGGGTTAAAACACCAAGAAACAAAAGGACAGAATTGGCAAAGAAAAGTAGCTTGAACCAGAGGTTACAAAGTGACAGCTGTTAGAAAAGTGTTCTGTTTTTCTCAACTGGCAAGCAGAGAACTGAGTCCAGGAACCACCTTGAAGAGATTGCAAATTCAATCCAATCTTTTTTATTCATAAAACATTCTTCACAAAACTGGGGGGGGGTCCTAAAATTCATGTGGAAGAATAAAAGACCCAAAATAGCTAAAGCAATTCTAAGCTATAAAAGCAACATGAGATGTATCACAAAATCTAACTTCAAATTATATTACAGAACTATAGTAATAAAAACTGCATAGCACTGACAAAAAAAAAAAAAAAAAAAAAAACAGATATAAGCCAGGCACTGTGACACTGACCTATCATCCCAGCAACTTGGGAGGATGAGGCAGGAGGGTCGCAAGCTCAGCAACTTATTGAGTTGCAATGTAGGGAGCCCCTATCTCTAAGGTCGCAAGCTCAGCAACTTAGTGAGTTGCAATGTAGGGAGACCCTATCTCCAAAACAAACAAATAAATAAATGAATAAGGGCTGCAAATGTGGCTCAGTAGTTAAGAGCCCCTGAGTTCAATTCCCACTACCAAAAAAACCTCACAAACAAACAAATAAACAAACACACAAACAAAACCAAACACATAGACCAGTGATAAGAAGTTAATAAACAGAGACAAACCCCATAGTGATTATTGACAATGGTACCAAAACACACACTGGAGAAAAGATAGCCTTTTAAACAAATGGTTTAAAAGGGAAACCTGGGGGCTGGGGTTGTGGCTCAGTGGTAGTGTGCTTGCCTAGCATATATGAGGCACTGGGTTCGATTCTCAGCACCACATACAAATAAATAAAATAAAGGTCCATCAACAACTAAAAAATATTTTTTTTAAAAACGGAAACCTGGTTATTCATATATAGAAGAATGAGACTAGATCTTTGTATCTCACCCTGGACGAAAGTCAACTCAAAATGGAGCAAACACCTAGGAATTCCACCAGAAACTATGCAACTCCCAGAAAAAAACAGAGGATCTACACTCCATCCAGCATTTGTGCCAGGCAACAACTTTCTCAATGCAATCCCTAAAGCTCAGAAAATAATGCCAAGGGTTAAAAAATGGGATGGCATCACATTTAAAAGTTTCTGCACAGCAAAAGAAACAATTAAGAATGTGAAGAGAAAAACCTACAGAATGGGAGAGAAACTTTGCTATTATTCTTCTGACAGAGGATAAATATCAAGAATATTAAACAACTAAAAAAATTTAAAACTAAAAAACAAGTAACCTAATTAACAATTAGGCAAACTAACTAAACAGACATTTCTCAAGAGAAACACAAATGGCCAACAAATATATAAAAAATGTTCAACATTTTTAGCAATTAGGGAAATGCAAATAGAAACTGCATGGAGATTTCATCTCAATCCAGCAGCCGTCAAGAATGTAAACAAGGGTTGGGGTTGTGGCTCAGTGGTACAGCACTTGCTTTGCACACAGGATGCACTGGGTTCGATCCTGAGTACCACATATAAATAATAAATAAATAAACAAATAAATAAAATAAAGGTATTGTGTCCATCTACAACTAAAAAAAATTTAAAGAATATAAACAATTATAAATGCTGGGGAGGATGTGGAGAAAAAGGAACACTTTCACAGTATTGGTGGGATTGTAAATTAGTACAATCACTATGTAAATCAGTATGAAGGTTTCTCAAAAGAATAAAAATGGAACCACCATATGACCCAGCTTTACTTCTCCTTGATGTTTGTTCTAAAGAATTAAAGTCATCATACTATAGTGCTACATGTATACCCATGTTATAGCAGCACAATTCACCATAGCCAAATTATGGTACCAGTCCTTAGGTCTGTCAGTGAATGAATGGACAAAGAAAATGTGGCACACATGTGTATGTGCGAGCAGTGGGATCAGGTGGTGGGAAAGGAGAATAGTGGTAAATACTGAATGATATTAGACAAATTACATTGGTATATTTTATGCGTGTATGAATATGTAACAATGAATCCCACCATTATGTACAACTATAATGCACCGATAAAAAAATGAAAAAAAGGTATTTTTTAATTGATGCATGATTTTTATTTACTTCTCTGAGACAATTAATAAAAATTAATTTCAAAGTTGTCATTTGTATCTTTCTAAATCTAATCAATAGGAGCAACTTTGCCTACTCAAATTTATGTATTTTTTAGCTAGGATAATTTTTAAAATTTGTTCTAATTATACATGACAGTAGAATGCATTTTGACACATTACACATAAATGGAGTATAACTTCTCTTTCTTCTGGTTGTAGGATCACATCACTCATGTAGTCGTATATGCACATAGGGTAATAATGTCCAATTCATTCACTATCTTTCCTATTCTCATAGCCCCTCCTCTCTCTTTACTCCCCTCTGACTAATCCCAAGTACCTCTATCCTTCCCTAGCCATACCCCCACCACCCCTTACTGTGAATTAACATCTACATATAAAACATTTGGTCTTTGGTTTTTTGAGACTGGCTTATTTGGCTTAACATGATATTCTCTGGCTCTATCCATTTACCAGCAAATGCCATAATTTCATTCTTCTTTAAGGCTAATATTCCATTAGCCTTAAAATAGATAATTTTCTTTATCTATTCATCTATTGAATGTCATTTAGTTGGTCCCATAGGTTAGCTATAATGAGGTGAGCCGCTATAAACATTGATGTGGCTGTGTCACTGTAGTATGCTGATTTTAAGTCCTTAGGGTATAAGCTGAGGAGTGGGATAGCTGGGTCAAATGGTGGTTTCATTCCAAGTTTTCTGAGAAATCTCCATACTGCTTTCCAGAGTGGTTGCACCAATTTGCAATTCCAAAAGTAACGTATGAATGTACCTTCCCCCAAATATCCTCACCAACATTTATTGTTGCTTGTATTATTGATAATTACCATCATAACTTTGACTGAGATGAAATCTAGTTTTGTTTTGCATTTCTCTAATTGCTATAGAGGTTGAACTTTTTTTTCATTATTTTGTTTATCAATTGTATTTCTTCTTCTCTGAAGTGTCTTTTCAGTTTCTGAGCCTATTTATTGATTGGGTTTTTTTTTTTTGGCATTAAGTTTTTTGAGCTCTGCATATATCCTGGAGACTAGTGCTTTATCTGAGGTGTATGTGGCAAAGATTTTTCTCCCATTCTGTATGCTCTGAGGAGAAACTTCTTAGTTTAAATCTATCCCTCTTATTGATTCTTTTTTTTTTCAGGGAAAAAGGATAAAACAGTGTTTAATTGAAGTTCAATATTTAACAACGAAATCTGAATCATCAGATAGAGATTCAGTTGTATTCAAGAAATTGATTTAAGTAGAACGGTGAATGTTTGGTACTCAAGAAAGTATTTGTTGAATCATAACCAATATTTTAACAGTTGAAAATGGGAATTTCTGCTACCAGTTTTGGTGCATTGTTTCCCTCTCCAAGAGCAAGCCAACTTCCCCACATGGTCTGCTGAAGTTCACTATTTGTAAATATTTATCTCACTTGCATAACATATGCAAATGTGTATACACACACATATAAGTTTTGAATATATATGTGCATGTCCTAAATATATACATGCATACATCATATATACAATACGCAGTCACTCATTGCTTAACGACATGTTCTAATGTCCTAAGAATGCATTGCTAGTCAATATCATCGTCTTGTGAACATCACAGAGTATATTTAGTCTGCTCCACATGTAGGCTGTGTGTGTGCGCTCCTAAGTAACAACACACTACAAGAGTAAACCAAACACAAGAAAAAGTGATACAATGAAGAGATACAATAACAGGAGGTGCATGACATTGCTATTGGCATCACATGGCACACTGTATTACAGTAAACTTGATAATGAAGCTGAAGGATTCCCAACCCCTAGGGATGTTGTGGCTGGCATAGGTGGCAGTGCAATCAATGTCATGGGGTTGTGCTGAAGCTGGTGCAAAGAAACCCATTGTGCAGCCAGTTGTATAACAGTATAGCACATAGTTATATATAGTACATCCTGTAGGTGATGAGAAAAGGCTGCTACTGGTTTATGTATTTACTATGCTATACTTTTTTTAATTTATTTTAGAGTGTACTCCTAATTATTTTTTTTAAAGTTTACTTTTATTGATTCTTGATCTTACTTCTTGTGCTTTATAAGTCCTGTTAAGGAAGTCAGTTCCTAAGCTGAAGTGGAGAAGATTTGGGCCTGCTTTTTCTTCTATTAAGCACAGGGTCTTTGGTCTACATTGAGTTAAATTTTGTGCAGGGTGAGAGAGAGGGGTTTAAATTCATTTTGCTACATATGGGTTTCCAGTATTCCCAGAACCATTTATTGAAGAGGCTATCTTTTTTCCAATGAACACTTGGGGCACCTTTGTCCAGATAACTGCATTTAAGTGTGTTTGTCTCTGTGTCTTCTATTCTGTAACACTGCTCTATGTGTTGGTTTTGGTGCCAACACCATGCCATGTTTCTTACTGTGGCTCTGTAGTATATAGTTTAATTTCTGGTATTGTGATGCCTCCTGCTTTCTTCTTCTTGCTAAGGATTGCTTTGGTTATTCAGGGCCACTTATTTTTTTCAAATGAGTTTCATAATTGCTTTTTCTAGTTCACTGGGATTTTAATAGGAATTGCATTAAATCTGTATAATTCTTTGAGTTGTATGGTCATTTTGATAATATTCTGCCTATCCAAGGTATCCAGTATCTTCTGAGGTTTTCCTTAATTTCTTTCTTTAGAGTTCTGTAGTTTTCATTGTAGGGGTCTTTCACCTCTTTAGTTACATTGATTCCCAAGGTTTTGTCTGTTTTTTGTTTTTGAGGCTATTGTGAATGGGGCAGTTTCCCTAATTTCTCTTTTAGTGGACTTATCACTGGTGTATTAGAATGCATTGATTTATGGGTGTTGATTTTATATCCTACTACTTTGCTGAATTCATTTATTTAGCTAGAATAATTATTGTACAGTTGTCTGAATTCTTTTGGACTATTCTCTTAGACTTATCAGATTCTCCAAAGAAGACTCTTAACAATATTCTACCTAGATGCATGATACCTGTTTTCTGAAGCACCCCAGGTCAAACCCTCTCATTCTCTCAGGTACCTTCCCACCTGCCCACCACCATGTCTCTCATTCTCCCAGGTACCTTCCCACTTGCCCACCACCATTGTTAATATGGAGGTTGCAAAAAATAAAGTCAACTTACTTTCCCTCCCCTGTTGGCCAAGTAAGAAGCAATGGAGGTCAGCAGGCTATAGAGTTATGGAGAGAGCAACAGACCAGGATCATCTGTAATCACACACATCCTCCAGTCTGCCGAGTGATAGGGGTTGAGGGAGAGGGTATTGAGCCTTGCAGGGCTTCAGAGAGCAAGGAGGCTCTGTGGGTCATGAGAGGATCCCTGAATTCTCGTTTAGTCTATGCTCATTCAGCATTGTTTCTCACTGCACCCTAAAAGAAAGCATCTCTTGCAGTATTTGAAGCTTTTTTATTGCCACAGTGCAACGTGGACTTGAAATAACTAGTAAATATTAAGTATCTGAAATATGATGAAGGGCCATGAGATGAAAGAAAAACATGTGAAACATGGATAAGAGCTGCTATAGTTCGAGAGACTATACTGAAAAACAGCCACCCAGAGGAGAAGAGAAAAAATAAAATGGAACGGAAGAATATACAGTAAAAATGTAACTATCACTAGTGATGATGGCTTGAGGGTATAGAGCACAAAAATGCTTTGTGAAATGAGTTCTGTTTCTTTGTTTCACCAATAAAATTCTCTACAGCACTTAGCCACAACTAACAACATCAAGAGGGGTATTGAGAAAACTAAATTAGGATAATAAAACCCAGTGATATCATGACTCTTTGAAAATCTATAGCTCTTTAATTCCATCCAATCACTAATTTGAGTCCAAAAGTCAAAAGTACTTTAGAATACCCGCTGATTTCAAATGTGGCTCTTAGTCCTTTGGGCTCCCCAGAGCTAAAGGTAAATACCTCTCTACAGATTTCTAGGTGAGAGTGGTAAACAGGAGTATGAATGCATTTGTACTGTTGATTCTGAACCCAATTAATCAGAAGAAAGTATGTAAATGTATAAACGAGAGAACTTGAGTTCTTGAAATGTTAAATAATAAAATCATGTTCATGCTTTATATTGTTAGATACTTTTAGGATATTACACATTATTGATACAGTTAGACTTGAATCTGGGCAAAATATTAAAGTAAGTATTTTCATCTGCTAAAATTTCTTCCCCAACTACTAAAAAAAACTATCGCAAAAGCCAGATTTTTTATGAAAAAAATAAATAAATCATAAATTCATAAATAAAGGAAATCTTTCAAGAAAAGAAGGATATATAAAAATCAATAGACTGATAGACATAAGTGCCACATTGATTCAATTACTTATTTCCTACATGTTTCTGTGTTTTTAAATTGTGTGACTGGCCACCATAAAAGCCTTTGTTATTAATATCACAAATATTAAAACACCTATGATTTATTAAGAAAACCAAAACCAAACTGGTAAGAAATGTGTAAGAAAATGGACAATGTGTAAGAATAAGCAATATAGAAAAGGTGAATTAAAATGGTAAGGAAACATGAAAAGAACGTTTTAGTCTTACTAATCAGAATGGCAAAAAATTAAAATGATCAGCTATATTCAATGCTGGGAAGAGTAAAGGAAAATAGTCCATCTGTGGTTTATAGTCTTGGAGGCAAAAGTTCTAGTCAAACTCATGAATAGAGGAACTGTATCTCTGCCTTAACAAGCAAGATCATTAAGTATCTATACAAGATAAATAAAATCATAATGGTTTTATAGTAATATTTACTCTAAGAACATTTATAAGAGCAATAGTCAGTAAATAATTTTAAAATTCCAAAATAAGGAACTGTTAAAATTATGGTTTATTCAGAGTATGGAATAATATACAGCTATCTGAAAGACTGTTACAGCATAATAAATTGATTTTAAAAGCTATTCATGGTATATTTTAAGTGAGAAAGATAATAAGTATTATTATTTTTTAATCTTTATTTATTTATTTTTATGTGGTGCAGGGAATCGAACCCAGGGCCCTGCACTTGCTAGGCGAGCGCTCTAAGGCTAACCCACAACCCCATCCCTAGGTTATTATTTTTCTAAAGAAAAAAAATACTCAAAATACCATGTATGCAAATATAGGTATAAAAGCAAAGTAAAAAGCACAAAACAAAAAAAATACATTATGTTGCAAAGATTGATGTAAATAACAAATGGAAGGAATGAAGACTAATCATGTTACTTCAAATGCATGCATAATACTCAACTAGTTCTTAGGATCAAGAAATGAAGCCATTTGAGTTACAAAATGTAAGCATGCTAAGTCTTCAGATATAGTTTTGGAATCTTCTAATCCATAATATATGCTAAGGAGAGTCCCTTGTTTTAAGCTTGAAATTTTGTAATGATTTCTCAAGATGGCCCAATCTCAGAATTTCATTCTTTTGAAACAGAGTCATCAAATTTCTAGTAAAGGAAATTAAAAGAAGCAGTAGATAGAACTTTTATCTGTTTTATACATACAAATGAGAAATCGGGGGGCTGGGATTTGGCTCAGTGGTAGAGTGCTAGCATGCATAAAAGCCTGGATTCAATCTACAGAACCATTAAAAAAAAAGAATGAAAACTTATATACTATGAACACATCATAACACCACTTTGGATCATAACCATGCTTTATGTTGAAATCAAATGTCACTTATGTGTGGGGTTCTAGTTAAGAGATACTGAACTCCTCTACTAAAAATAGTGTTAAAATAGGATTCCAGTGTATCCCACTCACTGCTGGCAAATGCTTCTCCATGAAGGAAAAACAGAATGTGATCTAAATAAATATTCTCCAGTGAAAATATTGAATGATAAAAGTTTCTACCAACTAAACTGAAGCAATGACTATATTTCTTTTCTTTACACAGAAAATTTTAACTTTAAATTATGGTTAGAGATGTTAGACTTAGGCTCAGTAAAATGCACATAAAAAGTGGTAACCGTTGGCTTGAGAAATCTCTTTTCCTACCTTCACATTATCTGGATGGAGCCCCCCAGGGTGCTTGTCCATGTACTGACATAAATCAGTGTGCTAGAAGGAAAAAGGGAAAATGTATTAATATCCCTCTGGCTGTAACATGATGAATCAATATTTTTCTACTTCAAAGTCACCATTACCTTCTGAACAAAGCAAATACAAGACAAGTGGGTGGATTTTTTAGTGCATGCACTGTATGCTCACCACCCCCATTTTTAACCACAATTGAATCATTATCTTTACCTCTAAGTTTTATGTTAAACATGTCTATGAATTAAAAGGAATATATGTCCATAATTTGTCAAGCATTTAATTTCCTCCTCATTAAATATATATCACTAAAATTTGACTAAAATAATAAAAATAAAAGCCAACTAATCAAATTATAATTTTAATTAACTCATATTCTCCAATTACAAATGTAGGTTATTATTATTTATTTCATATGAGACAAAAACATTCTATCTAAATCTATTACTCTAGTAAAATTTATCACTGTACTTATTTAAATTTTTCATGACTATATTCACAAAAAAATAAAGTTTCCACATCTCCTAAATATATGTGAGCAAATAAACTCTATAAATTACAGAAATACATTTAAAATTATAAAGCAAAGATATCCAAATATATACTAACAAGAATATCCCCAGATAACATTTTATGGTGTTAATCTATTAAATATGGAAAGTTCAATTTGACAATAATTATATTTTTTCTTAATTCCTTTTCTGTTTATATTGTGAACTACACACAATTTTTGAAAAAAGTATGTAGAGTTGTTCTCTTATGGCTACTATAAATTGAAATATTTAATTATCCTGTAAAAGCCAATGGACAGGAGCATTTGTGTCTCATTATTAGGCTTGACTTATTGAGTCAATATGAGTTTTATAATATATTCAAGAACCTTGCTGTAGCCACCAAGACAATTAAAATTTTGTTACTGAGTTGTTATTGCATGCTCGATGGTAAGTGTTGAGGATACAGAGGATGCAGAGCAGAATTTGTCCTTCATTCATTTATCCTATTACTTCTTGAGCCCTTGCTATGTTCTAGGCATCACACTTAGTCACCATGACATGATGCAATAAAACAGATGTACAGGGGGAAAGAATAGACACACCAGGAAATAGTACAGTGAGCTACATATTATGTTAAGAATGGTGCTGCATAATGTTCCATTTGGCTTTGCTCTACAATTGGTAAACTTCTTTCATCCTTTGCTGCTCATGTCTTACTTATATATAACTTCTTCTAGAGGCCTTTCTGAAATCTTTAGACTATATTATGTTCCCCCCTTCTATATGTAAGGCAAAGCCAAATAAAGCAGGACAGAATAAGTGCTAGTAGACACATTCTGACACATAACTACTGCCTATATGTAGGACCACATCCAAAGTTTATGTGTTGAAGGCTTGCTTGATCCCTGCTGGCAGTGCTATTGGGAGGTGATGGAAATTTTAAGAGGTGGGGCCTACTGGGAGGGAGTAGCTCACTGGGGGCATGGCTTTGAAAGGTTTATTCTATCCCCAGTCTCTTCCTTCCTCTCCCTTTCTCTTTGCTTTCTGGCTGCCATAAGGTGAGCAGCTCTGTTCCACTATGTGCTTTCCACCATGATGTTCTGATTCACTGAAGGTCCAAGGTGACAGGGCCAAATGACCATGGACTAAACTGTGAGCCAAATTACACCTTTTCTTATTTAAATTGATCTTTTCAGGAATTGTGACAAATGATGGAAAGTTGATTAACATAAATGGGAAAACATTTCTACTCCTCTAGACATGGGAATGATGTTCTTAGTATATTTCCAATGATATTAGCATAATGAATTGTAGTAGAGACCTTCTCCAGAAATTAGTTCTTTGGAACTTTGATAAAAAGTTTTGCAAACATTTTAAATTTTAAAACCCATATTTCTTTAGATCCAGGGTATGTGTGTGCACAAGTATACACACTTGTGTGTGTATACTTGTGCACACACATAACAGATATACACACATGGCTGTTACTAGCTGTGTAGCCCTGATCTACATAACCTCTGTATATAAGTACTATCTTCATCTGTGGAATTATAATAATCCTAGTACACCTACCCCATATGGTTTGGGGGGAAAGTAATGAGCAAATATCCATAATACTTTGAGAACTTTTCCTGATACCTGGTAGATACTATAGATGATGATGATGATTTTCTATCATGTGTTTAGGAGTAAAACCAGGGAGAAATATTTAAAAGTATAGAAATTTAATAAAAAAATGTTAAATCTATAGAGAGAGATCCCAGGACTGTACTTCACCTTGATGTGCATGTTTCTCCCACCTGCATGGCTAGACATCTCACTCACCCTTCTCAGCTCCTGCACTCCTCTCAAAGCACATCTAGCAAACACAACAGGAACCTCAGATTGCTCTGGGTGATTAGGAGCAAGAATCCAAGAAATTTCAGATAGAAGAAGGGACAGGAAGCAGTACAAGGCCATACTTTGTACCCCAATATCCATGTGTCACAAATTTCTTCTTTACCTACATTAAAAACTGTCTCTTTCCGCTAATTTTTTATTGGTTCTTTTTAGTTATACATGACAGTAGAATCCATTTTGACATAATTATACAAGCATGGAATTATTCTAATTCTGACACCAGTGTCTTTACTTCCCTTTCCCCACCCCCCACTCCCTTCCCTCTATTGATCTTTCTGCCATTTACCATAGTTATTTTTTAAAATTAATTTCTAGTGGATGTACACGATGGTGAGATTCACTGTGTGTATTCATATGTGTACATATGCCCTCCTTCTTTTGAAATGCACAGTTGTCTATTTGGCTTTGCATTAGGTGTGCCCAAATTATAACTTTCATTACATCTTTCTTCTTCTTCTCTCTCTCTCTCTCTCTCTCTCTCTCTCTCTCTCTCTCTCTCTCTTTTTTTGATACCAGATATTGAACCCTAGTGTGCTTAACAACTGAGCCATATCTCCAGCCCTTTCCATTTTCTTTCTAATTTTAAGATAGGGTCTCCCTAAGTTGCTGAGGCTGGCTTTGAGCTTGCGATCCTCCTATCTCTGTCTCCTGAGCCATGGGGATTACAGGCTAACATCTCTTCTTTCTAGACAACTTCTTTCTTTAGTTCTGTTAATTGGATTATGTGACCTTTATGATTTACGGTAGTCTAGAAATGTAAAACCTAACAAAGCATGCCAGAAGGCACTTCTTAGTCATTTCAGTGTTAAATTCATTGTAGGTATAAGAGTTCTGAACAGAAGGCCCCTATGACATATAACAAACAGATCACTCTCTTGGAATACCTTGATAATATTGGATCCACCTGGCTTGATCTCTGACTATTTCTTGTTTCTAATATCAAAAGGAGCATGCACAGGTAGACTAGCTCCTTGATAATACCTATGAGTGTCTGCCATGGCTCTGAGCTAAAACTCCTCCTCCCTTACCACACTGTGCCTCACCTCATCCACCCACACCACTCCTCTCATTCACTCCATCACTGCCGCTGTTCTTCAGCATAATACCACTAAAGCAGTAGAAGTGCTTGTGTCTGACAGGTTTGTGTCTGACAACTGCCTAGAAACAGCACATCAGTATTCCATAGAGTGGGTGGTTTTGAAGGAAGCTATCAAGGGTGGCTAGACTTACAAACCAAGCAGAAGACAGAGGGAGTGCAGCCAGTAGCTCTAAGTCTCAATCAACAAGCACATATTCTCCTTGCTGATTACCCACTGGGTAGCATTTATTTGGTTATTTACAAAGGTACAGAAATGTTTCTAAGGGGGAGGGAATTTGAGGAGAGGATCTGAAATCAGAATCCCTTGGAGGATAAATGTTTACTGTAGAATAATTTGTAAGACTTAGAATTTTTTTCCTCATATTGATTTCTTGTGGCTGGATCAATTTCGAAGGCAGAAGACAAATCTCCCTTTGGAAAAGGCAGGACATGGAAATAATATGGAGAATTGAAAAGTCTTTTTACACATAAGCATTTTCACATAGTATAGTCCTGGTTAATTTTAATCATAGGCAGGAAAGGGAATGACAATGACTGACACTAGTTATAAGCTGCATGTACCCATGTGGCTTAAACATAAAGACATGGAAGAAAGCACCAAAGATAAATTATGTATATCCAGATAACCTTTAATAATGTATACCATGGAAAACACCTCTTTTGAAGAGGACCAGGAGAAAGAGGCCAGCAGGAGGAAAAGATGGGCAACAGCTGGACTGTGACATTGACTTCCATATTTTCCACTCCACATCCCTTACATTTTTTAAATCTTACCTGGGTCAGAAAAAAGAAGCAATATCCCTCTACATAAATCCACCAATAAGAAAGCTAGATGAAGCCCAAACAATCTGTTGGACACAAAATAGGGCCTAATTTCCAGGGCAGAAAGAAGTATGTGTCAAGTGTAAAGTAGGCTTAGCCATTCAGTGCATGCTGATGTGTCTTTTGATTTTATCTAACTCATTATTCATGAACAGGGATTTTCCAGTAATTTCCCTTCAAATGGTTGAACCTCATATTCAAGAGGCATCAAGTTCCTCAGAGTAATTCTGATTTTGCAATAACTTTGACTTTCATATTGGACTTTTCTCATCGAGCAAATAAATCTATTTCACAGAACACATGTGTTTGTTTCCATTTTCCTATAATGTTAAGGATGAAGTTCCACTATTTGTCAACTAATTCTGATGTCTTCAGAAGCACTGCCAAAAATATTAGGTTGAAAATAGCACAGCCTTATTTTTAAGCAACTAGGCTAAAAATAAGGAGGTCTTCTTGTGGAGATAGCCAACAGAAGCCCTCATTTTGAAGTTTGGTAGCAGAGCCTCTGTAGCCCTTACTTTTGTTTCACTTAATTTTCCATTTATCGGGGAGAAGACAGGAAATGTATTCAAGCTTGGTATAGATTTTATAACACTTTAAAGACCTCTGTTTCACAAGCATAAAAAAACTGAAAGATTACAGAAGATAAAATCAATTCTAACCTAATTTTTAATAGGTGGGCTTGATTATTTTATGATTAAACACTGAAGTTCAGTTCATTCAAAACTTACCTAACCAAATACAACAAAAAATTAAGTGGAAACATACGATTTAGACAGCTAGAATGTGTTAAGAGCTAGCTGATAACATGTGCAAATTAGAAGCATACAAACACAGAGCCCTCCCTTGCCTCATTGATCTTTGTTTAAGAAGTTGTCTAGTCTAAGAAGTTGTCTAGTCCACATCCAGGTTTGACTCTAGATCCCCCAATCTGATCCAGGCAAGTGGCCCATTATAGAGAATCTTTAAATGATAGTCTTAATGGCAACAGATCATATAATTTCCAATTTTCTGAAGGAAAAGCGCAATTTTTCCATTCTTCTATGATGTCCCATATGGTCTCCAAATTTAAGCAATGACTCTTAGTGTCATTAACAGTGACTCTTAGTGTGACTGAGAAAGCAAGTGTAGACAGACTGTTCTATGACTGGCTAAGGTCACTTTTCTTACTATTGTCCATGTCTGGGACACAAATGACATCTCTCTCTCTCTCTCTCTCTCTCTCTCTCTCTCACACACACACACACACACACACACACACACACACACACACCTGCATTCTAAAACCACACTGAAAGGATGGCTATGGACATAGGAAGAATGTACTAACATTGTAGTTTTTAATATATTTCACCTGTAGCTCATTACAGTCATAATTCACTGGGGAATTGTAACTGCTACAGGGAATTGAAGAGAACTTACGGAAGGAAAGCCTCCTTTCTTCTGCTGCAATCATAGACATTTTCCTCTAGGTATAATCTCCATTTTAATCAGCCCACATTGTTGTAAGAATTAAACATCAAATTACTGAGCAGTTAGATTCAAACTGCTCTTACAGGCAGTCCACAGATTTAAATTGACTTTGAAATTGTATTTTTCCCTGTTCAGATTTAAAGTACTCATCCATTTCATTCCCAAATCATAATTAATGAAATCATAATGTTGTGAGTTCCAAAACATAAGACTTCTTCATTAACAAGGAAATAATGAAAATCAACCTATCCTTTAAAACAAAATCACAGTCATTTAGAATACTTAATAGAGGAAATCTTTAACTACTACATATCAGAGGGGCTCATTTTTAAAACAATAGTTATGAAAAAAAACTTTGTAAGTACTTAATCAAATATTAGTCAGGCTTCATGCTAATACATTAAAAACCCCACCATTTTTAACAGCAAAGACAAGACATTCATAAACCTATACAAATATGTTATCTCTTCTCTATGAAGTGGACACTCTAATTTCAACTAAAGTATTGTGCTTCAAATTACATCATAAGACACAGTATGACAATGGAGATGATGTGGCCTTTCAATCTATTCCATCATCACATAATCAAAGATATATTAATCCCCAATATTTCACTGTGCCTGCACTATTTTACATATATCAAACCCTTTTTCTTGGTTTTAAGACACATAGAAAATATTTGAAATTCTCTGATATACATATCCCCTAGAGAGGGAAAGGGGAGTTAATCCACAAAGCAGTTTATACTACATAAAAATTCTTCCGTAACAATCACAATGTTACAATGCTACAGTCTACTCCTAATTAAATCATCCATTTCTTTTTAATCATATAATGTATTCTCCTTTTGGGGAATAATAAACCTATATGTGGCTGTCCCATAATTCTGCTTAAATGGTTCCAGCTGTCATTTCTGAATCCAAAATACATGAGCAGCCTGAGGCTGGTGACTGGAACAGGAAGCATTTCCAACCACATTCCCATCATGTAAAACCAGCAACCTGAAAAATTTCTTCTATTAAAACAAAACAGAAAAAAAAGTACTATTTGACTTCTGGCAATGACATCATAGAGAGACAGACTGGACAGTTCTGCAAGGCAAAGACTGTTGCAAGCCATTCTTCTCTGATAAAAAGGAATGCAGACACTCATGTTCCAATGGTTATATCTGAAGTCATTTCAGATCACAGGGGCTAATTCTTAAACCCAAATGTAACTACCCTTATCTTTGTCTACGTAATTTATTTTTGCTTTTATGAACTTCAAAGAGGTTAAAATAATTTTTCTTTTTATAAGATAAAAAATTCAATGTATAATTTCAGGATGTTTCAAGAAATTGGTGGAAATTTTCTAGAAAGACATTCAAACAGAACCATACATTATTCCAGCATTAAAAGAATGTGTAAAATGTGCCCTATTGGAACAGTGGAGGAAAGGGTTATCCAGCAGCATTTATATGCTCTGGGGCAAACCATCTACAAGCCTAAGCCATATAACAAATTTTAACAGTGTCAATATTAAATAGCCACATAGAGAAGATGTTCTTGCTATTTTGAGATCTAGTTGATTTTTTAAAGGAAAAATAAAAAGCTAAAGAGAATAAGGAATGGAATGTTCTGATCATCTAACTTCCTCAAGAATTTGAAAGAAGAGAAAAACAGGTTAAAATGGGCCACACAAAGTTTTTTTGTACTTAAGATACAAGAAAAAGGAACAGGAATAGCTCTCACTCTGAAAAGACTTTCTGGAGCTGCTCTGCTAGAAATATGGAAAACCCTAAAATTACAGGTGGGAGAAACATGTAGGAAAGGAACTAAAAAAACAAGAATTAAAGAGGAAAAGAGAAGAAATAAAGAGCAGGGAGGGAAGACAGAGGAAACAAAGGTGACCACTCTGGAATAACTTTGCTGGCTACACAGTAGATATGAGTCTTATTTATAAGCTTGGTGCTAAGGGATTAAGAGTAATACCCACATAGGGACTGTAAGGCCAGAATATGTGTCCTAGAAAACTCTATGACTACACTGTAATAAGCTTCAGGTACATGGTGTTCTTAAATTTTAAAAACTATAATTCCACAGCATATCATCAAAAGGAAAATATTTTAAAACATGTAATTTGGTAATATTTCAGTCACCTTTCTGGCATAAAATTTTATCACTTTTCAAATTCGTATAATGAGTGAAGGATTGTAAAATGTATAAAGATAAATAAAAATATTCACTAGTTAGGAGCATATTGAAGACCTTGGGGAAAATATAAATGACAGTAAAATAAATGCCAATGAATTCATCCTTTTCTTAAGTAAAATGAAACACCTACAACCTTGTTCATATCAGTTGATCCAGAGATAACAATTTGCAGAGGCTTTTTCCCAAGGCAATAAATACAGAATAATGTATTAGAAGCAAAATATCATGATTTTGCAATGCAAAATTCCATGAAGTTCTTCAACATGATCATGAATACATGATTATTTATGGGATAAAGGTTGCAGGATACAGACTACAATATGGACTAATCAAAAATCTCTTGAGTTGGAGAAATAACTTGAAAAATAATTTTATATTACAAATAGAGCGTTCACCTAAATCTTCCAGGCTGGAGGTAACACACAGTAATATAAAATGGCAAAACTTTCACAGAAAGTCCTGTCAATCAATGAAATATATGAAATGTCTCTTTGTTATGTATAGGATTAAAGAGGACATTTATTCTTCTATTCCTGTAGTGTACCTGAAGTATAAGTACTTTCAGTTAAAGATCTTGCTTTCTAAATAAAACTTCATTTTTAAAATATTTCAATACAGTATGCATAAAGGGTCAAAATTTAGGTTTCTCAAAATCAATGAGTAAAAGGATCACACACTATTGTTTCAATTCAAGTTTTTCCTACAGAGTACAATGCTCTGAAGCACTAGATATTTATTAGTAGTTAAATAAACTGGAAAGAATACAAAAACTGTAAAAAATTTCTTTCAAGTAGCTTTTTTAATAACAAACAAATCTCCTGAGATCACAGAATGGGGAGAAACAAAAATCTCATGAATTCTTTTATAATAAGTACTTACAAAAGCTAAAGTAGAGTAGAAATTCCAAATTATCACTAGACAGCTACCACCAAAAGGCAAATTGCTAATTAATCTGTGGTAAAATAAATATATTTGCCCAAAATTAAGTCATCATTCTCTTCTTTTTAGCTACTATCTTTGCACAACCCATGAATGAAGAAAACATGTTAATCCCTGGCTCTGTATATATATGAAATTAGACACTTTGTGGAGTGGAGGAGAAAAGAGCAGTTTCTTCTCAATAGTCCTCTGAAAGCCCTCAATGTCAGACACTTGACATATTTGCAGATACAGTGGATGTTTTGTTATTATTGCCCCTCATTATATGTTTCACACTTTTATGCCAACATGGAGTTAGTGGAGCTGAGCTAAAAATATCCTTCTATTCTCTTGACTTAGTGCGATTTGCCATGAAAAGGTTAGTGAAAAAACTTTTCAAAAGAAAGAATAAAAACCTCATGTAGTCTATCTGGATAAATTCAAGTAATGCTTTTCTAATGCCATGGCTGAAAATACCAGTTGAAAGTCAGTTTTGATAAATTAGTCTTTATGACTCTTTGATAGAGGTTGAGTTCTCCAATTGAAGGTTGGAATACTGTGTTTATTAGAAAAAAGGAATCAAACAGGTTTATTAGCTGAAATAAAATAGAAGGAAGTGAGCCTGGATAAAGGAAGTCAAACTAAGATTTTAGTTAATAAATCTTTGCCCAACCTAGCACCAAAAACAGGCTGCACTGGCATAAAATGTCCAGGTCTCTACCCTTGCCTTTCAGAATCTCCACATACAAGATGCATGGGTATGACCTCATTCAGGGTGCATTCTGCCAATGGGACAGGTCCTGGAGGAGCCAAAAGCTGGAGGAATTCTACTGGTATTAGTTCTCGAAACTGGGCAGCATGTTCCTCCTTTAAATGATGACATGGTAACCATAACTCTGTGCCTGCCACATTGTGTAAGGGTGTTTTCATGAAAACCATGAAAAATGACTCTATATTCTGTCGCACACAAGTGCGCGCCCGTGCGCGTGCACACGCACACACACACACACACACACACACACACACACATCCATGTTTCTGTTCTGTGGAAATATCCACATAAAATTGGCAAAGATTTATAGAGTGCCCACTGCCGTTGGTACTATAAGGTATACAAAATGAAAAATCTGTCCCAGCCCTCAGGGAGACTAGCCACCCATTCATCACATACAAACAGATGCCATAATGACAGACAAGAATGATCAGGTTGCCCTTTGAACACTTCACAACTTGCTGCTCAATTCATGGTGTTTTTCAGTCAGCTAACATCTCATTTATTTTTTGAATGAAGATCCTATTCTTTTATTTTCCCCTTATAAATATTCTACTCCTGATCATATTCTCCACGTACCACTTTCCTTAAGCACTGTTGACATTCTATCTTGTCAGATTTAGATAGCTTTCTTCAATATACTTCCTAAAATTCTAACTTAATTAGCAGTATCTGCCTTTCCTTGCTTCTTCTAACTTTCTGATCCAAGTAATAAAAAAAGGGGGGGCAGGGGGAGTAAAGGAGAGAAAACCAACTTAATCTTCTGAAGTCCCTGACAATGGCTGGAACAGAAGCTAATAACTGGAATTCAAAGCTATAAAACAAAGATTCAAGAAAAAAAGGGGAGTGAATCTAAAATAGAAAATTTTTACTTAGTAAATAGCTGCCATGACAAATTAGTGTTTTAAATCCTGAATTATGAAACAGAAATGAAGCATGAGCAGCTGTTAAGGATTTATAACTGGGCTGGATGAGAAAGGAGTAAATTACTCACTGACACTGGATGTTAACTCAGAACACAAGTTCATTCTCAAAAAATGAGGTCTTCAATAATACACATAATAAAAACTGAAAATGAAAAATGTCTATATTTTTTACAGTTGAATTTTAAAATCAAACCATTATATATTTCCACACATTTTAATTTATATGGTAAACATGTCCTTCTGGCTTTTGTAATACTATCAAATGTATGCATGTATATCTATATGTGTGTCATTATCACATAATCATCATGAACAAATCATAGCAAACACCAAAGTAAGGACTAATCAACCAATTAATAAGCATAAATTTTTCCATTAAAATACAATATTCTGATAAAGACACACTTACTTTAGTCCTTCCTTGAGTACCTAAAATTTTAATGATTGGACAACAATATAATAATTAGCTATTTCCCCGTTCCCTCCCCTTGTCACAATTGATAAATGTTAAGACATGTCTACCAACATTAATGTGAAAAAATTACATAATTACACAGTGGTTTACACAATAGCGAGTTTAAGCATTTATTTATACTTAAACTTATCAAGAATGGATGAGATTCCAAGATAAAGATGGCAAATGAACATATGCATCTACTTTGTACTCTGCTGAATCCACACTCACCAATTTTAGATGTTCCAAAACAGTCAGTAGCAAGATTATCACATCAGAGCAAAAACAAACAAATGGAATACTCTGCTGGCAATGGAGAAAGCCTGTAAGTAACCCTATTTATACACAGAACATCCAATAGGCTCAGGAATTGGTGGATCAGAATGGAGGAATGAACTGAAGGTCTGCACATAGACATCTAAGACACAAAACATAGGTTTCAAAGTCTTTGCAGAGGTTGTTTAAATCCTAGGGATACCCTTTCCTGCTTTTCTTATATAGACAGGTACCCTTCCCAAACACAGAGTGTTCTGAATTGGGAAACCCAACTAGTTAAGGACAAGGATAGATCCTGCAACAGGAGAACTGTATGGGGTTCTAACCCCATGCTGCTTCTAGAAGACTGACAGCTAAACTCCAGGCAGGGTTAAAAGACTTTACTCTCTTACAGCATTGCAGGGAAGATGAACACTGGTATCTAGGGTTTCTCAACAAAATGGCTTGGATAGTTTCTACAGTGAAATTCATGGTATCAGTTACTCACATACCTGGAATTCCACATCAGGTTGTTTCAACACCAGGCATGTGATATTAAAGACACAGACCAAAACAAACTAAAAGTAAAGATAAATAAATAAATAATGTGGGAAAAACAGTTTTACTGATTAAAAAAATAAAAACTTCAAACAGTCTATTAATATATTTGGTCAAATGAAAGATTGTGCAATTTCAAAAAAAGAAAAAGGATATTATAAATGGAATATTCAAAGAAAAGATAATTTAGATATCAATAGTATTAATAAAATTAAATTTTAAATAGAAGAGAACATGAATAGAATTTCATTTATTCAATGGAATATATGAAACATAATGTTTCAATAGAATTTATGAAACCAAGTTGAGGAAATAGTCCTCATTCATTGCTAAGCTAAAGTACAAGAATTTGATAATGGAAGAGAAAAGACAAAACAATTAGAAAAGCAATACAGAGGTCAAATATTCAAAAAATCCAAAAATAGAGAAAAGAGAAGCTGAAGGAAGAAAATCATAAGACAATAATTTAAGATAGTTTCTTTGGAATAGGGAAGATGCTCATTAGTCTTCAAAAGAATGCAAATCGAATGGCAATCAAATACCACTAAACATCCACTATAATAAAAAAAAAAACCCAGATAATGACAAGTGTTGGTTAGAATACGGAAAAATGGGAACCCCCACTTGCTGGTTAGAATCTAAAATGATATATCCACTTTGGAAAATAGTTGGCCTCTCAAAAAGTTAAGAATTATAAGATAATTCAGCAATTCTACTCCCAGGTATACTAAAAATAATCACTCTAAAAGAATGATTATATACAAATGTTCATGTCAGCACTATTCTGAATAGTCAAACATTAAAATAAAAGGCAAATGTACATGAATACATTAACACATAAACAAAACATGGTGCATTCGTGCCATGGAATGTTACTAATACATGCTCCAGCACAAACTTCAAAAACATCATGCTAAGGGAAAGAAGTCAGTCTCAAAAGGTCACACATCAATGTGATTCCACTTACATGACATGTTCAGGCAAATCTATAGAAACAAAGTATATTAGTGGTTACTAGGGGCAGGGTGGGATGGCAAATTTTTAGTGACTGATATGGGTTGGGGGCTTCTTTTTTAAGGAAATGAAATGTACTCAAAACAGATATATGTAAGTGTGAATTCTGTTAGGTGAATTATGTCTTCATATGGATGTTACATGATGACAAAAAGAACCGAGAATAGAAGGACATGGGATTCCAGATTGAAAAGAAGTACCCAGTGAAATTAAAGCTTTGCCTTTGGTTTCTATTTTTACTTTTACATAAAACTTCAGGACACTGAAAATCAAGATAAATAGACTGAACAGAAATAATGGAAACTCGAGTGCAATGGAACAAGCCCACTAAAATTCTAATGGAGTTGTTTCCAACCCCAAATTCTACATCTAGACAAAATGTCAATCAAGCATAGTGCCATAAAGATAGTCTCAGAAATATCTGTCACACCTTTTCACATGAAGGTATTAGAAACTATGTTTGCCAAAAATAAAACAAAAAGGGATGGGGAATAGAGCTCTAGACTGAGACAAAATAGGGAGGGTATACCAGAAAATCAGGGCAGATGCTCCAAGTAGAGGCTCTGGGAGGCCATGAATTAATAACAGAAACAAAAAGTGGGGAAATTATTATTAGCTCCAGGGAAATCAAGAATTCAACAGAGAGGGAAAAGTAATCATAGTATACTATATGCCTCAGAAATAACACTTTACATTGAAATAACAGTATAAATATTGAATTCTCATCTAATTGAAATTATAATACAACTATATAGAGAGGGTTAGGAGTTTGGGAAGATGGGAGAGATAGATCTATTTGTTTTTAGGTGGAAGAATGAGAAAAAACAAACAGCCAAAAAAAAAAAAATCCTGAATTCCCAATTGTATTTCTGGAATCAACAGATAATCCCAAAGATAAGGAAGGAAACACTGTGAAATAAAAATTTATTAGATATTCAGGGGAAAAAATAGAAGCAGTAGAAAGGTAAAGGTTAAAACCTCTATTTCTCATAACAAAGCTAGAACTAATGGATTGTTTGATCTGCAAGTCTAAGTTGCATAAAAGCAATTATAACAACAAAATAAATGATTTAAAACTAGAGTGGTTGAATATTCTTTTATCAAAGGAAAGAATGTACATTAAACTAAAACATTATGTGATATTAACAAAATATTCATGAAATTCAAGAACTAATAGAAACAATAATAATTTTTAAAAGTAAATAAGATTGAATAGTCATTCTAATGAAATGCTCTTATCAAATTACTGATTCTGAACACTGGGCAGAAATTTTAACCATTTCATTTTGTCTGATATATAATAATATATACTTTTTTACTTCGAGTTGAATTTGCTAATGATTTTTTCTCCAATTACTTAAAGACCTAAACAGACTTAATGTGCAGGTAATTGGAATTATTGATCATCTTCATGCTGATCTTGGATACTTTTACAAATTGCAACTTTTCTACTTTAATCAAAGCTTTTCTCTAGCTTCTCCAAAGTGATCATTATTGTCGCTTTTATTACACTTAATGCATCATTCTCCTGCTTCTCCCACCCTTTCAAATGTGGACAGTTTTTAAAGACCTCGTTTTCTTATGAAATATGACAATTTTTCTGTATAGAAATAACATGAGAACTATGTTCTTTTCTTTCCAAAGAAATTGTCTTTTCATTATTATTCTATCTTCCCTCTGATAATATTAAAATTTATAGTTTAGAAATTTCTAAAATAAAGTGAGAAAAATGATTAAAATTTAAAAATCCACAGAGGTTTGTAAAGTACTCTCAAAACAGTGTGCTCTCTGGTGGAATGTACTCATAACTTTGTTTTTATGGATAACCAGGCATGATTATTATGGATAATCATAGCGAGTTAAAAATCAGACATCTTAGACCATGTGAATCAAATACTGAATTATGATTCTGAGTACCTAATAAGAATGGCAAAAACAATAAATAAAGTTGAACTACAGAGAATATAGATATGATATAAACAGAAAGAAATAAAAACGATAAGATTGGGCTGAGGTTGTGGCTCAGCAGAGCGCTTGCCTAGCACACGTGAGGCCCTGGGTTTGATCCTCAGCACCACATGAAAATAAATAAATAAAATAAAGGTATTGTGTCCAACTACAACTAAAATATATATATATATATATATATATATATATATATATATATATATATATATATAAAGACGACAAGATTTCAGTACCCAACATGATAGCGAACATATATTTCAAAAGGAGTGAATGAAACCATGATTCTTTATTAGATGTGGAAAAGTCATTAGGGGAAAGGACAGAAGGAGTTAATAGCTTTTGCTTACCAACTAAAGAAAATAAGAAGTTCATAAGAGAGCACTCATTGAAAACCAGTCTGTTGCCTTTTCATTTCTTTAATTTCTCCTCATGGTTCAGCATTCTATCCAACACTGCCTGTGCGGTTCAATCATCCACAATGCTTACATCTGTTCGTATTTGGTACTTGGTTCTGGACAACCTCCCTCTTTGGAACATGTAATCACAGTATTACACTAAATAGCTAGTTCTTCATATATGAAACAAAAACATCTCTGAACCCCTTTCATAAAAAAAAAGTCTATGAGTCAAATCTAGTTTTCCAATTGTTTTCACTAAAACACATTTGACACATGTAGATCTGGCACAATAATTGTATCTCAAATGGCTCATGGTGGTTTTCTAGTTTAAATCAAAAGGCTTCAATCTCTTTTAAATCAAGGGCTTCAATCTCTTTTAAATCAAGGGCTTCATATTTGCACCTCTAGAAACTAAGGATATTCACCAGCAAGAGAAAGGTCTATATAATCTAGAGGAAAAAAGAATAAATTAATGAATGATCAAGTGAATAACGATAATAAGTTGCATTTCCATCTCAAAAAATCATGCCAAATGCTACAATTTTATGTGAGCTGCAAAAACATGGACAGTTTATTGCTGCATAAAGCTGGTGTGACCTGGATTGACAATGGACTCAGGAAATAATATGATGCAGTCACTGGAAAGGGAATTCATAGGGGCTTTTGACATCTGAGCCCAAATTTCTTCATCTGCATGGGGAGGGAACTTATCTCTATATCATGATTTCAGTTGGAACTACGTGAAATAAAACACCTAAGTTATACGTATTTCAATGCAATGCATGGAGTACAGGTTAGGAACCTTTACTACAATATTTCTCATGTAGATCCATTCATCCTCTACTCGAATATTTTTAATGATCAGGTGCTCATTATGTATGCTTCCAGACACTGAATTTAATTTAAAGAAAACAAAGCATATGAACATTCTTCCCAGGACTAAGCTAAAACCAACCTCCTCGAACTCTCACACTTGGTTTCTTGTCCTTTCTGGAATATATATGCTACTTTTCCTCTAGTAAGTCATTAATTCTCCTGAATAATCCTCTCAGTACCTTTACTGGGGCCATCTTGCCATCCTATTCATCCTCTTTAGTGTACACTCCAGTTTCCTTCAGTTTCTGTCAAAAATACCCCACTCATAGATGGGGCATGAGTGCAGAGAAAAGTAACAGTACCACTCTCTTGCCGGGTATTTACAATATCTTCTGTAGTAGTCACATCTTGGTATTAACTCACACTGAGTCAAATAAATTACTAGTCTTTTTTACTGAATTATTTTTAAGTTAATTTTCTCCCACCCTGCTTTTTCTATATTAGGCTAACTGCCTTTTTTTTTCAAAATCAAATATATTGTTTTACATACCCCCACAGCAATTCATCTTGTGGGTTAGACTCAACATTTCATCAGATTCTTTTCTGACCCTTGATTCCATCACCCGGAGTGTTAATTATGGCTCCCAGCTATGACACATACACAAATAGGTCAAACAGATCATCACTATGCCTTCATCTGGGTCATTAAGAAAATATCATGTAGAATAAAGTCAAGGACAATACCCTCTAGCATACCCCAACTGACTTTTCTCCTCCCTGATGTCAACTCATTAATCAATAGACTTTGAGCAAAGTTGTTCAACCAAAGATAAACTAATAACAATCTTCTATCTGGGTTTCATTTCGATTCTGTTTTGAAGGAACTTATCAGGGACCCTGGGAAAAAATTTTCTAGAATCAAGGAAAAATACTTTCTTATATAAAAGAATGAAGATTATTAGAACTCAAGGTCTAGATATGTAGTTTTTAATTTTACTAATACTCTAAATTAAGCTTATATATCTACAGATGCAGAGATTTGTTCCCCCCAAGTTTTCATTTATTTATTAATTTTTTACTTGTTTTCAGATATACATGACAGTAGGGTGTATTTTGACATATTATACATACATGGAGTGCAACTCATTCCAATTTTGATCCCATTCTTGTGGTTGTACATAATGGAGAGTTATACTGGTCATGTATTCATTAATGAGCATAGGAAAGTTATGTCCAATTCATTCTACTGTCTTTCCTATTCCCAACCCCCTCTCTTCTCCACCATTCCTCTTTGTCTAATCCAGTGAATTTCAACACTCACCCTTCCTACCTTGTGTTGTAATGGGTTGGCATTCACACAACAGAGAGAACATTCAGCCTTTGTTTTTTTTTGTGATTGGCTTATTCACTTAGCATGATATTATCCATTTCCATCCATTTACTGACAAATGCCATCATTTCATTCTTCTTTATGAATAATATTCCACTGCATATACATACTATATTTTCTTTACCCATTCATCTGTTGATGGGCATCTAGGTTGGTTCCATAGCTTAACTATTTTGAGTTGAGCTGCTATAAACATTGATGTGGCTGTATCAATGTAGTATGTTGATTTAAATCCTTTGGGTATATGCTGAAGAGTGGGATAACTGGATCAAATGGTGATTCCATTCCAAGTTTTCTAAAGAATCTCCAGACTACTTTCCTGAGTGGTTGCATCAATTTGCAGTCCAAAAAGCAATGTATAAGTGAATCTTTTCCCCCTAAATCCTCACCAGCATTTATTATTACTTGTATTATTGATAATTGCCATTCTGACTGAAGTGAGATGGAATCTCAGTGTAGTTTTTATTTGCATTTTTCTAATTGCTACAGAGGTTGAACATTTTTTCATTTATTTGTTTACCATTTGTATTTCTTCTTCTATGAAGTGCCTGTTCAGTTCCTTTGCCTATTTACTGATTATATTATTTGGTTTTTTTCTTGCCCCACCACCTTTTTAAAACCAGCATTACTCTTGCCTATCTGCATTTTTGATGATTTCTCAAAGGGATCATAAGCAATGGATCCATGAGTGTGCCCCCTGAAATTTATTCCACACTGCAGATGTCATTTATCTGGGACTAGAGAATTAAGCTATTCTAGTAGATGTTTAGGAAATAGTTCAGGGAACCAAGAAAAGCATGCCTTTTATCTGAAAATATTCCTTATGGTTAAAAAAATCCTTGCTTTATGAACCTAGATGGGAGACAGGACCCTCCGCCATTACAAAAGCTAAGATACTAGATACTTCCTCAGGGTCCAATTTAGTCAAAACATGACATGAGATTTTTTCTGTTAACCAAACACAAGCAGTCCAGGTTCCCATAAAAGGCAAACCCCCCAAAGCAATGAGAATGTAGAGGCCACTTGCCATCATTTGAAGGCAGGCAAGTGAAGCCAATGTCCAGTTGCAACAGTCCTGGTGGCAGGAGGGTACTCAGCAGACAGCTGTATGGCATGATTTTGTCTCTGGTTCAGACTGTCCAAACTCACACTGTTCCTGCCCATTTTTAAAGTCTTTCTAGCAGGGCTGTCACCCATATGATATCACCTCAGTAAATTTTCTTATTAAAGCAGGCCAGGAGAATTTCTGTTGCTTGCTATGGAGATTTATGACTGACACTCAGAGAAGCCAGATTTCTTAATGCTTTTGACAACTAGGTATCTCTAACTATGCCATTATCTGAGGCCTGCTCTAACTACCTGCTATGGAGTCAAATTTGTTCTAAATCTTCTACTTGAAAGACCATTTGTGTTGGTAGAAACAAATAAAGATTATATTTAGAAAATTACACATAGAGAAATTAAAAATAGTTAAATATGAATAAAGTAGTTCTTTCTCTTGCTGCTTGTCTTACGTAGTAAACTCTTATTTTTCCTGCTCCAGGTGTCTCTCATTCATACAAATATATTTGATAAGCATCTACAATGTGCCAGGTACTACTCTGGTAGAAATTAGGCAGATTTTGCCGTTGTGACACCCAGTTCGTTCATTGATCTCTGAGTATCAAATATAATAGTTTTATCTGAAATAATGAATAATTTCCTCTATAGAGACAGATCCTTTTTAAAATCCTTTGCTGACCATTTCTTATTACTTGGACCCTTAATTTTGTAGTGTTCCACTGTTCAGTCCACGGATCTTTCTTCCCTTCTGTATATCCATTTACCCATATAATGCACTACAAATTGACTGATGCATGACAAACTAACCCAAGACTTAGTAGCTTAAAATAATAGCCATTATATTATTTCTCACAATTCTGTAGGATAGGAATTCAGAAAAGAAATAGCTGGAACAAATTATCAAGGCTCCACATGGTCTATGAGAGTCTGGAACATGTCTCTAACCTCTACCTAAATGCTTTTTCAGTCCTGTGTCTGGACCTTGGCTAGTCTGGCTGGGTAAACTGACTAAGGTCCAATTTCTGGAACCCAATTTCACCCTGACTACTGGGTTCTCAGTTCTCCTCCAGGCTGAATAGGGTCTCTCTTTCTCTCCAAATACTCTTTCTAATAGGACATCAGGAATTCTTTACCTGCCTGGTCAGAACTCTCAAGAGTGCAAAGCAGAAACTGTAAAGGTTTTCCAAGCATTAGGCCCAGACCTGGCACAGTGTTCCTTTCAACATTTTGCTTTATTGGGTAGATAAGTCAAGGACAGTAGTATTGAAAGGCAAAGCTCATTTAAGGGAACCAATGTAACAACTAACAAGCTTAGTCATCTCATTCAATCCCCTGGTTTTAATGTTTATAGTCCAGACAATTTCCAAATCTCTTTCCTAGACCTCTCTCCTAAATACTAAATTCTCATACCCATCTGCTTTTGTCACCTGCACTTCATATGCAACAAGCATCTCAAACTTCGAGGGTTGAAAATCAAATTTTAATCCACTGAACTTCTATTTGTCCCTCACCATCCCTCACCCCCGTCATTGTGTGTTAGCATGTGCATATCAGAGAGAATATTTGGCCTTTAGTTTGGGGGAATTGGCTTATTTCACTTAGCATGATAGTCTCCAGTTCCATCCATTTACCAGAAAATGCCATAATTTCATTTTTCTTAGCTGAGTTAATATGTGTATACATACCATATTTTATTTATCCATTCATCTATTGAAGGACACTTCGATTGGTTCCATAGCTTAGCTATTATGAATTGTGTTGCTATAAATTTTAATGTGTCTGTGTCACTATGGTATGCTGATTTTAAGTCCTTTGGGTATATGCTGAGGAGTGGGATAACTGGATCAAATTGTGGTTCCATTCCAAGTTTTCTAAGGAATCTCCATACTGCTTTCCAGAGTGATGACACCAATTTGCAGTCCCACCAACAATATATAAATGTACATTTTCCCCACATACTAGCCAACATTTGTTGTTATTTGTATTCTTGATAATTGCCATTCTGACTGGAATGAGATTCAGTATAGTTTAAAATTGCATTTTTCTAATTGCTAGAGATGTTGAGCATATTTTTCATATATTTTTTGACCATTCATATTTCTTCTTCTGGGAAGTCCATTCAATTCCTTTGCCCATTCACTGATTGGATTATTTGGTTTCTTGGTGTTAAGTTCTTTTTTGCATTCTTTTATATGTCCTGGAGATTGATGCTGTATCTGAGGTGCAGGTGGCAAAGATTTTCTCCCATTCTGTAGGCTCTCTCTAATCTCTTTCAGTGGATTAGACAAAGGGGAATGAAAGGAAGGGAGGGGAGATGGGAAATGGAAAGACAGTAGAATGAATTGGATATAACTTCCCTATGTTCATATATGAATACACTAACAGTGAACAACCACAAAAATGGGATCCTAATGAGAATGTTATACTCCATATAGTCCATATATATAATGTCAAAAATATACTCTACTGTCATGTGTACCAAAAAAGAACAAATTTTAAAAGAAAATCAAGTTTTATCTTCTCCATACTGTACCTCTTCTAGTTCCTGATGAAAGCTCCACTATTACTGTTGTTCAAGCCTATGGTTATTTTTGACTCTTCTTTGTCTCTCAAATCACACATCAAATATTATCAGCTCACCCATAAAAAATAAATCCAGAATCCAAACACTTACCTCCTCTCCTTTGCTAACATCATCATCTTATCCTTAAATTATGCTGCTACAGCCTCCTAATGGGACTCCTATTGCAGAATTTGTCCATATAGACCCAATTAAAATGTAAATCAGATCAGATCATTTCTGTGCTTGGCACTCTTTAGCAGCTTTCCACCTCATTCTGAGTTAAATTGAAACTTGGTAAAACAAAGATCTATAAGGAAAACACAATCTGGACCCACAAGTATGTTGGATTTTTCTCTTCCTCTTGTTTTCCTGGCTCTCTCAGTTCCAGCCACAGTTATCTCTACTGATCCACAGCCTTTTGTTTGGAATTTTCTCTTACCAAATTTTCTTCTTTAGATTTTTACCTAAACACCTCCAGCTTCTCAAAGAGGCCTACCCTGATCACCGCCATTTAAAGTTGCATATGCATGTTCATGAGCACACAGGTTTAATCTCATGAGAACAGAAAAATACTCAATTGCCCCCAGATAGTTTAATCTGGAAATTAGAATATTAATGGAAAGCTATAGTTTTTCAAGAACAGATGTGATGTAAAATCAAGCAAATTAAAGCATTCGTCATAGATTTGGAAATCAAAATGCATGAGGCAGAGAAATTACATAGCTAGGTAAATTCTGTGGCCGAATTTAAAGTCATAATATAACTTTCAGCCTCCTGGTCCATATTACACATACTTCAGATCATCATATAAAACTATGAAGACATAAACACAGCAACCTCCAGGGTGAAATGGAGTAACAGAGAGAGGTCTCAGGTACAGGGAACTGGAGCTTTAGTTTTATTTCATTCTTTTAAGTTAGCTGAGTAATTTTAGTAAATCTGTTTAAATTCTCCAAGCATTATTTTTTCTCACCAAAAAAATGCTGTATAAAAATGTTTACCCTACATACCTCAAAGGAGTAAGATAAAATCTAACGGGATAACATTTATGAGAGTGTTTTGATGAATATATATACAGCTCTTTAAAACCACCTAATTGGATGTCTGAAGAGCCAAATACCATTTTATATCATTTTGGGTGATGGCTTATTTTTTAATAGAGAATATAAGATTTTTTCATTAGTTTACAACATAGAATAAGAAATAAAATGATTATTCCTAGCAATACCATGATTATCTGTGAGTTTGTTGAAGTTTTTGTTTTTTACAGCTTTACTTAGGTATAATTAATATAAGCAACTTACATATATTCAATGTATACAATTTGATGAGTTTGGACATATGCACACAATATTATACCATCACCATGAGCAAGGTAATCAAGATAAGAAATGTATCTATCACCTCCATTTCTTATAGCCCTTTTCTTTTATTTTTTTGGTGGTAAGGACACTTAAACCACCCTCTTAGCAAGTTTTTAAGCCCACAATATATCATATTGCTAACTTTAGGTACTATATTGCACAGTAATCTCTAAAACTGATTCATGCTGTAAAACTGATACTTGATACCAAATGAACAACTTCATTTTTCCCCCTCTTCCCTCCTGTCCTGGTAATCACCATTCTATTTTGCTTTTCTTTTTATATGTAGGTGTTAAATATGTAATGAAAAATGATGCTCCACAAGCTTCTCTCTTTTGTAACTTAAGACAATACAATACTTGTGACCTTAATGGCAACATATTTACATAATCATGCTTACTATTAACATTCTCATTTTCACATAAGGAATCAGTCTCAATGTTTTCAGCCTGGTATTAAATAGGATAATGTGGCACTCATTTGTCTTTGAGAAAAAAAAACCTTATATATATCCATAAAAACTTCATATATTATATATTTAACCATATTATACATACACACACATTTGTGTGTATGTAAATATGTACACAAACTAAAACTGTTTAAATAGTGGGAGAAATTGTTAACACTTTACAGGAAAATATATTCTACAGTCAATAATTCTCAGCTGATTTCTCTCCCAAGAGATGTGAGCAACTTGGGGGCACACTGCCCACCATGTCCCCAACCTTGATGCCTACAGATTGTTATATCTACACACTGTAGAATGTGTAAGAACCTAAATGTCTGGGTGTTTCAGAAACTTTTCACAGTACTCAAGAGAGAGCCTACAATATCCTCTTACCCTCTGAATCACTTTAATAATGACCTCTGAAGTCATTTCCTTGAGTATTCTTCCACATCACTAACTTTTCATTACTTATTTCATTATTCTGATTCTCAGAAGGCTTTTATAAAACCTAAAATGTCATTCATGGAAATAACATAAAAGAGCTAGCATTTGAATTCTCTTTCAAAGCAAAGAACAGAAGTGTATTTATACTGTGTGTACATTATCATAAATAAGAATCCTTCACTTGGTGAGTCTCATATTGCACAGGTATCTCAGAAAGCCCTTGAAAACTTAATTAACTCTGAAGCCAAAAGGGAAAATCCAATTGTGTTTAATAGATCTTATAATATATTGCTCTCCCTTCACATTTGGGGTTTAATGGGCACAAGGTATTGATTTTTCCTACACTGTTTAAGTTGTTATCTTCCCTCCTGTTATCTTCAAAAAGAGGTGATATGAATTATGTGGAACTATAAAATCAACATTACTTAGAAAATAATATTTGGGGTAAAAATGGGAGTTCATAACCCACTTGATTCTAATGTATGAAATATGATATGTCAAGAGCTTTGTAATGTTGTGAACAACCAATAAAAAAAGAAAAGAATATTTTGATGTTATTTTCATTTATAAATATTAGAAAATAATATTTTATTTTAACAACTTTAGAACATGGTAATAGCACCATTAAATTTGCGAGATTTTAGATTGAAATATTGGATACTGATTTTAGAACTTGCTACAAAATTCTATTTTTACGTGTATGTATACATATTTAAGTACACCCCTATGGGGCAATACAGTAACTTAGAAATTTGCTTTATAGAAATTTAAAACACATTTTGCAATTGAAATAAAAGTTTAAATGGTTAGGTTTTTGGCCAGGTGGCAAGCCTTGTCTATAATGTAAAGAAGTTTAACTTGTTTTTTTGTTTGTTGTTTTACTTTGTTTTGTTATTTGGTAATGGCGATTGAACTCAGGGACACTCAATCACTGAACTACATCCCCAAGCTCTACTTTGTATTTTATTTACAGACAGGGTCTCACTGAGTTGCTTAGCACCCACTCATGATCCTCCTGTCTCAGCCTCCTAAGCCACTGGTATTATGCAGAGTAATGCAGAGTAAGGGAAGACTGTGGAAAGGAGAGGAAAGCTTTCTTTCCCTCTTGTGACCCAGGGCTCCTCTAATTTAACCTATAAAAATCAATGGGAAATATATTCCAATTAGGATTCAAATTAAGAATAGCCCAGGTCTATCTTGCTTACAAACTGTAAGACTCTCTTAACCCTTAGGTTTCTCCTTCATAAATTGGTGACAGTCGTAGCTCCATGTGCTGTGGAAAACACCATGTGTCGTCATGAACAAAAGCCCTCAGCCCAGTGCCCCTGCACAAAATCCAATAAATCACAGTTGTTGACTTTCTTCAGTTCGGTGGTCACCCTCCCAAACATTATTTCACTCCACCCTATTCTTTGTCTCCCACCCATCATCCCAATACCACAGTGCCTCACCACCACCCTACTCTCCCTACTAAGATCTGCTCCATTTATTGATTGGGTTATTTGTGGGGGTTTCTTTTTTTTTTTTTGGTGTTAAGATTTTTGAGTTCTTTATATATCCTAGTGATTAGTGCTCTATCCAATGTGCAAGTGGCAAAAATTTGTTCCCAAATTGTAGGCTCTCTATTCACCTCACTGATTGATTATTTTGCTGAGAAGATGCTTTTTAGTTTGAATCCATCCCAATTTTTGATTCTTGATATTAATTGTTGCACTATAGGATCTTATTAAGGAAGTTTCAGCCTAATCCAACAATGATGGAGCTTTGGGCCTACTTTTTCTTCTAATAGATGCAGTATCTCTGGTTTAATTCCTAGATCCTTAATCCACTTTGAGTTGAGTTTTCTACACGGTGAGAGATAGGGGTTTAATTTTTTTGTTGCATATGGGTTTCCAGTTTTTACAGCACCATTTGCAGGTAAATGGATGGAGTTGGAGAATATAATGCTAAGTGAAGTTAGCCAGTCCCAAAAAACCAAATGCTGAATGTTTCCTCTGATTTAAGGATGCTGATTCACCATGGGGGTCAGAGCATGGGAAGATTAGATGAACTCCAGATTGGGCAAAGGGGAAAAGGGAAGGGAAGGGAAGGGAGGGAGCATGGGAGTAGGAAAGACTGTGGAATGAGATGGACATCATTACCCTAAGTACAAGTATGAAGACACGGATGGTGTGACTGTACTTTGTGTACAACCAGAGATATGAAAAATTGTGCTCTATATGTGTAATATGAATTGTAATGTTTCCTGCTGTCATATATAACAATTAAAATTTTAAAAAATGAAAAAAATAAAATAAAATAAATCAGCAGTGTAAAAAAAAAAAAGTGAGAGAGAGAGAGATCTGCTCCAACTCCCAAAGCATTTCATGTTTCAAAATTACTTCCACCTTCCACTATGAAACATGGAAGAAAAAAAGGTGGAGTTTATCTCTGCTGGATACTGTGAGGAGAACAATCTGATTCATTCATTAAAGTATGTAAGAACCTTAATTCTTTTTGAAACATAAAATATTTCTAACATACAATCAATTGGAAAATTATAAGAAAATAAAAAACTTTGGGCCTTACTCAGGGAAGTTATTTTTGTTCTAGACAACTGCCACATAATCAGGCTAATATTGCTGGGGAGTCTACACCTTCCCTACCCTGCCTGGCAAAACTCAAGATCCTCTAGAGACCAAAGCTCTTCTTTTCACAAAAATTGGATTTCAGAGACTCACTGAAACATCTAATAGAAAAATCAAACTAACCAATTTCAGGCATAGCAGCCAACAGTGCTTCATCAGAAGGAGCAAAAGGATAGAGATAAAGAAAATAGGAAAAGGAAGCCAAAAAGAACAGGCAAGAAACAGGAAGGGAAGGATATGGAGAAATGAAGAGGCAGGGACATCATAAGCCATGAGTGGCCTATCTTGCTCACTTTCTAAAACGATGAGCAACAACATTTCTTACTTCCACAAGAGAAGTTAGGAATGAAATGACACTAGAAGAACAATGCATAGTGCAAGCTATTATGAGGCTGTTTTAAGAAGACTTAGATATCTGTACAACAATTTGGACCAGGGAAGATCTCGCTCATACAAAGAAAAATGATTGCATTTCAAAGTCAGTCCTAATCAGCAAATACTGCAACATAATGAATTTCTTCACTTATTTTGGCATGTCCACAAAATATAAAATCACCAAATGAAATTCAACTTGACAGGCACAGTTTTTACCCTCACAAATAAATTCTGTTTTCTTTTAAGATCCGGGGGACATATTTTCACATTACTGCTGTCAGTTTCTTTATCAATGTTACTGATTTTGATGCCCAAACTATTTTTTTTCCTTTTAATTTAAGTGTACAATTTGAAGGAGGTAATAAATACATTTTAAAGTATCTTTTCTGTGGAAAGTTAGTTAGAATAGTTAGAAAAACTTAGATTTCATTGAGAGATGTAAACTAAACATAGTGGAAAACATAAATCAAAAGTTCCAAGTCTAAATCAGCTGAATACATTATTGACTCCAAATCATGGATTAAACAAAAGAAATTATATTTGCATTGATGTGTGAATCTGCATCCATTCTTGGTAGCATGTAATATATGCAACTGCTCAGCTCTAGCTGTCCTTGTAGCCACATTACCATATTATTCAAATGTATCTATCATTTATATGTAAATAGACAAGATGAATGGCTTCTTCATAAGACAACAATTTTAAAATGACAAACAGACACAGGCAGACATTAGCAAGATAAAAATGTTTCAAATATTCATTCTTTTACATTTCATCTGGAAAAATGGAAAGTATTTCAATTTTTTTTTAAAAAGTATTGTGGCAATTACTAAATGGAATCTTAATATATTCACAATACCAATAGCTATTCTTCTCAAAAAACTACACTGATGTCATTTGTATCTTATAAATTACATGTTCTCAGATCCATCTGTGAAAATTGGGATGTTAATTATCATGGTTACGTTCATGATTCCACAGTTAAATGCTGAAGTAGTGCTACACAAATACCATATGTTTTTCCAAGGGAAATGAAGAAAGATTAATTATGAGTTCAAGTCCAAGTCTTCCAGCAATAATACTCTCAACACAATAAGATCATTACATTGTGTGCTAGGCAAATTGGATGTCTTAATTAATAGTTGAAATTCCAACTGAGCAGGAAAACTTTGAAACCTAAATTGTAAGTAACAAGCTTTCTTTAAAAAAAAATTAAAAACCTTCATAAGGATGCTTTTGTGAAACCAAGTTATAAGCCCAAAAGAAAAACACTTCCTCTTTGAACTTCCTTTGATAGTGATAGTTTCCTGTTGTTTAATCCTGTTTCATAAACAAAAATTACAATGTATACTAGTAACAAATAGACTATAAATAGTTGATATGTCACACAAATATTTAAGGTAACATTTTTAGTGTATTCAAAGATATCTTATAGAGCTGCTATTTTATGCAAAATTATGTCTCAAATGCTCATATGAAATATCCACTTCAGTATGACAATGAAAAAACAAAACCTTATGATAAAACTATAGGAATGTTGTTCATATCTTAAAGATCTGAATTCTTATTTTCCTTACCACATATTCAAAGACCAGGGTCAGGGTCTCCTTGGTATGGATGATGTCATGAAGCAGCACTATGTTTGCATGTTTTAGTCCTTTTAACAGAGAAGCTGTAAAATAAAAAGGGCAGAGAGACAATTCATCAGGGCTAAGAATCAACTAATATGTTGCATTATCACATTGGCCCATTGTCAGATAAATGTTATTTATTTTCCCATGTTCCAAGACCAAAACCATAAAAATTCAGAATCATGGGATGGAAAAAAAAGGTCTTCATTTAGATCAAACCCACCAATTTTATCACCTGCCATTTGTGACTAATCTCTGGTTAGGTTCTATAATGTTCAGAGAATGTAGCTGGTTTGATTTCAATTTTTAAAAATTTTCAAGGTGCGTTTTACTTAGGATTGTTTACTAAGGATGTGGCTTACCTTAGCATATCCATGTGTATGAAATAAGTATTCTGATGCTAGGTGGAGAGTCCCATAAATGCAGCTAGATCCTGTTGTTTCATGATGCTACTGAGTTCCTCTAAATCCTTGCTGCTTTTCTGAATAGTGATACTGAGAAATATTGATGTTCCCAGCTGGACTTACCAGTTTATGCTTTAAGTTCTCTAGTTCTTTCCTTTTTACATTTTCAAGCTCTGTTGTACACTGGATTCACATTTAAGATGGCTGTCTTTTTTTACCAATAGACCTCTTTATCAACAATGTTGTTCTTCATTCTTGGAAATTTTTTGCTCTGTATCTGCTGTTTTACGTTAGGATAGTAACCCCAATTATTTTTTAATTAGTGTTTACATTGTGTGTCTTTTATGAGCCCTTTTCTATTATTCTACCAATTTCACTATATTTGAAGTGAGCATTTTACAGACAGTATATAGTCAGATCAAGTATCTTTTAAAATTCATTCTACCAATCTCTGTGTTTTAATAGATATTTTAGGCTATTTGGATTCAATATAAATATTAATATGTGGGGTCACCTATTATTTGCATTTGTTTTTCCCATGAGCACCTTAAGATTCAGTTTTCATTTCTGATTTGATTTTGTCTTCTATATTTCTCAAGAGTTCAATTAACTCATTTCATTTTGGTTTTGACCATTTCCCTGCTTAACTTTTGTATGTCCAATTCCATGTGGGTTTTTCTTTGTTTGCTTGAAAAAATCCTCAAAGGATAAATGAGAATATTAATTCATATTACAGTGCTATTTATGTTTTTTTTAATTTCATGGTTGATCCTTAAGAAGTTTTTATCAGCTAAAATGCATAGATTCCTATTGTCTCATTCTTTATTGCAGTTTTGTGTAGATGTGGGCTACTTTATTCGACTCCTACTTATCTAGAGGATAAGTAGGTTTCCTAATTTGGGAATCCTCCAGCTAGTAGTGTTAACAATTTCCCAACTTGAGCAAGGAAAACCTAGTCCTGCCTCTTGAATCCCATTCCTTCTCCTATTCCTTTGATTAAGAAATGAGACAACCCTGACCCTGATAATCAGGCTCTTTCTAATATTGCTCAGCTTTTTTAAAAAAACCAGACGAATGAACAAAAAATCCTTCAGATAAAAATTTCAGTTTCTATGAACAATATCACAAAAAAATATAATTGAACATTTTTTTCTTCTTTTGAAATATCTCCCTCAAATATATTGTTAAAAATTGAGCTTTGGGGTTAAAGACATTACTTATTAAATTTGGGTAGTGTATTTAGTCTTCATTTTTCTAATTCTACATAAAAAATTATAAAAAGGAAAATATGTAAAACATAATACTGTGCAAAGCAAGTAACCTGTCTTTTCAAATGACCAAAACCCTTATTACATTAATGTAAGGATACCTGAGATACTCATAAATACAAGAATTAATTTTAGAAAATATCCTCTTCATTCATAAGAAAAACAAAAATAATCAGAATTATTTCTCTGTATATCATAGTATTCAAAGAATAGGAATTTCCTCTCATTACTTTAAAAATGCTATGTCTTTGATTTTGGTTTTTACTTATAAATCCAAACAACCTAATGAGAAAAACAAAGCACATGTTTTTAACTTATTCTATCAAGAACTTTTAATGATTCATTTATTCATCAAATATTTATTTCTTCAGAATCTAGTTGCTGGCATTGGTGGCCCTGATCAGACCTCAATCCTGTGACAAACACTCAATAACACCTCAATAACATATCTTTAAAAAGAGATTTACAACACCAAGAATGAACCCTAGTGCAGACTACGGACTTGGAGAGAGAGTGATGTAGCACCATAAGCTCAGTGATTGCAGGAAATGTGCCATCCTATTATTTTCTCTCCAAGGAGAAGTATCACTCTCTCTGAGTGATGGTTGGGGAGGTGATGAATTTATGTGGGACTATGAGTTACATGGGAACTCTTTGTACTTTCTGTTCAATTTTAACTGAACCTAAAATTGTTTGAAAAAATAAAGTCTATTAAAAAATCAAAAAGTAAATTGCCACATTTTGTAATATATTAAAAGAAATGCAAATCTAGGTTACTCAAATTGCATGAATTTGAGACATACAATCACCATATACACTGGAGACTCCCTAGAGAAGCAAAGATAAAGCATATAGACTGTTCAGTTCCAGCATGCTGTTATTATTATTGCTATTCTGTTGTCTTCTCCAGGAAAACCTGCTTCAGGACAATATATTATATCTTGAAATCTAAGATAAATTTTTATAAGCACAAAATTGGTCAAAAGAAGGCCATCGGACTTACAACTGACTGGTGTGGCTACTTACACATGAAAAGACAAGAATGTATTCTCTCTGAAACTGAATCAGCAACATCAATGCAAATTTGAAGGCCAGAGAAGTATAATCCAAATACTGTGGGGAGGCCTTCTCCCTCATCCCACATATTTCTACCAGGGATGAGTTAGTTTTACACATTTAAAAGCTTCTAGTAAAACTATCAACAAATTTCTGTTAGCTGACCTCTATAGCATACAAGTAAGAAAATAATCACAAAATTACAATAACATCACTGTGCATGAACTTTGAAAAAGCAGCTACTATACACTTCCCATAGGGCTTAGTTTTGTTCATAATAATAATTTACAGTTTTGTCAATTAATTATTCAAATAGCCCATCAGCCTTAAACAATTAAACTTTTATTAAACAGCTAGCATCAGATATTAATCTGGGGAAGGACCTCACATTGGCTCATTTTAAAAAGAATATCAATTTCTGAACTACTCTTCTGAGACTGACTTTCCACAAAGACCATTATTTCAAGCCACAACAGGGTATTTGAAAATGATGGCCAGGTACAGTGCTTAATACCTTGCCTGTGCAGAGGGGGAAAGTTTACAAATTAAGGATCTTCTGAGTAGCAGGCTACAACAAAGAAATATTTGTAATTTTATCCAATTTCATTGTTCAAGTTATTATGTAGGTTGTCAAGCTCAGTGAACATCCATCTTTACACATAAGCACTCCAAAAAAGAACTGAAGCTTCCACATCACTACAAAACCCATACATAGGAAACTGTTTAACTTGAGATTTTTTTTCCCATTTCCCCCATGACTGTCTTTTTTTCTCTAACCACTTACACTTAAATTGTTTCTCATTTCTCAGAGTAATGTCTTCATACCTATCATATGCCACTGCATTTTCCTACAATTTCAGTAACATCAAATTCCTGCCATCATTTATCTTAGGGGGGAAAAAAAGCATTTTTTTCCTGACAATGTCTAGCAATATAGAAAAAAGTCATGTTATTTTTGTAGTATATTTTTGACCACTTTTACATGAATTATCAAAGCCTCCATGTTTTCATTCTATTGTATAAATTATTACAGATTTTATATTTAAGAATACATTTATACAAACTTTTAAAACACATTGGCAGTAAAATAAGCACTGATATCTGAATTTAAAAGCATGGCCCCTTTTTTTCTGAGATTAACATAATGAATTCATAGCTGGAAAAGGATAAAGCCATTAATTCCAAAGCTGATGGCAGAAAAATGGCATTCAAGGGCAGAAAACAGCCTATGATCTACCAACATTGGGGGAGGTGACAGACAGGGCTGGCATTGAGGCTGCCAACACAGCAGCCACTGGTCACAGCAAGGTGCCAGATACCATGGTTCCTGCTGCCACCAAGGCAAGGGAGCCTCCTGGATGCCGAGTCTGTCCATTGATTAGCTCTGACAAATTCCGGAGCCAGTATGTCCCTCTTCATGTCAAATACTGTCAAAACATTACTCCATGTAATCCTAATGCAATCATAAATACACCACATGTTATCTTCTCATCATTTATATTCAAACCAAATCCTACAACATTTTCGTTGTTATTCCAGCACACACGCTTTCCCCACAAATTTGAGGTAAACATGTGGCAACATTTCAAATTAATTTCACTAGTGAGGATTAAAACAGTACAATTGAACATGATGTAAACGATTTGTAATTAGGCTGAGGGTGAAAAATCTTAACAATAATTTTTGGAATATGACATGAAAACAATAAGAAAATGAAAACATTCCATTCATCAAGGTGACTGTGCCTTTGACAAAGTCCCAGGAGGACAGATGGACACGGGGAGCCTTCCCTCTGGCTGGCAGTAAATGAGATACACACTCATGAGCCATATTCACCCTGTGGTCTTCCACTCTTAGAATAAACATCTTAAGTTTCCACTCAGACTTGGAAGAGATGAATTTCATCTAAAATCCAACCCCATCCTGATTAAAATAAATGTTTTTAGTTAATATGGAAAATCAGAGAAAGCTCATTTTATCAGGTTCTCAGTGTAGTAGCTAAAAAGTGTCAACAATATTTTTTAAAAGCTTTGATATTTAAGTGATTTTCTATATCACCATTTGAGATCCTACTAGGAAAGGAGGGATAATAAATGCACACCACCCGTCCTCTCTTGCTTCCTGCTTCAGTGTCTGGAAAGTGCAAACGCCAGCTTCCTTCATCTTGCTTGTGTCCCAGAGATGAGGAGACTTACACTAATGAAAAGGAGGGCTGTGTCTTTGACCCCGGATTTACTTTTTATCCTGTCTACACACATACATACAAAAAGTCAACTCTGCATCACTGGGGGAAAGAGGTCATAGCTGTTCCAAAACACAGAGCTAAAACAATTTAAATCACAATCGGGATTTAGAGTTACGCCACGCTGTTCACCAGATGTCATCCAAATGTGAAAAAGCAATACAAGAGGTTAGGAATACTTTATTACTATCACATAAATTGTTATGCATCAAAAAGTCTGCTGTTTTGCAGTAGAGCGTTCACCTTGCACATGCGAGGCCCTGGGTTCAATCCTCAACATCACATAAAAAGAAATAAATAAAATGAAGGTATTGTGCGTAACTACAACTAAAAAATACATATTAAAAGAAAAGTCTGCTGTTTTTACTTGCTTTTTAATTAAGTTTTTCTGGTGGGAGATGAAAAAAAAATCAGTTTCGCTGCATATTCATTCCTCCTGTTTGTTCCCACTCTGATTTCCCTAACATCAAAGTACTAAAAATTAGTGTTGGAAATTACAGCCTCAACCATTCTCCCTTGCTGTCAATAATCTGTTTATCCATCACTTCTTTACTAGCAGAGAGAAGTCAGCAGGGGCTATTTCCACATCTCAGCCTCAACCTGACCACAATGACCACTTACTAAGTCACTTCAAAGAATAAACTCCTCCAACAATATAGCTTATGCTTATGGAACTGCCAAGATTTGACTGGCTGGATCCACTGGCACAGCAATGTTATCTGTTTCAATCTGGTGGAGTTCACAAATCAATGTTAGCTTTTCATAAATGCATTGGTAGTTTTACCAAAGATAATATTCAAGGAGCCAAAAACTGAATAAATAGAAAAAAAGTTACCATTATTATACGAGAGGAGTGATACAGGAACGATTTAATTTCTACATGTAAATCTGTATCATCTGGCTTGTCTATGATAAAGATATTACTTTTATAATAAAAAGGAGGTATCTGAAATTTTTCTTCATTAGAAATAGATGAACCAATCTTTCAGTAGATAAATGGATAAAAATAACGTGACATATAAACAAATGGAATTTTACTCAGCAATAAAAGAGAATAAAATAATGGCATTTGCAGGTAAATGAATGGCGTTGGAGAAGATAATGCTAATTGAAGTTAGTCAATCCCCAAAAAACAAATGCCGAAAGTTTTCTCTGATTCATACTGGGGTAGAGAGGGGGAGCATGAGAGGAATAGACAAACTCTAGATAGGGCAGAGGGGTGGGAGGGAAAGGGAGGGAGCAGAGGGTTTGCAAGGGAGGTGGAATGTGATGGACATCATTATCCAAAGTACATGTATGAAGACATAAATTGGTGTCAACATACTTTATATACAACCGGAGATATGAAAAATTGTGAGGTATATGTGTAATAAGAATTGCAATATATTCTGCAATCATTTATTTTTTAAAAAATCAATTAAAAAATCAAAAAAAAAATAAAGAAGTAGAAGGACTAAAGAATATAAACAACACTATAAAATAAAGAACATATAAGGTTTTACATAATTAGCAGGCAACTTTGTACAACCCACAATAATGAATCATTATATGACTATTCTTGCCTCACTAGGGTATTGATGGAATTTTTTTTATCTTAGGCATGTCAAACTATAATTTGCTCTCATTCCACACATTAATCCAAAATATTGAAATTGTTCCTGTCTAATCAGTTACTTCCCTGTAGTAAAATAAACTTGCTCGGGGCAAAACATTTCAGTTCTGCTGGTTCAACCTATATATGACTTATCAGCTGGTTTTCCATGATCTACCTAGTCTTGTTCCTATTTGCTACTCAAAAGATCCATGCAATTGCAAGTAATACATAAATGTTGGACAGGGGTTTCTTTTCAAATGTAAACATCTTATTAGTAATTTCTATAGAAATCAAACATTTCTAGCAACGGGTAGAATGGTGATGATTACGTTCCAGGTACTGTACTTAGCAGAAAAGAGACAAATTTAGGAATATAAGATTTCTGGAAGACTTGAAAACAGAAGACTTGATTTTTATTGAGCTACTTAAGATAGCTTTAAAAACAGGTAGATGGTTTGCTTCATTTTAACTATTTTAAACTTGATTAGACATGGGTTACAAGTCCAATTAGCAAGAACACTGCAATGTAATAAAAAAGGACATGTGGCTTGGCACCAAGCCCCTTATGTGTTCTGACTAAGAATAAACATTTAGCCAGGCATGGTGGCGAATGCCTGGAATCCAGGGAGCTTGGGAGGATGAAGCTGGAGGATCATGAGTTCAAAGCCAGCCTTCTCAACTTAGTGAGGCCCTAAGTAACATAGTGAGACCCTGTCTCTAAAAAAATATATAAAAAGGGCTAGGGATGTGGCTCAGTGGGTTTAATCCCCAGTAGCAAAATAAATAAATAAATTAGAATAAACATTTATATCATGTTAGGTATTGCTAGCAGACTAAGCTCAACTAAACCTTTATTTACATGAAATTACATGGATAGCTATTATTCTTATATACAAATTAAGGTAAGTGTAAAATCAGATACCTCCTTTGCCATGGCTACATATTCCAGCGCCTGAGGGCCTGCACAAAGGACAGTTGATCAAGAGGTGGACCAATAGCTGACTCCTTCACAAGACGAGATAGTTTTACAGCATGTTTCCAGACTCTTTAGGCTCCCCTTCCCACATTATCAGGATTTACACTGTTCACTTCATGACAGGTGAATGTGCTCCTTCTCAAATTGTGGCCCTCCAACCACATACACCAAAATGAATTTATGCACTTGATATTAATGCATATTCACTGGGTTTTATCTCAACCCTATCAAATGTGAGTATATAGATATAGGACCCAAATAACATCCAATGAATATTTGTTTAATATTTACTATGTGCCAGTCACTATGGATAAAGCAAGAGAAACATGTACACAAATTCTTGTTCCCGTGAAGCTTATATTCTGTATTTTGACCAAACTTTTTATTCAATATTTATATATCCTAAATTTTAAAGGCACTATGCTATGGCTTTGGTGTGTGTGGGGGGGGGGGGTAGCATGTTTATGGTGTGTGTGTGTGTGTGTGTGTGTGTGTGTGTGTGCATGCATGCATGCATGCTTACACACTTAGGTACATTTCCATCTACTGGCTGTTCCATGAGAAAATCAACAGAAGCAGTCACATCATTGATTACTAGATTCATTTATCTTTTCTATCTCTCACACACACACACACACACACACACACACACACACTCATCACCATTGAGATAGACACCATTGAAGGTGACAGCTTTTAGCTAAAAAACAGAGGGAATACTTTGTTCTGAAAATTTGATAGTATTCTTATGTGTGCAGAGTTTTTCTGTTCAGTATAATAACAAATAATGTTAGCTCACAGTTTTTCATTTATAATAAGATGTTGATAAGGTCATGATTAAATGGACTTTTCAAATCTACAAGTTTGAAAAGATTAAAGTTTGCTGCAAAAATGTTTCAGAACCAGTGCTGTGGGAAATAGAATCATTATGTCTTGACACACAGTTAAAGGATCATGAGCACAGAGGAAAGAGAAGTGGAGGAACATAAGAAATTAATATGAATTTCGGTTAGGGATAAATTGAAATTTCAAACATACCATTACTTCATTTGATGGAGCAACAAAATCCAGGCTAAAAATTTACAAATTATCATATAATTCAGTAGAAAGAGCAGTCTTAGAGACAGTTCCTTAGAATCAGCTCATCTTGGGGCAGGTAAGCCACCTTCTCCCCCACCTCGTCTAGGGCAACACTTTGTAACCTGTACCTATGTCTGGACAAGGACTCCACTCCCTTCATGCTGCCTCTGTGCAGCCTGAGCATGGTGGGAACCCATGCTAATCTCACTCCCAGAGAGCCCTGTCACCTACAACAAGGCCACTAACATGCTGAGCCCAGCTGTGTTCCCCCGCCACCCATGCCCATCCTCCCTCTATGTCTAGCAACAGTGAATGACACCGTGCTTAGCACACTTGAGCACCAAGCAAAGGTTCAAGATTTTTACACTGAAAGCAATGATGGGATAAGACAGGCCTTCCAATCAGGTGTTAGAAAAAGGCTGAGGAATCCCAGGCTAGTAGTGGCCTCATTTCTCTCCCACTTCACATTACTCAAGTGGATGCAGCATTTGAAGAGGACTAATCTACCTCTGCAAATACACAATAGCAAGATGGGAAAACAAATTTACCTATAAAGGGTAGAGTGAATGGATGCCAAGTATTCAGTATACAGAGCCTGTAGTGATAAAAATAAAATTATTTATGTAAAGTTACATAGGCAAAATGTTATTCAATGTATTTGGGGAGATTCTCTTTCCCAGTCTTTTCTAAAAATTAAGAATTTTGTAAATATTTTTGATATTACAACAATAATAACTTTAAATGATTTCATTAGACTCTCCTATTTTCTCCTCTAAGGTCAATGTGTATTTGTTAAGAAACTGACAATACCTTGGGAGTGCTACATTTCCTGAAAGTATTCTACTATTGCTTAAAACAAAACATTTGGAAGTATGGTTTACCAGGATAACTATACAAGTAAAGTAAGAGACAAGTTGTACATTGCATATATATCCCATTTCCAAATTAACAAGATAACTTCATATTTGTCATGGTAATTTTTTTTTTTAAAAAAAAAGCTGTTCTAGAAAATGACAATGACAAAAAAAAAGTCAACCAGAAGAACTGGGGGAAGAGGTAATATGATCATATATTCCTCAGTGTCTCTGCAAGGTGCATCCAAGACTGGTATTGACATAGTTCCGGCTCACCTAACCTGCCCTGCCATACAAGACAGGCAGCTCCTGAGAAATATTGCAAACATCCACATACTATTAGCATTTCCATCACCTTCTCAAATATATTCAACTTCCTATTGACCCACATTCCCCTTTCTAAAAAAATGTCATCTTGTTTTGTGTACATCACACACACATAATCTTATTGCATTAAATGCATCCATAATTTGACTGATTTATCATGCACAACTGAAATAATTCTCACAGAATTGTAACGGTGAGTGTCTCCTTCAAGAGCATCTTATCCAACCTTTTATTTGACATCTAAGGACAGCAAAATAGATATAAATTTGGCCACAGGTCTCTAACTCTGACCTCCTGACTCCTGACACAGTACAATTCTGTTTTTGTCATTGGACTAAGCATTTTCTGCTTCTCCCTTTCCCTTAGTTACTGACCTTTGCTCTTAGATTGTTGCTGTGGGTCATGGCTTCCCTCCATCTTCAAATCTACCCCGGTACTGAGGGCAGAAAACCCTGAAGCTTGAATAGATTAGAGACAGGAGATACATCTTGATTGTTGCACAAAGTGTACACTTGCAGCAGGTTTAAAAGCACAGAAATATGAAGGGGAAAACTGCTATTCAAATAGGCTTTTAAAAATTTGTATTTATCTGATCAAGTCACTTCTTTTCTTGAAGCCTTTTAACAGCACGTTACCAGGGCTTCCAAGGACCTGCACAATAGGCCCTTGGTGAGTCCTCCTGCAGCTGCCCAGCCCTGCCACACTTTGAACATCAGCTTTCCAACTCCAAGGCCTCTCAGACTCCCGTTGTTTCCATCCACTCTTGCAGAGATAGTGGACCTCAATTGGGCCTTACCAATTCCTAACATATCTTCAGATCTTAACTTAGCTACCTTTGCCTTTGAAAGTCTTTCCTGACCCCCAAATTTTAGGGAGCACTGCCCCTCACAGCATTATGACTACCTGATGGCTGGGTTCCACCTGTCTGCATCCCGGTTCACTCATTGTCTGCACTCACTGCTGCTCTGCTCACAGCCCTCAATACAGTGCTGAGTTTATAAAAGATGACTATTCAATGCTGGTTGAATAATGCAGGCACAAATGAGAAAAATAAAACCCTTAAATGACCATTCATAAATCACTGCAAGAAGCACAGTTCCTAGAGTTACGCTCCACTGTACATTGGTTATCAAACTACAATGTGCTCAGTTCAGCCTGGATATGGTGATCAGACTAAATCTGTTCTCATTTTCATATTAACTGACAAACACATTGCAGCTATATAGTTCACTGATTTTTAAAAAATAAACAAAGGGACAACCTATAGGATGCCATTAGTTCTTCTTTCATAAGTGGGTGGAATGCTGCATACTAATGCTGTAACTAAAAATGCATTATTTTATTTCCACTCAAATTTCAAATTATGAAGAGATGGTAAAATTGCTTTGAAAGTATCATTTATTTCTAAAAACTCATGTGAGAAACTAAAATTGCATCATAATATTGTATTCAGCATAAGATGAACTTATAAACAAGAAGGCAGCATTCATGAGAAAAGAAAGTTGTTCTAACCATACAAGGATTTACAGTAGAACCAAATAAAACCAACACACAGACTTGGATTGTTTGGAATGTTGCAATGTTTCAATTTTTTAAAATTAAGTATTTAAAGATCAGAGGATTTCATGTAAGATGTACAACTCTGGTTTTCCTAGAAAAACCAGAATCCTTGCCATCCCAGGAGCCCTGGTATGTGTAAAGTCATACAGCCGTGGCTACACAACTGGCCGCCTACACAGCACCACCACCCAGGTCCTCACCCTCACTTGGGTGGCAGTAACAATGATGAGGAAGATGGAAGCAGTCAACTCAAAGTGGGTTTGATGTGTCCCACAGGTCAATAAGCATGGTAAGAAAAGGGACAAGAAGGAGAACATGGGAGAAGCAATTACAAGATGGCCCTGGTTTCTGCCAAAGAAAAAGGGGGCAGAAATAAGGTTATAACCATTTCACATGCTTTTTTTCAAAGTCCCAGTGACTCTCCCAAGTCAGCCTCATGAGTCTCATAATGGGAATCCTTAGTGTTTCTAGCACACACAATTGTCCTTTCTTCCTACCCTCCTCCCTCCCTCCCTTCCTTCTTTTCCCATCTTCCTTTTTAAATTATGTCACTTTGATTACAGATTCACAGAATGACAGATCTCAACAGACACTGAAGGCCACTTGGTCCAACTGAAGTATTTTTCTTGACCTAGAAAGAATGTCAAAAATTATACAATTTAAAATGTCTCTTTCCTTCTCTCGCCCTCTGGTCCTCCAATTCATTCTCACAGGATGAAAAATTGAGTAGACATTAAATTTCCAATATTAACCCCCTAAGAAAATGAGGAATAAAGAACAAAATGGACTTAAGACACCAACAAAGAGTCAACAGCTGACCAGGACCAGGAGCAGGCCTCTGATTCCCAAGCCATTCTGCCAGGCTTCAAATTGCAAAACTGCAGCATTTGGCCAAATAAGCTGCTGATAACCTGACATGTCCACCAAGACAGACAGACAGACACACACACACACACACACACACACACACACACACACACGGAACAATGGGCAGCAGAGCAATCCTCAGAGAGAAGACTCAACACATGAAACTAAGCGTAAATTAGTTCAAATAATACACAAAAGTGGCAAGGATTTGAGGAAATAAATATACTCATGAGTGCCCTTTATGATGTCAGAGTGTTACTGGGGAGGGAAGAGAGATTGGTCAATGTCTATTAAAAATTAAAATATTCCTCCCAGCCTCTGAAGCAGCATTTCCCCCTGGAAATTCATCCTTGTGGATACACTACTAAGAAGATTCACTTGTAAAGTTCCTCACAAATGGTGAAAACCTAAAAACAATCTGAACTATCATTCATTATGTTCTGGTTAAATAAAACATGGCACAATTATACAGCAAAAAAAATTTATAGACATTTGAAAGCATGCAAAAATTCTGTAAGTACTAACACGAGAGCATATCTGAAATTTGTTAGTAGGGAAACCACCTTAAGAAGTGTATGTGATTGTATGCATGGAAGGAAGCAGAGGGCACAATCCAGAAGCTATAATTAGAGGTCACTTGTGCACAATGTCACAGAGCTCAGGGGATGAGTGTGGATAGAAGGCTAGTTTGCTTTGACTTATATGCATTATTTAGCTTATTTTTTGCCTAATCTATTATTTTGTTATAAGTAGAGTTTAAAATATTAATAAATTTTTTTAAATTCCTTATTTTCTTCTCTTAAGCAAGCATCTACTTTAAAAACTACTTATTCATTCATTCAAGTAACATTTCCTGAACACCTATGTTCTGTTGGTGATGATCTAGCCTCAGAAGATATGGAAAGGTACAGGGAGTGCTGGAATATTTTTCAATAATTTGCTCCTCCTGGAATATATGCAAAAATTGCATTTCGTGTAGGTTGGCTGTGAAATAGAAAAACATCCAAGAACAACTTCAGATTGTTTTGTATGACCTGCCTAGAGAAACGTTTTGATAATTATAATTACAAGCCCTGCTTCCCTAAGTAAAATAAGCAGTTGAATAAAAAATACCAGTATCCTTGCCATCCAAAGCTCTTCTGATGGAGTCTTAAAAGGAAAGAAGACAAAGAGAAACAAGGTTCTCCCACACTTACTCTATTTACATAGAACAGCTTTAGGAAAATTGATTAATCAGAAAGCAACCTGCTCCTGGCAAAGGTAAGAAAAGAGAGGAGGGAAATGGTAGTGGTGTCTGTACCCAGGCTGGGCCCCAACAAGGACTACTGTGCCACCTGCATTGCTCAGGTGATGTTCATTCTTTCCCAGTGAATAACCTCATAAAGCAGGGCAAGTGACGAAGACACAACCTGGTGATGACTGATCACATCCACAACTGGCCACACATACTGTGCCCAGGTCCTGGTCCTCAGCTACTCTGGCATGGGGCACTGGGTGACTGAACATGTTTGTATTTTTATTCTGTTTTCCTACTAATGCTATAAATAAATAGATCCCACACCCCTTAGCACTTGAGATGCTGCTTAGTGTGGTAGAAATGGCAAGTCAGTTCCTTCAGGCAAACTAAGATAGTCTCTAAAAGAACATGAAAATAGTCAACAATGGCACACAGCACGGCATTGCATAGTCTTACCTAGATCCTCACTTCAAGCAAGTTTCTACACTCAAGCAGGGGATAAAAGACACACAAATGACTTTAACAGTTGTGCAAGGGCCATCAGAGTGCAGCAACTGCACAATGGAAACACCAAGGAATGAAAGGAAAGAAAATGCCCAATAGGAGCAAAGCACAGAACTTTGTAGTGTGAGTGGCAGAGGAGCTATTTGAAAGAACCTGTGGATATGCTACAAAGAGGGTACAGACTAAGCTCCAGGAGCTTGAGGGTAGGGAAAGGATGAATCATAAATGGAGAAATATGTAGTTCGTTTTGGCTAAAAATCAAATATCTGATGGAAAATAATTGGGAGAAAGTTGGAGACAAAAGTTTGGGTCCCGATTATTCAGGTTTTAATGTAGTACACTTTTTATTTGTATAAAAAAGAAGGAAAAGTTAGAAACAAGAGGTGAACATCTAGAAGATTCATGGAATCTGTGTATTACAGGAATACACAGAATAGACCACTGTTGGAAAAAAGGACATCCTTTTGTATAAATCTAGGTGATCGCTTTCCTCTAGTGACAACCCTACAGAACAGATACTAGTGATTAGAAAACAGGTTACTGATTGCCATCCTAGCTCAGTGACATAACGGTGTCATCACGGGGAAAAACAATTCTTATTTTTTTTTTTAGAAAAACTCAACCAGATATTATATTAACTGAAATGGAAATGTATACGCCTAATGAAAGGTTAGCATTGAGTGCTACCTGTTAGTTGTGGCATGAATAATATAATTTACTACAAATCTTAGGAGAAGGTTTGTCACAAATGTATTCATACGTAAGTGGCACCAGAAAAGACAGCTCACAAAAACAATCTCCTCTTGACTGCATATTGGACATCTAAAGTTGGACATTTTATTTTCTTCTAGTTTTAAATTGTCACTTTATTTTGAAGGAAAAAAATGGATTATAAGAGGAATTCAAATAAGAGTCTAACTCAATTTTCTGATGGAAATTTCCTCCAGAAAAAAAAAATAATGCTTCCATTTGACCAATTAAAGTGCTGGAGAATGAAATGAAACCTGTAGATGAATGCGATAAAACACTAATGTCCAAAAATGGCTGGCCATATTGGCATAATGTATTTCCTATAACCAAAATACTTTCAAAAAGATAGAAGATGTAGCTTTGAAGCTTAAAGATATAGGCAATGAAATACTTGCTAACACAATGTGAAAAGAGCTCATTTATTCATCTCACAAACATTGGTGACTTCTGTGGGAGAGAAACAGGGCTAGACACTATAGACACAGCAGGGAACAAAGGACAAAATGTGCAAGAATCCTGTCCCCTGGGGCTTACATTCTGGTCAGGAAAGACAACCAAAAGAAAAGGGGCGATCTAAAATTTACAAAAAAAAAAAAAAAAAAAAAAAAGGCAGTGTGTGTAGATGTGTGTATCATATATTCCAAAGAGAAAAATAAAAGGTTGTATGCTAGATGATGCCATCTTACTTGGGGACAGGTGGCACAAGCTTGGGTCTTGTGATGGACCTAAGTGTTACTGTTTTAGTCAGTTTTTTTCACCACTACAACTGAAATTCCCCCAACCAGAACAATCGTAGAGGAGGAAAGGTTTATTTAGGGGCTTAGGGTTTCAGAGGTCTCAGTCCACAGTGGCTGGCTCCATTCCTTGGAGCTCAAGGTGATGTTCACTCTTTCCCAGTGAATCGCCTCATAAAGCAGGGCAAGTGATGGATGCACAACCTGGTGATGTCTGATCCACAACTGGCCATACCTACCCTGCCCAGGTCTTGGTCCTCACCTATCCTGGCATGGGGCACTGGGTGACTGACATGGTGCAAGAGCATGGCAGAGGGAAGAAGCTTACTTGGTTATCAGGAAGCAGAGAGGGACTCCATGCTCCAGACACAAATATATACCCCATAGTCATGCCTCCATGAACCACTTCCTCTAGCCATTCCCCACCTGCATTCAATCACCACCCAGTTAATCCCATCAGAGATTAATTCACTGTTTGTATTAAGGCTCTTGTGACACAATCATTTCTCCTCTGAACCTTTCTTGCATTGTCTCACATGTGAGCTTTTAGGGGACACCTTACAACCAAACCATAACAGTTACAATTTAAAATGAAGCCAACACTAAGGCCTGAGCAGACCAAAGATGAGGAAAGGATGTCACATACCTTCTGGAACCCCACCTTTCCCCTAGACTTCTAACTGCATGAAACTACACATTTCATTTTTATTTTAATCACCTGGGTGCAGGTTTGTCTGGGACTTGCAGATGAAAACATCCTGGCATGTATCTGGCACCAAGGCTTTGCAGATGAAAATATCCTGGCATGTATCTGGCACCAAGGCTTTCTTATCAGCCATTTGTTGACTTCAGAGAGGGTCAAGATCATATGAACCACAGATCTGAAGCTCAGAAAAGAAACCTGATCATTCCTAATATCCTCTATGAACCTAATTTTCTATTAAGAATTTCTGAGAAGATAATCCAGCTTCATTAGAGTAGTAGAGACCTAAACCCAACCCTAGATTTACAAGCTCCACCTCCTAACTCTATGTCTTTCACTCTGTATACCATCTGTTCAAGCCCAAAACAGCATGAGCTGGAGAGAACTTACACATCAAGATGAATGCTTCATTTGGCAAACTAAAGGTTATATCTATCTTCACCCCAACTTGCAAAATCACTTGCAATGTTGGGAAGTCAAATTTTATAGAAAACAGATTAGACTTCTCTTTCTATTTCCCAGTCCTAAGTACATTTCCACGGGTCACCTCCCTCCAGGCTCCACTTAGTAACTGTCTATGCAATTAGACACTGAAGTGCTCTTCTAGGTTTTCAAAATCTTTCTGAACTTTGCAGAACTTGTTATTGCTCTTTGCCAGTTGTTAAGGGTACTTCAAAGAACAAGTGGGATTTTTTAAAAAATCCATTTCATTTTAAACTATAAAATCTAAATCATAAATTGGCATCTCTGTGAAAATAGGGTGGTAACCCCTACCTTTTCCTTAATAAAATTTTCAAGATGCTATATCAATAGAATATCGACAATGGGATACATTTTAGTAAAAAATACACTTTATACCTGATGTCAGAAACGTTATGCCCTGAGGCAGAAACAAGTATAAAAGATTCATTTCAAGTGATTAAATCTCCCTATATTGTGCTTTTATAAAGATTTTCCTCCCTATAATCAGAGAGTAAACTTTAGCTTATAGATCAGGAAATTCCCTAGTGATTTCTGACTCATGCACAGGGGAATCTCTCATTTCTAGATTATCTGACCTCTGCCCCAGGCAGCTTTGCCATAAGTCCAAGCCAAAGCATTCCATCACCGTCCTAGCCTAAAGGGGCCTGAGCCACCCCATTCCTTTCCAGGATGACTTTTAATCAAGACTATGATTAAATATGTTCTTTTCTCTCTTCTCTGTTCCTGTTTCCCCCTGGAGACTCCTCTTTGGCTCCTTAAGTTTGCTGCTTGGCATTGGAAGTACAGCAGGCAAGTTATCATGCTGCAAGCTCTTGCTGAACCTCTAGCAAAGGGAGTGATCAGTTAAGGCCATTGTTATCTTGGGATCTACAAGGCTGGGGTGTTTTCGGTATCTGCTGTCCACGGCTCTCTACTGTTATCCAAATACTTTGCCAGTGCACTAAGCTTTTTGGAGATAAAACACTAGTAAGTTACTAAATGTTGATTTTTTTTTTTTTGCAGAAAATACAGTACCATGTCTGAGTTAATTATTAATATTTAAAATATTTCAATCCTTAACTCTCCTTTATTTGCTTTGCCCATGCCCTATTAAGACCCTTGGTTGGCAGAATTCAGCAAAATATATGTTACCCACTACTGAGATTGTTCATCCCCTGATGTGTTTATATTGATCTGTTTATGGTGGTAGTATGTCCTAAAATGTGTGTAGAAAACAGGGTATTTTATGATAAAGTTGCTATTTAGTGCATGCTGTGTTTAGTACAGACTCATGGATTAACAATGCCAAAAAAAAATGCAAGTAACTAGCCATTGTTCAAATGACTGTGGTGCTAGTTCTCTTTTGTGGCCTTTTAGACTTTTGTTGCCCTAAAATTCCATTTTGTCGGGAACCCATTTTCCACCTTGTCTTTCTTGATAGGGTTTTTTCCTACTTCTAAACAGTTTCTAAATAAAATTCTGTATTTAAAAAAATGTTCTTTTCTCTAATAACATTGATACTTAAAATTCAGATCACTAATAATATTGTTCATATAGAAAGTTAGCCTACTGACATGGAGACATAAATTCTCAATGGCTTAAGCAATGTCATCAATAATAATAATAATGGTAATAATACTAGGATATTGGGGATTGAACTCAGGGCTTCATGCATGCTAGGCAAGCACTCTACCACTGAGTTATGCCCACATCCCTGTCAATTAATGAATAAAATAATGATCATTAATCAACTTTCTTATAAAGCTACAAAATTAATCTTAAAAATTAAGATAAATCACTGCTTTAAAATTAAAACTTACATCTCATCTCAGTGTGACAAGTATATATGAGTTACATTAAAATATAAGTATGCATTTTTGAAGGAAGAAAATGGCTGAAACTAATGGACTAAAGAATTGAAATATTAGAGATTGAAGAAAACTGATACCATCGGGTACAAATTTTTGGTTTAAATCAAATTCATATGACCTCAAACCAAACATCACCATTTTTGACAAAAAGGTATGAATTTAAGGAGCTAACAATATTCCTTTCATCTACTTAAAACAAACAAACTAAATGATTAACAGTAAGACACTCTCCATAAATAGAACAATAATGCTTTGGGTCCAATAAAAATAAGTGGGGGAATTTCCATTGCTGTGCAAATCTCTCCAATAAAAGCAAAGTTAGCACTAAGGTTTTTGTATCCTTGTGAAAGATGTACACCATAAATCAGGAAATGCCATGTCTGCTTCACTTGTAAGTTCAGGTCCTTATTCAACTCAGACACTAAGAAAAAGATAAGTGAGTTTTACAAACTAGGGTTCCAGGTTCTAACATTATCTTCTGGTTGCATGGAGCACTTATTATTAGCTACTTGTTAACTATAGTGCCAACTTTTGCAATCAGTGATGTTAATTATTAATGTATGCATATGTGTGCGCATGTGTGTGTTTAGATTCAGATTGTGTTGAATACATTCTGCTTCTTTCAAAACAAAGATATCTTTTTGTTTCAAAAGGCTTTTCTAGTGGCTTCTGCCTTTTCCAATCATTGCCACTTGTTCTAACTCTCTTTCCCTCTGCCTCTATTTTCCAAGTTGTAATACCAAACTATTTTCGGGAACACACTCTCTCTGTCGTCTTTCATGCAGTTCACTAGAAAGTGAACATTCCACATCTCAAGCTGGCTTCTTTCAAACCCTCATGAAGCTTTCATAGAGGACTCTCACAGTACCAAGGACCTGTGGGAATCATTAAACAAGAACAAAGAAAATGAAATCAGATACCTAACATTTTCAAAATGTCAAATGATAGTTTCACAGGATCAAAATAATATCTTGAAGTGTTAAATTTGCCTTATTTTATGTAATGAAATAAGTTATATCATAGTTTTGACTACAGTAAGTAAAAAGAACATAGTGTCAGGTTGATCTGAATTTTAGGTATTGCCCTTGCAAGCTTTTGACCTTGCTCAAGCTTTTCCTTATTAACATGAGGATAAGGCCTATATCACAAGGATACTACTCTACAAAGACTACATGTGAAACATAGCACAGAACCCTCCAAATGAACACTCTATAAAAATTAGCTTCTTCCTTTTGCACAGAAAGTGTCTGAAACTACCAGGAACAGAAGAAGTAACCTCTAAAGGAAGTTATTAGATAATGGGTAACAAAACACAGTTATATAGAAGGAATAAGTTTGGGTATTTTAACAGCACAAAGGAATGCCCACAGTTCTCAATAACCAATTATTAATTTTTATAACGATGTAGAAAAGAGGCACTCAGAGAATCCAAAATAAATGATAAGAACACAGAAATGCAATTCCCCTAGTTTGATCAGTACTCTGTGTGCCCGTGCTGAAAAATCATTCTGAACCCCATTAATATGTACAAGTAATACATGTTAATCAAATCAAATAAAAATAAAATAAAAATAAATACCCTCAACTAAACACAATCCACTTTCTAATCCTCCCAGCTCCCTCTGTTCCACTGAAAACATTGATAACTGTGTATATATTATTAAAACACCATTATTACACCCAAAACTTCACATATCATGCTGCTGTGGGTAAAATCTCATAACATGGGAAAACTAAGCAACATTCTCAGTTACCAGTGCAAATTTAGCAACAGTCTATATTAATTTTATTTTTAAATAATAAAATTTTTTAGAGGAGTTTTATGTTTATACCAAAATTGAGCAAGAATTTCATATTTTTCCTTTTCCTTCCTCACTTCCAATTTCCTCTATCAATAACATCTTGCTTCAGTGGGCCACATCTCTTACAGCTGATGTACTCTTTGTGTTTCACATTCCATGGGTTATGACAAAGACAAAATGTGTTCACCGTGGCGGTATGACACAGAATAGCTTCAATGTCCTCAAAATTCCCTGTGGCTTGTTTTTGAAATAGAAACTATAGTTTTTAGCTATTGTGAATTGTGCTGCTATAAACACTGATATGGCTGTATCTCTGTAGTATGCTGTTTTTAAATCCTTTTGGGTATAAACCAAGGACTGGGATAGCGGGGTCAAATGGTAGTTCCAGTCCAAGTTTTCCAAGGAATCTCCATATTGCTTTCCATATTGGCAGCACCAATTTGTAGTCCCACCAGCAATGTATGAGTGTGTCTTTTCTCCCACATCCTTGCCAACACTTATTGTTGTTTATATTCTTAATAGCTGCCATTCTGACTGCAGTGAGATGAAATCTTAGAGTAGTTTTGACTTGCATTCTCTAATTGCTATGAATGGATAGGAAAAATGTGGTATATATACACAATGAAATATTATTCGGAATTAAAAGAGAACAAAATCATGGCATTTTCAGGTAAATGGATGGAGTTGGAGAATATAATGCTAACTGAAGTAAGCCAATACCAAAAAAACAAAGGCCAAATGTTTTCTTTGATATGAGGATGCTGACTCAGAATAGGGATCAGAGGGAAGCATGGGAGGAACGGAGGAACTTTAGTAGGCCAAAGGGAAGGGAGGGGGTATGGGGGTGGAAAAGATGGTGGAATGAGATGGTCATTATTACCCTAAGTATATGTATGAAGACACAAATGGTGTGAAGCCACTTTGTATACAAATAGAGACCTGAAAAACTGTTCTCTATATGTGTAATATGAATTGAATTGCATTCTGCCATCATGTATAACAAATTAAAATAAATATTTTTTTAAAAAAGCTGCAGTTTTTACTGATTATGAAAATAAAATCTATTCACCTCAAAAGAAAAGTTAAACAATTCAAAAGGTAAAAAACAAACAAAAAAAAGGAAATCCATTGTAATCCCAAGTGGTAGAAAAACCACAATTTGGTGTCTTTCCTCCCAATTTTTTTCTATTCATATGTCACCATATAGAGATGAAGTTGTGTGTGTGTGTGTGTGTGCATGCACATTTGTATTTTAATAAACAGAAACAGTGAAGACAAAAAATAAAGGAACATCCCTCATGTTTCCATAATTATTCTAAATGGAGATTGTTTTAAGCTGTTCAGGATTTGAGACTGCATGTTAGGAAGTCTGTTCCATCTTCTATTACAAAGGTAAAATTCAATTATTTGGTTGTGGACAAAGAGCACTGAAGTGCAAGTGAATAAATAAAACAAGAACAGGGCTAGGGTTGTGGCTCAGCGGTAGAGCACTTGCCTGGCATGTGTGAGGCACTGGGTTTGATCCTCAGCACTACATAAAAATAAATAAAATAAAGGTCCATCAACAACTGAAAAAAAAAAAAAGAAAAAGAAAAGAAAGAAAGATCAGGTGAGGAAAAGCAGTACCATGAGCTATTTCTCAGTGGAATTCATACAACTTTTCTAGAGCTTCCACGTTCTTCTATCATGAGCTCAGGCTACAAATTTCCTTTGCATTTTCCATTCCACCAGCCCTACCCCAGCAGAACAAAGGATGGGAATGAACATCCAAGTCTTGATATATCAAAAGGGTTTTTATGATTAATTTTCAGGCAATGTCCTATTCTGGTTGTTCTATTGAATATTTTTGACTAATCACTAAGGCTTTTAAAAAATGAACAGACTTCTTATATTTTATTTTAAGGATCATGAACCTTATGGCTCAAATTACAAGTAAGATTTGAGTTTTGCTCATCTCTTGGTTCTTTAATATCATTCTACCGATCCCAACCTTCCCCATATACACACCCCAGGGGAAAAAAATAGCACCTACAGTCTTTTCCACTCATTTAAAATAACACAGCACTTGGAAAGGAAAATAGGCAGTTGCTAAGCTAGAAAGAGATGGAAGAAAAGAATATCTTGGGTCAAAAAGGCCGGCAGTTTCTCATGATGACAAGGTAATAAGACAGCAAGTTCTTCTTAGAAGAAAAAAAAATATGTGTACACACACACACACACACACACACACACACACCAGATTGTCCTCTGGAGCAAGGTATTTCCAGGCTGTCATCCTCCATCCCAAAGTGTAAATGACAGCCTGCTTAGCTCTTAGCCTCCACTCCTTTTATACAAATTCCAGATGTCTACATGGTAGGCAGACAATAAATGTGGGTCACATGAACACCTCAGCAAGCAGACCTTGTATCAGTACAAACATGGGGCACGAAGAACCACACAATGCTAAGAAATAATTTTAAAAAGGAAAAAATATCCACTATTCATAAGCACTCAGTAACACATTCCATTCTGATTCTGAAGAAAAATGCCCAAAAAATAGTTACTTGTTTCTTATATAAAATATGCAGTTTTCACAAGACCTTTCTATGCTCCTAAGGAACAAATTTGCCACCTGTTTCTGAATATAGAGAAACACAGTGAAACAAATAGAGACCATGAAATGCCATATTCTGTGAGAAAGGAATAAGGGAGAAGAAAGCAAAGGGCCTACTGCTTACAACATTGGCCACCAGAAAACGAACTTGCTGTGGCTTCTACCACAATGAAACAGTAAGAGTGCTCCTACTGGTTAATGAACTTCTTTGCATGGAGTTAGGGGGCATGAGCCCAGTAGGGAAAGGCACAGGAATTCCAAATATAGCATCAATCCTATACTATTATCTCTGCAGCTGTAGGTGAGTCAATTAACTTCGGGACTTGATTGACTCCTCCCCCCTTAAATGAATCAATGGGATCAGATCTTATCACCTTTTTAACCCAAACTTTCTATAAAATTTCTCATTAACCACCAGAAAATCTGCTACATCAGCATATGGTCCATAATTTGTGTCATGGAAACAACAAACATACTATATGTTTTTCAAAGAAAACCCCCCCAATCCTGTTAAGAAACCCACCTATGCCTGAAAATCCATACATCAGGAAGTATTCAATATATACCTCGTAACACTAATGTTTTAAAAAATCAGAAATCTAAGGTTCAGCCTACAAAGTCCGTGCATACCTCAGTACTGGAGACAGTACCCACACATCTGTCTGCCCCTGACCAGGGCTAGCAGGAGCCACAAGGGAAAATCCAGTAGTAAGAACCAATGAAGGACAGGTTCTGCCTGGCTTTTGAATCCATCTCTGATACACTGGCAGGGCCTGAGAAGTCTTTCTCCACACAGAGATGACATGTCAGCCTTTGATTATATAAACCAGAGATCAATTTTAAAAGGGTGCTGTTAGGGAGAATGACAGCTGGCCCAATTTCAGCTCCCTCAGTGTAATCTGTAATGACTCTAAAAATCATGTTCTACTGTAACAAACTTACCAGTCTGCAGACTATATTTACTTCAATTATAAATATTACTTTTAAAATATTTTGCAGAAGTATGGAATTTTAAAAACAAACTATAGCATAGAGACTTTTTCTCACATGAACTTCACACCCAATAACAATTCCAAGGAATAATTATTGCTATGTAATCTAAAAGCACCGAGAGAAATGGCCTAGTTATTTCACAGAACTCTAGATCTGACTCAATCTGGAGACCTCGGGCAAGTGCCAGGTGTCCAAGAAACACCTGAAGTTCATGAAACCTCTTATAATTTTATATTTTCCTGCAAAGAAAAGGTCAATTAGATTTTAAAAAAAACTGTGACCCCCAAAGTGGTGGAACATTCTACTTGCAGTTTAGTGGTTGGAGAAACACACATGTGCACACACACACACACACACACACACACACACACAAAAAAAAAACTGTACTAGCATTGCAATCCTACTATATGTGACTTGGAAAAGGCAGGAAGAGGTGAAGAAAGCAGGCAGTAATAGTGAAGCAATTTAGAACAACAGGATCACTTCCCACTTCTCCAACAATTTACTATTAACATGCTTTAACTCTGATTATTATGGTCTTATACAGAATCTTACACATAACAGGTACATTTGCATTCATAGAATCTGCCATATACTGCTCCTATCAAGGGCAAATTCAATCACCATTTTTTACTTCCTTCTAGTAATTAACTATTCTCTCTTGGTAGCTTTTCTCTTTCTACTAGATCATTCCCCTCAAACACACCCTAGCATCATCTTAAAAAGTTCTCCCTTGACTTCAAGTTCTCTACCTCTCATCTGCCATCCTAAGCAACCCATAGCAACCAATTCACAGTTACTCTTTCTACAGATGCCAATTCTTGCTAATTCCTCTGATTAGCTGCTGATTGGTCCACAAGGTAGCATAATTTGGCATCCCTCTCTTCCATTCTTTCTCATCAATTGCTTTCTTTCAAAACACTGGACAAATTTGACTACTCTTTCCTTTTTCAGGACCTTTATTCTTTATTTGTCTTGCCCCCTACATCTCTTTCAGTCACCTTTGCTGCCTCCTCCTCTTCCTGGAACTGATATCTAAACACTGAGCTGTTTCTTGGGCCCTCTTTTTTTTACCTACATGCTCTCAGAAGATTATCTCATCCACTTCTGGGACTTTAATTACAATTTATTCATGATAAAGCTCCAGTTTTTCCCTGTAGTCTTGGTGCCTCTTTGAGCGCTAGCCTTATACATCTGCTAACTAGCAGACATCTTGAAATGGATGACTGATAGGCATTGCAAAGGATCTTTAATTTCCCCACAGATCTGCCCCCAAATCAGTTATTTGCAACAATGTATCACATTTCAGTAGATGCTAAACAAATAAACCCTAGAAATTGGCCTTGATTCCTATTTTTTCTCTTATCCCTTGGATCATTCTAACATTCATTTCCATTAGGAGTATCACCAAAAATATATCGCCTCCATGTAATCAAGCTAATTTAAATTATCAACATCCTTCTTCCCAGTCTACTAAAAATGCAAATGCAAAGTAGTCTTTAAAACGTAAATCAGTTTAAAACATTCCCTTACAAACAAACAAAACTTGCAGTTTCTTCCCAATTACTCCAGTGGTTTCCCATTGCACTCACAATAAAACTGCAACCTTTTACAAACAAGGCCCCTCAGGTTCTACATTTCAGCCTCCAAGATCATTTGCTTTTTACTCAACTTCAAACAAGAGAGTATCTATGCACATGTATTTCCATTGTATTAAGAAACCTAATTTATTTGATAATCAGGACTTTTTCTCAGAGAACACCTACTAGCATTGTTGATTAATATCTCCTGCAAACTAATTTCCAGAAATATACATATTAATAATTACATATGCTAAGTGATAGATGCAAAGTAGAAATATAATTTTTAGGATTCCATATTATTTTCAGATCACTTACTATAGAAATCCTTACAATAAAGTTTCTGAAAGCCAATGACCTTTTTTACCATAAAACTGTAAGAGGAAAAATATGAAGAACTAATAATTGATTTCATCATGACCAAAAAGCCCTTTAGTCACTGCCAGAATAGTATTCTAACAAGGCAGCTGGTTCAATTGATTTAAATGTTTGTAAATTGTCCTTAAGATTAGAAGAACTATTAAGTTCTCCTTGTTAAAGGGCTCTGAAAGGAAATGTAACTTCATTTATAAAAGATGTGAGGATTTTGTTTATATTCACACATAAAAACAAATTCAGTCAAAATGGATGGGTCTATTGTTAAGTTCTTTCAAAAAATCTTACCAGCTGTGGGAAGGTTGGGGGGAGCTACATAGAAGGCTACAAAGAAACTGAACTAGTGATTGATACACTAAAACAAACCTTGCTAAACCAATCAGAAAATCTGGCGCCTTATCCAGCAATAAATCAAGGACACCAACCTCATGTTTTCTTGTCTAGGCTCCCCTCCATTCTATCAATTGAACAAACGAAAAACCAATGTCCAAACATCATCTAATATGTTTGTTTTCATTTTCTAACTAAACTCAGAGTCTTGAAGGCAGAAACCATGCCTTAAAATTTTTGCTGTGCTTCCCAGCAGAGTAGTCTCAAATGTGAATAAGCCATAAAACCCATGGGGAACTTGAAAAAGATGATCCCTGAAACCCAGCCTCAAGGACTCAGTGTAGCTGGGGATGTGCTTCTGGAGGCTCTCCAAGGATCTTTTGGGCATTCTGATTTGCAGGTATGTTCCCAAATCACAACCCAAGCCCTTACCTGCTAAGTATGTCACAGCCACCATCTGACTAATGATTCTACAAATGTTGTAAACGAGGTGATTGCCAAAATTGATCAACTGATAGTTGGAAGCACCCCCATTTTTACAGAACATTAAAAAGAGTTAAAAAGAAATGAGCCCACAAGAGAGTAAATGACAGAACTGAAGTCATGCCAGGGCCTAGTGATTCTGAATCCCACGGACTCCACAGAAAGAAAAGGACAGAGAAGTTGAGAGCTAAGTGCCATCATGGTGGTGATGAGGAGAAGGCTGGAACTATGGCTACCAGCATGAGGAGAGGCTCTGCAGAGTTCCGGAAACATTCACCCAGGCCTTACCTGGTGACCTTCTCATCCCTGGTTCACCACAGGATGGTGTCCCATGGCACTGGGGGGGAGGGATTCCCTGAAAAAAAACTTCTTCAGAGCCTTTTTCATAAGCTCCTCTTCATGACTTATATCTGAAATGTAAGTATTTTTATTTAACCTGATATATCACACACATGCTTAAGATAATATTGGGGTAAGTGCCCCCTCAGTGGGTAGTACTTGCAAACACAGAGCTCACTTTATCCAGAATGGCACTTCAATGTTAGCAGTGTATTCATTTCTTTCATCCTGATTGATATTTTTAAAATTCAAACTTGTATAGGGGATTTTCAGGTCTATTCCTTTTAAACATGCTTATTTTATTTTAAATGGTGTGTATTTATTATAAATTACTCTATATAAAATGGCTTTAAAAAATTGTAAAAAGCAATGCTTAATGTAAGTTCCTGGCTGCAGATGACAGCTTGCTTTAGCAACTCTTAAGTCTTCAAATAATTTCAAGCATTCCATTTTATTCTGAGAGTTATGCTTATACCATTAATTTGATTTCTAGTTTTATATGACATAAAGACATAGGACATACATATTTACGACTTGATAAATTGACTCCTTAAAAAAATAAATAAATAAAGACATAGGACAGAGGAAAACGAAATCAATCAGCTAAGGACCCAACTACAAGTGTTTTAATTAGGCTCTCATGTAATTTTAAAAAGATTCTATTCAGCCTCTCCATTGCTTGGGATGGGGATAAGGGAAGTGGGAGGGAGTTTTCTGTCAGTAAGGAAAACCTCAGGAGGGGAATGTAAAACCAGGATTTAATATGCCTCACAGAGAGCTGAACTCAAATCAGTCCATCATTCAAGCAACAGATATGCATTGAATGCTTGCTATCTGCACTGGGATGCAGCTATAAATCAGACAGGCAAAGCCTTGGCTTTTACTGAGCTTTCTCTCATAATAGGGAGCTATTTATTCATCTATTCAGCAAGTGTGTATTGTACAAGTATTGCTGAACACTTACTAGTGTAAGAAATTATTCTAGGTGTTGAAGTCACACAGCACTTTTAACAATATATAAATACATGGGACAATGCCAGCAATTGATAAGGACAAAATAAGCCAGTTAAGGAACCATGGAGTAAGTGGAATTAGGGTTAAGTATGTATAAAGGCAGGGAGAGTCTAAATCAGAAAGGGGGATAACATGTATCCCTTGAACATGACTCTGGAGGGTCAGCTTTGGGCAGAGATATGACTGAAGCGAAGCGAGGGGCATGCTAATATGAAAGGGCTGAAAGTTGAAGGATTAAGCAAATAAATCCAAAGGTTCTGAAGTAGAAACTCACTTGTGCTGAGTGGTCAAAGAATAAGAAAGACAGTCTGGCTAAGGAAACGGACGGGGTGTGAAACTAAAGAGAAGACAGGATCTAGAGCATATGGGCAAAGAATTTGGATTTTATTCTAATAATAGCTATTGTATGGCTGATGGTGACAAAATAACACATACATATTTAACACCAGGCCTATGTTATAAGATTATGGCAATTGCTATCTGAAAGATGGAGGGGGAGCCAGTCAGCACGAAGTTCAAGAGAAGAACCTAAGCTAGAGATAATGGCAGCCAAGGAATTGGTGAGAAGTTGTCAGACTGCAGATCTTATTCCTCAGGTGCTTCCAACAAAATTCACTGCTGGACTAGATGTAAGGGCTGAAAGAGGCGGGTCAGTGAGAGTTGAAAGGGGCAAGTCAGTCCTCATAACCTAATATAAAATCTGTACTTCATAATGAAACTCTTGTGTACACAATGAACTCTTGGAACTCGTTTGGTCACAAGATGTATTCATCTACAATATAACTAAATGAAAGACTTCAAATACCTGAGTTCTAAAATGATGTTATTTCTATAGCTCTCCTTAAGACACATGGTTCGTGGTCACTATTCTATCAGTAATTCATTTAACCATCAGATGAGCATCACTACAAAAAAATTGGCATAGCTGTCAGACAGAGGTGTGGAAGATATGGAGAATGCAGTACTATTAGATTAAAGTGGCTTTTAAGAATTCTGACCTGGGCTGGATGTATAGCTTAGTGTTAAAATGCTTGCTCCCATGCACGTGGTCCTGGATAAAATCTCCAGCACCACACACACACACACACACACACACACACACACACACACGTTCTAACCTAACCAATAGGAAAAAGAATATATGAAGAAAATATACAATCCAATGAAAGATCAGTAGAAAGAAGTTAAGTGCCTGATTTATGGAACTGCAGAGTCAAGTGAGAAAAAAAGAGTACCTCTAGAATAGACTTGGAATCCCCTGGTTGTAATGCTGATCACACAAAATGGCACCAGGTGTCCCACTATGGCTGAGGGAGGAGAATGCCATATACTCCACCAGCCATACATGGCAATCTCCACCAGGCACCAGGCAATCTCTAGCTGGTTAAGTCTCCTAAATCACTGCATACAACAAGGCCACCCTTCCTGGGAGGATAACTCTAGATATCCCCGGTGTCAGAACTCTGTTGGGTTTTAAATAGAGACATAATGATTTAAAATGAAAATCTCGATATTACAAACTTTGATGTTAAGTTTAGTAATCAATGTGTAAACATTAGGACAAAGTTCAATACTTTGATGATAACGTATTTATTATGTTTATAATAAATGATATAATAATAAACTGTACTTATAATTTCAATTTATTTTAAACTCGAGATATTAAATTAAAAGGTCTAAGAGAAATTTATTAGCTGCCTACCAATATTAGAATGCTTCTGAAGAACTCTACTAAAATTTTTTGTTTTATTAGGTTTACAAGTACAGTTTAAGCACTGAGAGAAGTTCTAATCACTGGATCAAGGCATTTGAATGCTTAAAAAAGAACCAAGCACATAAAATTTATAAATGCAGCTTTATGGGAACTAACTTATCTAGGCTTGCAACTGGGACTTACTAAGTCTGTTCAGTTGGTACTCCTGTAGGCTGTTCTGACTACGGCCATGTAGGAAATGTTCCTTTGGCTTCCCTCATACTGCACTGATGCACTGGCAGGAGGCAGGCTGACACATTTTGCAAGACCCATGCTTTAAACCTTCCACAGCCCCTGCTCCCCCATTTTCCACTCCCATAAAAACGGTGTACTTTTATTGGCCCTCATCTATACACTCAGTGTCTACTTGATCTCAGTGCCAGGTAAATAGAAATTAAGTACCCAAATGAGCTAAAAACTTAAACCCACTCAAAACCTGCACAGGAATGTTTATAATCACTTTATTACCAAAACCAGGGATCAATCAAGATGTCCTTCAGTAGGTAAATGTAGAAATGATCTATGCTATATCCATACAATGGGAAATTATTCCACATCAAAAGAAATGAGCTATTAAGCCACACACAAAGACTTTACTTTTACAATCAAAGTGACTTTCATGATTTCCTAAAATCACTTCAGCTATGCATAAGTTTTAGCTATGTACATCATTCTATTCTTCATGAATAGGCCGCTAGTAATTCTGATGCTAATTTGTTCATAAATCCTGAACTGAAGCCAAAAATTTCAGCAGCATGAGCTGTACAACTAAATTAACTTTTATGATTTCCTGAAATCATGAAAGAAACTTGAAATATATATTGCTAAGTGAAAGAGTCCTATCTGAAAAGGCTACAACCTCTATAATTCCCACTATATCATATCTGGAGAAGGAAAACTATAGAGACAGTAAAAAGATCAGTGGTTGACAGGCATTGAGTAAGGTTTGGCAGGATGAAGAGGATAGGAGAATTTAGGGATCATGAAACTATTTTATATGCTAATGTAATGATGGGTAGATGACATCATGCATTTCTTAAAAACAATTGAATTGTACAAGACAGTAAACTCTGATGTAAATTATGGCTTTACTTAACAATAATCAATATTTGTTCATCACTTGTAACAAAGGTACCACACTAATACAAAGATGCTAACAATAGGGGAAACTCCATGCCAGGGTAGAGGGTTTATGGGAATTCTGAACTTTCCACTCAATTTTTCTGTATACCTAAAACTAGTCTTAAAGTAAAGTCAATTGATTTTTTAAAAAATGCATGCAAATGAATATGTAAATTTAAATAATAAGAAATTTCAAAATCATAAAACATTTAAAGTAAAATTTTTCTTTCAAAGCTCTCCCTTGACTTCCCCTTCCTACTAGAACTGGTATCTCCACAGAGACAGCCAAAGTTCCAGGGACACTGAGTTCTTAACAAATGTGACAAAGAAACCAATGCTTCATTCAAGAATTCAGTCAAAGTGAATGGACTAAAGGTCTACAAAGTTTTTTGGTTGCCAATTATAGCATTTAAGCACCTTCCCCTAAGTTACTAGAGGTTGAATCTAGGGACATTCATACATAATTCGTTCCAATGGCTAGAATTAATTGGCACCCTTGCTCAATTTCTCTGGAAAGAAAAATTATAAAATAGCTAGAATTCCAAAATCAATCTGAAGTTTTTATACAGATGACTAACAAACCTTTAACCTAAAAAATAAAACTGTTAGGACTTTTGACTAACAGAGACATCACTACCTTACTCTACGGTCATTTTGATGTCAAAAAATGAGTCACAAAACCTTTTAAACAATGATAAGTATACATATGATTCAGAAATTATGTCTGTCAGAATTAGTCAATTTGCCAGAACAGCTTATTAAAAATAATTCACAAATTCCTGATATTAAGGTTCATTCTATCAAGAAAAAAATGTTAGAATTGTGTTTTCCCATAATCTGTGTATTACATTATCTTCTACAAAATAAGTATACCAATTTTTTTTTTCTCTAAAAATAATCACTTTCAAGACATCTCTTTTCTTATACCAGGCCAAGACAGGCAAGGGAAAAGGCTACCAGAGGTATGAAATAGATGTTTTCTACCTCTAAAATTGTCCCTCTAAGAATAAGTAAGTTTAATTTTTAGAAATAGTTGTACTTTGGGCTCGGGATGTGGCTCAAGTGATAGTGCACTCACCTGGCATGCGTGAGGCACTGGGTTCGATCCTCAGCATAAAAGAAAATAAAGATATTGTGTCCACCTAAAACTAAATAAATAAATATTTTAAAAAAAGAAAAAGAATTGTACTTTGGTTTCAGTGGTTTCTATAGGTATTTTACTTAGAAAGAGGTTCTTTGAGTGACTCCAAAGAGGCCATTATCTCTCATTTATAGGAAAGTTTTCCTGGAAGGCTCCAGGGCCCTTGAAAAATCTCAGTTGCTAAATTGGAGGGATCCTCTGATAAATTAGCAAGTTCTAGCCCAAATCAAGTGCTCACTTACATAAGAATACCATCACACACCTGTGGCTGGCTACATTTCTCTGTGAATTAGGACTGCAGTCTCTACCTCCCACCTACATGGTGAGATTCAAAGCACTTCAGCTATGCATAAGTTTTAGCTATGTACATCATCCTATTCATTATGAATAGGCCACCAGTAATTCTGATGCTAATTTCTCCATAAATCCTGAACTGAAGCCAAAATTTCAGCAGCATGGGCTGTACAACCAAAGTAACTTTCACGATTTCCTGAGGAGAATTTAATTGCTTGTTTGAGCCAAGAAGGACATAAACTGCAAATCTACCAAAACAACTTAATCATGAAATATTTAAAATTTTGCCAGTGAAGAGCAATTCAATCCTTGAAACCATCTGACTCTAAGCTATTATTGTCTATTTTTATTACTTTTTAAAAGTAGTACTATCATTTGTATTTTGTCATCATCATCATATCTTTATTATTATCATCATAATATCATTTAAACTATTAACAAAAATAACACTTTTGCTAGTGCTTGACAATTTCATAAACCCAGGAGATCATTTTAGTAGCCCCTAGGGCAAAGTGACAAATTACATTATTTCTCAAAGTTCTTTCATGTGGAAGAAACAGGTGCTCAGCTTTGTTGAGTGACTTGTCCACAGCCACACAGCCACAATCAAGCAGCAGAGGCTTGAAACCAGCTCTCATTCCAAATCCACTTACTTTCCACTACACACTACCTTTTTTGTTCCTCGTGGTATGAGGTGAGGCAAGCCCTCTACCAACTGAGCTACATCCCCAGCCCACACATTACATTTTGGGTACTCTTCTCTCAGGAATTAAGATAAACACAGACTCCAACAGACTCACAGCTCTCCAGAGAGAACTGTTTCCAAGACCATTTTAGTACTATCCTCTACCAACAGGATGTTCACTCTTAGGATGATGGCAATGGCCAGAAGGGCTTTGGACACAGACATCTGTCTCATTCCTGCACAAATTGGGTGGCTCTTGGCAACTGACATCCTTTCCCCAAGGCTTTGGATCTTCTTGCCTATGATGAGGATAATCCCAGTAGCTACAACTCATAAGCAGTTGTGTGCATTTGCTAAGCTAATGCATGCAAAGCAGGAAGTCAAGGCCTCAGTTTAGAGTCAATGCAGAATCAACACAGTATATCTCATCACTATGATTAACGTCCCAAATCACAACTCAGTGCATATCTACATTTGTTAACACAGCCTTCCCTGACAAACCTCATCTCATAAAAATCTTCATTTATGTTAGATTCCCTTTGTATTTATGAAAGATTTTGGATAACTTGCCAATACATGGCCATAAAATTATTGTTTAATTCTTGCACAAAATTTTGTGTTTTGTTGAAAGAGTAGGACTTATTTTTTATACTGATTTTTATTTCCCAAACAAACAAAAACTGGCTAATAGTTGTTATCTTTATAAAAATACTGTGCATTCAAAATAATGGGTTGGAGATATGTGTCCTCTCTATTCCAATCCCATGTCACCATAGCAATAACTATTACAGTGTGGGTCTGGAGCTCTGCTCTCATTCTGCCCAGTTCTCACAGGAATCTGGCGCAGGAAGAAAGCATTGTCACTTCCTGTTAGAGAAGAGGATAAGCAATGTGCTCAAGCTCACATGCCTACTACGAGCCAGGATCAAGGTGAGACCTGGTGAAGCTGATGCAAACCTACCTGCTCTGCTCTGCTATGATTTGCTGCCCACACTGCTGTTCCCGCCTTTCTTCCAATGCTCACATTAACATGCACCAATTAAGCACAAGCAAAAAAACAAAACAAAACAAAACAAAAAAAACCCCACAGGGTCTTTTCTCTCTGTTGTTGGAAATCTTAGCACCATAAAAAAGTAATAACAAGAACTGCTCCCGATGCCTCAATCTTTACCCTTTTAGGTAGTTTGAACTAGACTAATTATGGTTCTACTTATAACATTAAGAAACAGTGTGACCAACAATTATTCTTTAAATATTTCTGATGGTAAAGAGTAAAAATATTTCCTTTGGAGTAGAGAAATTAAGAAGACATGAGGAAAAAGTCCGATAGCTTGGCTCTATTAGCAGAAGAATTTCAAACTTTGAAGCTCAGTGACCCCCATGTTCTCCCCAGAGCCACTGTGAAGAGGGTAAACAAAGAGGGCCAAGACAATGACTCCTTTGCTTCTATTATCTCAAAACCTGTACCTTTAGGAGGAACAACATGTTAGTCCCTATTCACAAGAGGGACTCAGCAAAACAAGTAGAGAGAAAATTTTTTTAAATTACTCAGAGTATCATAGGAATACAAAGAAGCACAAATCATAAATACACAGCACCAAGTCCACATATTCATTCTTGCATTCTAAAAGACGTGTCATGTCTCCACTGTAGATTAGTTTTGTCCATTTCTTGCAAATGAAGAAGCACTGGCCAGAAGCACTTAGGGTTCCGGGTGGTTGTCCAAGGGAGGCTTCTCTGTGCATACAGGAAGTAAGTTCATTCTGGGCAGTGAAGGAAGGTAAGGAGCAGAGGCAGAACAATTCTGGCTATAGAGCACAAAGAGAATTCCTAAAGGTGATCTGGAATCACAGAGAAGGGACTCCTAGTTTCTAGTAGTTCCAATACAGAATGTAACAGTGAACTGGGACAAGAGGAGTAGGAAACAGCAGCAAATAATTCATGATCCTATTTCAGATCACTATAGAGGAGCCATACAAACCCTTAGAAACATGCAATTGTTATACTCAGAAATTTCACTCATTGAGCTCAAATGCAATCTTTCTAGAAAGCTCTGTCTTATCTCATCACTCTTGGTATTAATATTTTGGCTGTACCACTTAATAAAAATAATCAAAGAATAAAACATCCACTCACTGATCCTCTAAGGTGAGCCAAGCCTTCTGCTACGCACTGTAAAGAACACCTACAAAATTAAACATATGTCTCACATTCTGTAAGAATATAATGTTGAAGAAAAGAATAGCACCCATAGAACTGGCAAAGAAACAGGACTAACCAAAAGCAGGATTCACACGCTGGTGATAAAAGAATACTTAGAAAGAAGGGGGCTGTAGAGGGAGGACACCAGAAGCACCAGCCTTAATGAAATGGAGTCAGGTGGAGGGGGCACGGCAAAGTAGAAAAGACTAAAGAACACAACTTCCAGGTGGGGACAGTCCTTCTTAGACTGAAGGGTGGACACTGGAAATGGGGGAAAACTAGGTCCAGGAGCAATAAGGCAGAGTTTAATAATGGAGAGACCCTAGGATATATGACATTCATCTTGAAGAACCAGACGATAGGGAAACACCTCTAGTCCCAACAGATAACATGCTGGTCCTGATTGTAGTGGATGGTGGGGCATCCAGGTAAGCTCCAGCACATGCGTCCCTCGTCTGCTCCAGAGCTGTTGTTTGTCAGGAACATCACTTGGTGCCCCCTCTGAGGGGGTGTGCTTCTCAGGGCCAGGCACTTCAGGGGAAAGACAGGAGGAAAGTGATATGTGGTCACAGAGCAAAGGCCTGCCCTTCAGGAAATGAAATTAGAGGATCTTTTAAAGGGAACACCTCGAAAGCCACTTGGGAGAAGAAGGATAGATATACAAAAAATTGAGCTTTGGTCTCAATTTTTGACAACTTTGGAGCCCTGTAATGGATCAACTGAGGCTTCAGGCACAACTTCATTGTGGATCAGCTTCTTTCCCAGCTCACCGTGCCTTCCTCACCTCTTTGCCAAGTCCATCTCCTAGAATCTGCCTCATCATTCATTTCCAAGGAACCTGGCCTAAGACTGTGTTGGAAGGGAACTAATCTAGTGGCAGAATATAGGAGAAACTGAAAGAAAGTCATGGGACCCACAAAATAAATCATTTCAAGGATTTTTCACTACTTTAAATCTAGATAGAATTTAAGTAACAAAACTCAAAAGGAATGACATGAAAATGGTAGTCATTTTGATGAAAATTGTATAAACATGTTGGTGCATTTCTTATGAGGACACTCCTCTTTAGGACTCTAAATTGACCCCAGCACAGACAACCTGAGAGTTCAATGAACACGATGTCAACCTTGAAGGCAGTGGGATACTTGGTTCAAAGTATTTAGAATAGAGGAGTTTGGTGTGAAGCTGGAAAGAGCAGTAGCATATCCAGCTGGAATTACACTAGGTTGTCTGAAATTTGGTGCTGGCAGTGTCAAAGCAGAGATGTGAACTGAAAAATTATCACCAAAAAGTGACAATTGGTACCATAAAGAGAGATGAATTCTCATGAGGAAATGAGAAGAGTCAAGGCCATACATTTCTGGGATGCCCAGAGAAAGCAGAAAGTGGAGAAGACCACTACAGGGAAGAGGGAGGACTTCAAATAAAATATAGGATGTCTGGTTAAATACCGCAAGGGTCAACCTTATACTAAAAAATAAAATAAAATAAAAAAGCATTCATTATTTATATGAAATTCAAACTTAACTGCCCATGCTGTATTTGATCTATCCAACCTGGGAACATGACACACAAAAACAAAACAAAACAAACAAACAATAACAACAACAACAACAAAAAAAAAAAAAACTCAGCAATGTGTGGCATAATAGAACCTAAGGAAAAAGAGCATTGTCAATGGTAACAGCAAAGGTATCAAATTGCAAAATGGTGTGAGGACAACTAAAAATTGGAAAAGTTCATGAGTTTTTGCTAAGTGGAAATTATGATAAAATTCAAGGAAAAACATTTTAGTGATTATTTTTAAAATTCTATGGAAATGCATTGATTCTTATGTTAAATTATCATGTTTGTTTTCTTAATGAGTACTGATTGAATTGTTCTTTAAGAAAATTGTGTCAAAAAGAGGAATTCTGTTGTCCTTACAGAGAAAAGGCAGATGCTAGATATTGCAAATGTTCCTCTTCCTACTGGGGGAATGTTACCAAATTTCCTTACAAAATTAGAAGATCTCAAAAGACTGATTTTTAACATATGCTTTTTATTTTTAATTTATTTTTTATTCTAATTTGTTATATATGACAGAAGAATGCATTACAATTCATATTACACTACAGAGCACAATTTTTCATATCTCTGGTATGTATAAAGTATATTCATACTATTAATGTCTTCATACATGTACTTAGGGTAATGATATCCATCTCATTACACCATTTTTTTTACCCCTATGTCCCCTCCCTTCCCCTCCCACACCTTTACCTTATCTAGAGTTCCTCTAATCCTCCCATGCTCCCCCTCCCAACTGCACTATGAATCAGCCTCCTTATATCAGAAAAAAACAATCGCCATTTGGTTTTTTGGGATTGGCTAACTTCACTTAGCATTATATTCTCCAACTCCATCCATTTACCATGAATAAAATGTCATGATTTTATTCTCTTTTATTGCTCAGTAATGTTCCATTGTGTATACATACCATATTTTCTTTATCCATTCATCTACTGAAGAGCATCTAGGTTGGTTCCAAAGTTTAACTATTATAAATTGTGCTGCTATAAACATTGATGTGGCTGTGTCCCTGTAATATGTTGTTTTTAAGTCCTTTGGGTATAGACCAAGGAGTGGGATATCTGGGTCAAATGGTGGTTCCATTCCCAACTTTCTAAGGAATCTGCATAGTGCTTTCTATATTGGCTGCACCAATTTGCAGTTCGACCAGCAATGTATGAGTATGCCTTTTTCCCCACATCCTCGCCAACACTTATTCTTGTTTGTGTTCTTAATAGCTGCCATTCTGACTGGAGTGAGAGGAAATCTTAGAGTAGTTTTGATTTGCATCTCTCTAATTGCTAGATGTTGAACATTTTTTCATATATTTGCTTACTGAAATTCATCTGGAAAAATAAGAGCCCCAGAATAGCTAAAGCAATCCTTAGCAAGAAGAGTGAAGCAGGTTTCATCACTATACCAGAACTTAAACTATACTACAGACCAACAGTAACAAAACCCACATGGTATTGGCACCCAAATAGATTGGTAGACCAATGGTACAGAATAGAGGACACATAATTACAGTTATTGTTTATTAGTAAAAGGCACCAAAAACATACATTGAAGAAAAGAGAGCCACTTTAACAAATGGTGCTGGGAAAACTGGAAATCCATATGCAACAAAATGAAATTAAACCCCTATATCTCACCATGCATAAAACTCAACTCAAAGTGGATCAAAATCCTAGGAATTAAACCAGAGACACTGTATCTATTAGGAGAAAAAGTAGGCCCAAAGCTCCATCATGTTGGATGAGCCCCCAACTTCCTTAATAAGACTCCTATAGTACAAGAATTAAAATCAAGAATCAAAAATAGGATGGATTCAAACTAAAAAGTTTCTTCTCCGCAAAAGAAACAATCAGTGAGGTGAATAGAGAGCCTACATCTTGGGAGCAAATTTTTACCACTTACATATCAGAGCACTAATTTCTAGGATATATAAAGAACTCAAAAAGTTAAACACCAAAAAAATAAAATAGCCCAATCAATAAATGAGCCAAGGAACTGAACAGACACCTCTCATAACATAAACATTTTAAATGCCCATTTAAAATCTTCAAGAAATTTCTTCTCTCCACTCTAAAGACTGATTCCATGACTCAAGGGGCACACAGAGGTTAATAAGAAGACTGTTTCTTATATATTTATTTCTATGAATTAAAAAAAAAATCTTCACCAGGGAACTGCAAAACACAAAATTGTACTTATTAAACATGAGTTTATCTAACATAAGCATTTAATTTGCAGGGATGTGTTGATGTGTATAATCATGTGCACCAAAGAAGAATAAACATTCTTTATAAGAACAGCCCATAGGTTTGAAAATCTCAGTTCTTGACTATCATCTCAAATTGGTTTTTACATTACACTTTACCTCTGAAATATAAAAGGCCACATACTGCCCTCCAATGACACATAAAGCTTCCTCTAATAACCGTACATATGGTCCTAAGCAATCCATCCCTGTGCTTAAGGAATTGCCCAGATGCTTTATGAAGCCCAAAAGCAATATGTAGGTTATCAAGTTATTAAATTAATATGCCGACATCTTTCTCTAGTCTTACATTTGCTCTGAGTACAAATAAAACTCTGGGTAACAAATCACATATACATATACAAAATATATTGGACATTTGCTCTTTGTAGGCTTCAATATCTTGTTTTGCTTAAGATGTTTTTGGATTAATGTATGTTTACTTAAAGAAAGTAGGATTTCCTATTAAGTACTGAAAATTCAGTGCCAGTAATTTTTCCATAACATGCATCAACTTTCATTGTTGAGGGGAAATCACTGCTAACAAACCAAGTTTTCTATTACTTGCTCATTTAGAATATTCTTGTGACTTCATTTTGAATAGTTTAGGTAAATCTGAAATTAGAACAGCATGGGTTTGGGGCTGAGGTTATATAGCTCAGTGGTAGACCGCTTGCATCACACACATGAGGCACTGGGTTCGATCCTCAGCGCCACGTAAAAATAAATAAATATGTTTTCCATCTTAAAAAAAAAAAAGAACAGCATGGCTTATTTTTCCAAATATTTTCTTATTTTTTTAGAGAGAATTTTAATATTTATTTATATATATATATATATATATATATATATATATATATATTTTTTTTTTTTTTTTTTAGTTCTAGGCAGACACAACATCTTTGTTTGTATGTGGTGCTGAGGATTGAACCCAGGCTGCACGAATGACAGGCAAACGTGCCACCGCCTGAGCCACATCCCCAGTCATCCAAATATTTTCAATAAGCTACTACTGAGGTAGAAATCTTCAGGAAATAGAAGATTCAGGTATTCAAGTTGTAGCTAAATTGCCAGTGACCTTCAATTCTGAAAACACTAAAGCAATTATTTCCAAACAAAATTGTAATATGTAGCTCTTTTCCATTTTCAGTTTGGTTTAACTCATCCAATAGAGCAACAATTAAAAAAAATCTTTTGCACTAATAATTCTACCATGTGCAATATCAATAAGTTCTGCGGTATTAATTGCCTTATGACATAGCAAGATGTTTAATATTTGGTTAATCCATTTTTCCAATATTTAATTGGTTATGGGTGAATTCCTGCCAGGCACGTCTTGATCGTGATTCATAATCCTCTTAGAGAGAACTGCGTGTGTTAGAGTAGAAAATAATCTGGAGCAGAATTTGGAGTATAGTCTATAACTCTAAGCCAAGTGGCAGCAAATAACTGAAGTCTTAACCTCTGTCTGTGGTTTGCCCCAGGAAGAAGCACATCCTAGTGTTAAGAGGCCTGCTTTAGAGTCAGTTGGACCTGGGTTTGAATGCATCTGGTCAACTCTGTGTGTTTACCAACTAATGGTTAGAATGAGTAGGTGATGCTAATAGCTGCCTTAACCACCATCAATCACCTGTAATATTCCGACTGTATGAACATAAGAAAAGCAGAGAAAAATATCTACTCCTGGTCCATATCAACCCTGCAGTCCTGAGAGAGGAGGAGTGTGTAACTGCTTCCCAAACATTTACAATTTTCATGGTTTAATTAAAGGCTTTTAGAAAGTAACATCAGAAACAACCATTATTAAGTGATTATTACATATTTAGAACTTTTAAAAAATATTACACAGATCACCTTTAACAAGCAAACCATACTAATCTGCGCTCATCATGGAAAATGGCACAATTCGCTGCTGGCCTCCTCCTCCAAAAGGATCCCTAATGGAAAGCTAATCTAGAACTCAATCAAGAAAATTTTATAATCATAAATACTTCCATAATACTAAGTTGTTACCATTAAAACTGACTCTTGCTGCTGTTCCTGCCAACACTAGTTCTAAATTGTAGGACAGAAAAAAAGGGAGTATCAGCTCACAGATAATGGAACCACTGCCAAGTTCTTGCTTATTATTTCCTTTAATTCTTTTTCTTGGGTCCTGTTCAAATCGTTAGGACTTTCAAAAAGTACTACTATCAGTTCAGTTCTCATGGGTGTATTCAGGGACTTGACTGAGATGGCATGTGTCCAAAAAATATAAATGTTCCATATTAAAGTTTCCTTTAACTTTTGACCTCTAAAATTCTCTCACAATATACTAAATGGTACATTTTCCCCACATATGCTATCAATTGGGATTTTGTTAAAATTAAAATAGGAATTATTTGATGATCTTAGAAGAGCTCCACCACATTCCCAAATGTCAAAAGAAAATGAGAAATACAGAGAAATCTGAATGACCTATTTTCTTGGCATTTCACACTAAGTAAGATCAGATATATAATCTGTTGTGAGAGCTGCATTTTAGAGATGGGACTCACTGCCAGGTCTCTGACCATCTTCTCTATAGTAATGACTTAAAGGACTTCCACTCCATGCCTGAACTCCCTTCCCTTGCTCTTGGGAGTCTGAAGTACCTACTCATAATTTCTCCCCAGGACTCAGTTGGTTCTCTTGTAAAATTAAAAATCCAAATTACATAATCTCTAAAGCTCTTCTCAGCTCTCATACCCTACCATGCAGTAACTTCTACTGAGATAAATGGCCATCACCTCAGGTTCAGCGTACTGCATGGTAAATTCAGTCATTTTGGCTCTACCACTACTGCCACATCTGACTTCCTTGTTTCTATTCATGATTCTATCAAGCTCAAACTTAACGCTTGTTTAGTAAAACTTTCAACTCATTCTCAGACTTGAAGAAACTCTAAACCAGAGGCACACTTTGTATCTTATCCATTCTCCTTTTCCCCAAACTTCATAACATTTTCTTACAGAAACCAGTCACCTGGTTTCCTTCTTACCTGTCACCCCCAATACCCTGGCCACATTAATGATTCAGCAACAACAGTCAAAGTAATGGCTATCATGACAAATGCAAATAGTAACGATAGCAACAAACAGTTAAAAAGAAGTCCTAAAAACTTCTTTATAAGATGTTGCTCAGAACAATACCCAGATTAGCTTTCTAGTGGAATAAGAGCAAACACAAGAACAGCTAGAATTTTCACTAAAACAGCTTTTAGAGCAACCCGTACACCTACTGCCAAGGGATCTAATTTCCCCTGTGCCAGTCAAATTGGTGGTGGAGCTGGGTGGTAGAGGAGAATTTTTCCACTTCAGGCAGCTACCTTAGCAGGCGTGTTTTTCTCTGTTTATATCTCCTTATATGAATCCTGTCAATTTGAAGGCTCAGTCCAAATCCTCTCCCATGACCACACAAGTTATTTCTTTCTCTTTTAATTCAGAAACCAATATAGCTCTTTTTTCTTTTTTTATTACTTCTTAAATTATTAAAACACTACCTGTATCCTCAATTATTTTCATTTTGATGGCAGCAAAGAAAGAGTGGGTTACTGACCTGTCAGTACTTGCTTTATACCCCAGCCCTAAAAGTTATCAATACTTTATAATTGAACACAATTGATCATAATATAATACATAATGTAGCAAGATTATAAGCAAACAACAACAAAAGACAGACAAACAAAGAGAATTCAAAAGGAAGAGATCATTTCTATGACAGCGAAAAAGATTTCAGGGAGGAGGCAGCATTTTAATGAGGTTGTGAAGGCTGGTCCAAGTAGGGGGTTAGGAGGGCACAGGCTTGAAAAGGGCAAGAGACACTCTTTGCTCTGACATGTAGCTTTTCTAGCTGCTTCTCTCCTATGGAGTCATAAAACTTCAACTTGTCAATAGCCATTTATAATCAGTTTCTTGGCTACATATGTTATATAATGATTTTTTTCCTTACTTTTCATCACAACATACTGTTCTCACTGAACAGTATGTTGTGATTAGAACTGTCAAAAGCTAACAGCAATGATGATAATTAAAAAAAAAAAAAAGTTCTGATGGTGAAATGTGTACCATGTGTCTTGCCATGACAGAACAGGCTGGACAGCACCAACAGGAAACCCTTGAAACCTTCCTGTTGACCACCTGACTGCAACAAAGATGAGAGCGCCCTGTTCTTCGATGACTTGAAAGGCTCTTCAACTGACCAGCAGAGAGTTTCTCTTTCCCTTCAATAGTCTTTGTCATTGCAATCCTATAATTCAATTGATAACATATTTATCTTCCTCTACTAATAAATTTGAAAGTCTTGGAGAATAGTAGGTATCAGCTATAGGAGGTTATAGTCAATAAGTTTTATTTCAAATAATAACATGTTCAAAGAATTTAGAAGAAAGAGAAATAGCCAGAGACACCAAATTGCTATTTTTCTTTCTTTTCTTTTTATTTATAACTTATAAATGTATTTTTAAATTAACTCATTTTATAAATTAGGAGAAAACATATTTGAGGTATAATTTACAAATCATAAAATATACCTAATGTATGTACACAATCAATGAATTTTTTAGTAAATATAAAGAGTTCTGTAGCCATTACCATAACTCAAGATTCATTTGTGAAAGTATTATTTACATGACACCAAGATTGGTTACCTTTTTTTAAAACAATTTCATTGAAGTGTAAATTAATCTATTGTAAAATTCACTGATTTTAAGTGTATAATCACTGGTTTTAGTAAGTTGATAGAGATGTCCAATTACATGCACAATTCATTATTGCCACATTTTCATTAAGCCTTAGAGCAATGACAGTTTATAGTTAGCACACTCCCAACTTCTCTTCCCAGGCAACCACTGATCTGATTTCTATATTTGTGGATATGTCTTTTCTGAGAATTTCAAATATATGCAACCAAACTTATTTAAATTAGCATAATATATTTTGAGGTTTGAATAAGTCAAAACATGTTATCTGTAGTTAGCTCCTTTTTATTGCTTATATTTTGCTTGTCAATTCAACACTGATGGGAATTTGGATTGTTTCCTGATTCGGGCAATTCTATATAGTGATATTAGCAACATTTATGTACATGTCTTTGTGTGGAAGTATGTTTTTGTTTACCCAGAAGTGGAGTTACTGGATCAAACGTAAATTTAATATTTACCTTTAAAAATTTATATAATTGTTTTCCAAAGTGCTGGACCATAATCTGATACTCCCCCAAAAAAATGCATTTGGGCTCTATTTACTATATGTCCTTGCCAAACATTTGGTATTGTTGTCCTTTTAATTATATCCATTTTATTGGATATATAGTAACATCACACCATGGTTTTAATTTTCATTTCCTTTATGAATGACAAATTTGAGCATCATTTCAGAGACTTATTAGCCATTTACATATCTTCTTTGTTAAAATCCCTATTTAAATAATGTGTCCACTTAAAAACATGGTAAAAGTCTTCTCATTATTGAGCTTGAGATCTCTTTATATGTTTCAGACATAAATTCTTTATCTGACATATTATTAATAAATATTTTTCCCAATTTGTGATTTGTCTTTTCATTTTCTTAGTAATGCTTTTCAAGAGCAAAACTTCAGTATGTAAACTAATCTTCATTTAGAAATTCTGCTTTTGTTATTGTATTCAACAAATCTTTGCCTAATAGAATGTCAAAAATATTTTCTACCAGGTTTTCTTCCAGGAGTGTTATAGTTTCATGCCTAACATTGAGGTCTGTGATCAACTTTGAGTTGGTATTTATTATGATTTGGATCTGGAATGTCCCCCAAGAATCTCATGTATTGAATGACCTCCAAGGCAGTAAGGTTCAGAGGTGGAGCTTTTAGGCAATAATTAGGGCCCACATCTTGACACTGGATTAACCCATTGATAGCTAAATTGACTACTGAGTGGTAACTATAGATGGATAAGGCATGGCTGGAGGAAGC